>NC_042631.1:30991434-31331309 GCF_901001135.1 Rhinatrema bivittatum
AACAAAGAAGCAGCAACTTACCCCAGCACTAACACAGTAACATAGAAACGATGGCAGGAAAAGGCCAAATGGTCCATCCAGTCTGCCCAGTAAGAAGGGGGAGTAAGAATCCTGCTCATGCCACATCACAGACCTCAAGGGGCATCTGCCAGTCCGGTGTCCATTTCCTAAGTCATGCGGCACTCTTCTCCTCCCATCCCCCCCCCCCCCCCCCCCCCCCCCATCTACAACTCTAAACCCTACACCACAATCTAAAGAGGGGAGCAAGGATTAAAGGCATCTTCCATTCTTTCAGAACATTTCTACCCCTCCCCCATAATCGAAATATCTGAAAATTGCCCTCCCGTGATGCGGTTGAGCGTTCCTCCACAGCATCCCCTGCTTTTTGGCACATTGAGAGGAAGCGATCCCGGGGGTGTGTTTCAGTCGGGGAAGGAAAAGCGTGCACGCAGATGGCACTTTCAAATCCACGCCTGCTTTTTGCTCGGAAAAGAACCCGCACAAAAAAGCAGGAGCAAAGATCCGCAGGTGCAAAGCTTCCAAACAACAACAAAAAAAAGTACCTGTGGACTTTATGCCAGTGTGGATGATTATAAAACTCTCTCATCCCCAGTCCCATTACAGCACAATAGTGTCTTTCTGTGAGCAACCCTTACCATAGTAAGAGTAGCTGCAATCTCATTTTTAAGAGAAAGGAACTGCTCAGCATAGCCTCAGAACCTGGTTATTCACCACTAGTGATACTGCTTTATTGGCCTAAGATAAGGATTTATCAAGATGATGAGATACATACATTTTGAAGCCGGACGTACCCCCTTCATCCTATGTACGCAACCTTCCTGTGGGAACGGAGGAGTTGCCTAGCATTTACAACAGCAGGCTGAGAACCAGAGAAGCCAGGATTCAAATCCGGCTCACACTCCTTGTAACCTTGGGTAAGTCCAGTCACCCTCCATTGCCTCAGGTACAAAATTGGGGGCCTGTTTACTAAAGATTTTCTTCCATTGTGTGACTATGGGAACAATGCTTTGTAAATAGGGCCCTTTGGTCGCAAGCCTTCTGGTGCCTCGAAAATCCCTACTGTACCTGAACGTAACTTGCCTTGAGCTAACAATGATTAGGTGCAAACTAAATCCAAGTAAATACATAAAAACAACCCTCATGCCTAGTCAAGAAAAAGTATCACAGCTTGCAAAGAATCCAGTTTTCTTCCAAAGCAGTACATCTACCCGAGTCCCTCAGGTAGGCAATTTCATGGCAGCTGACTTTACCAAAGCCCCTTTCTTTCTAATATGATAACGATATTTCAGTACCTCCAAGGAATAAATGCACAGGAGGAGGCCATCTTTCAGAGGCTCTAGAATGAGGGGTCATGGGATGAGGGTTAAAGGAGGCAGGAGTAACCCAAGGAAATAATTCATTCTAGAAAGTGTGGTGGATGCACAGAACAGCCTCTCTGTGGAGGTGGTGGAGACAAGGACATTCAATATCAGAATTCAACAGGGCATGGGGCAAGCACAGAGGATCTCCAAGGGATAAGAAGGGACTATAAAGTTGAACCAGAAGGCATGGATGGGCAGTATGGTCTTTATCTGCCATCATGGTCTATGTAATGACTTTTCAAGGACATTCAGGTTATGCCCTTCACAGACCATCATTAAAGCACATATGAACATATGGCTTGCCATACTGTGTCAGACCAAGGGGCCATCAAGCCCAGTATCCTGCTTCCAACAGTGGCCAAGCCAGGACACAAGTACCTGGCAGGATCCCAAGAGGTAGAGAGATTCCAAGCTGCTTATCCCAAGAATAAGCAGTGGATTTCTGCAACTCTCCCTTAATAATTGTTAATGAACTTTTCCTCCAGGAACTTTCCAAACCTTTTTTAAACACACCTATAGTAATAGCTTTCACCACATCCTCTGGCAATGAATTCCAGAGCTTAATTATGCGTTGAATAAAAATATATTTTCTCTTATTAGTTTTAAATGTATTACCCAGTAACTTCATTGTGTGTCCCCTGGTCTCTGTACTTTTAGAAAGAGTAAACAACCGATTGATGTTTACTCGTTCCATTCCACTCATTATTTTATAGACCACTATCATATCTCACCTCAGCTGCCTCTTCTCCAAGCTGAAGAGTCCTAGCCTCTTTAGCCTTTCCTCATAGGGGAATTATCCCATCTCCTTTATCATCTTGGTTGCCCTTCTCTGTACCTTTTCTAATTCTGCTACATCTTTTTTGAGATGTGGTGAGCAGAACTGCCCACAGTACTTAAGATAAGGTTGCACCATGCAGCGATACAGAGGCAATATGATATTTTCTGTTTTATTCTCCATTCCTTTCCTGACAATCCCTAGCTGAAACAATGTTTACTTGCCAATTCATTGCTCCTGATTAACCCAGGTTTTGTTTTGCTATATTATGAATAATGATATAGAAATGTTTGAAACAACATAACAGAAATAAGCAACTTACTGTGATAAGACTGTTCTCTGGATCCATTAACAGGTATAGCTGTCATGAGTCACAGTGCTCTCCAAAGGGCCAAATATATGGATGTGAACAGGGTGAAAACAATATAGAAGTTATGGGCATCTCTGCCTGCTGCTATCTGGCCTAATTTATCTACATTTTAAAATGCAGGCGAGATTTCTCATCATGAACCCTGTTACAGTGGTCTCTCTTACAAACAAAATGATTAATGTACAGAGTGTATCCATTCACAGAGATTAAAGGTAGCATTTCACCAAATTGTTAACTATATTGAACAAGTCAGAAGCACATTCATAAAACCAGAGTACAAAGAACTCCAGCATGACAACGCTCTGCTGGTCACTGCCAAGCGGTTGACCATAATGAATTAGGTTATTAAGCATATGAAAGGTAATTGCAACCACCGGCAGCAGGTTTACAAAGCAGAGTAAACAAATGGCCCACTGTGATAAGACTTTCTTTGTGGGACCTATTAAGGAACCTTCAGCAAAATCATATCACTCCAGATTTGCAATTATTTTCTCAGCTTCTTGACATGAATATTGGAAAGTTATACTTGGTATTTTAGGTGATAAAGCTATAAAACTAAATTTCCTTTAAAATTTAAAAAATAATAGACATATTTTCATCTGACTTCTAGCATCTTAATCTTGGTGCCTCATTTGTGTCCTGGCCCACTGGTAAAGAACTATGGAGTTTTACGATAGCTCCAAATCCTTAAGAACAAGCTAAATCAAGCCTGTGGGGTTTTTTTTTTAATGTAAACCCCCACTGCATTCTGGAATTTGTAGCCCTGATTTTCAAGAAAAATCAGCCTACAGCTCCCACATGGAACAGATGATAGTTTAAAAATATGGATTAACTCAACTGGCTCCAACTGACGATGTCAACTGACTACCCTGTTAATATGTCTGATTTTTGACAATGCTAGGAATGACACCCCAATGCCAACACAAGAAAGAAAACTGACTCGCCCATACTTTTTTAGTCTTCTGTAGGTCACATCATTGGCTAATTTCAACAGTCTGTAAGCAGTCTCTCTGTCCATGCTCAGGCCATCGTGCGATTCATTGAAGGCTACTGTGATGGCTTTCTGCGTAATGTGCGTCACAATTCCTGTAGCAAGCTGCTCACTCTGGCCAGCAGTTTCATAAAGCCCTACAATATCTCCTTAAAAATAAATAACAAATGTATGATACGTAATAGCACACCAGTACATCATCAATACCAATGCCCAGTGGTTAGAGCAATGGGCTGAGAATCAGTGTTCAAATCCTGCTTTTTGTGACCTTGGGTAAAGTCACTTTATCTCCAGTGCCTCAGGGACTCGCCAAAGACTATAAGTTAAAGGTTGGAACTTACTGTACCTGAAAAGAAAATTGGTTCTTACTTGATAATTTTCATTCCTGTAATACCACGGATCAGTCCAGACTCCTGGGTTTGGCCCCCCCTCTAGCAGATGGAGACAGAAGTTTACCAAATAAAACCCCGCCTTACATAGGACGGTGCCACCTACAGTCTGGCAGTATTACGCAATGTCAAAGCAGAATAGATCATAAAACCCCCAAACTAACTATATACAGTAACCTAACAACCGCAAACTGGCACGCCGACCCCCCAAATGGATACAGAACCTGTGCCATGCAACAATAACCATGCCGAATTTTAATCTGTCGAGAAAGATCAATAAAGAGAGCGGACTCTCCATTCCCTTCCAAGGAAAAAAAACAGGCGGGACTCTGGAATGATCCGTGCTACTATAGGAACGAAAATTATCAGGTAAGAACCAATTTTCTTTTCCCTGTACGTACCCGGATCAGTCCAGACTCCTGGGATGTACCAGAGCTTATCTTAATTGGGATGGGATCCAGAGAGGCCCGCTCGAAGCACTCCTTCTCCAAATCCTCCTGACCCTGGAGCCCGAACATCCAACCAATAATGTCTGGTGAAAGTATGTAAGGACTTCCACGTAGCCGCCCTGCAAATCTCGTCTGGGGAAATCTGATGACATTCCGCCCAGGATGCGGCCTGGGAACAAGTAGAATGGGCCAGCAGACCCTCGGGCAAGGATCTACCGTCCAACAAATATGCAGAATTGATTGTCTCCTTTAGCCACCGAGCGATGGTAGTCTTGGAAGCTATATTGCCCCTTCGAGGACCACTCCATAGCACAAAAAGGTGATCTGATACTCGAAATGCATTGGTTACCTCCAGGTAGCGCAGCAATGGTCTATGAACATAGCGCTTCCATAGATCCTTAGAGAAGAGGTCTGACCTATCCAAGTCCGAAAAGGACGGTAGCTCGACCGACTGATTTAAATGGAAGACACCACCTTAGGTAGGAATGAGGGTACCGTATGCAGAGAAACCCCAAACTCAGAGATTCGCAAGAAGGGTTCTCTACAAGACAGAGCCTGAAGCACAGACAGCAGACGCACCAACGCAATAGCCACCTTCAAAGTAAGGTCCTTCAAGGTTGCCCTACGCAATGGTTCAAAAGGTGCCCTACACAAAGTCTTAAGAACCAGATTCAGATTCCAAGAGGGACAGGGCTGGCGCACTGGCAGACATAAATGCTTCGCCCCCCCCGAAGGAAGCGAGAGACCAGGGAGATTCGCTAAGGATGCTCCTTGGATATGACTGCGTAACGAACCGAGTGCCGCCACTTGTACACACAAGGAACTACACGATAAACCCTTCGCTAAACCAGCCTGAAGAAAGTTCAAAATTTCCGGAACAGTCGCTCGAGTAGGAACAATAGCTCTGTCGAGACACCAGGTCTCAAAGACCTTCCAGACCCTCACATAAGATAGGGAAGTAGAGACTTTACGGGATCGTAACAGTGTAGTAACCACAGCATCCAAGTAGCCTCAGGACTTCAGCCGCTTCCTCTCAAAAGCCATGCCGCTAGACAGAAGCACTCCACCTGGTCGAAACAGATGGGTCCCTGATGAAGCAGATTCGGGCCATCCGGGAAGCGCAAAGGGGATGCTACCGCCAGATTCACCAGATCCGCAAACCAGGGATGCCTTGGCCACTCGGGTGCTATTAAAACCACCTCCGTCGGAAGTAACTCTATTCGGCGAAGAACCCTGCCTATGAGAGGCCAAGGTGGAAACCCATAAAGTAGAACATCTGTCGGCCAGGGCATCCAGGCCCTCTGCACCCTTGTCCCTGTGATGAGCAAAGAAATGAGAAGCCTTGGCATTCTTGAACATCGCCATGAGATCCATCCCAGGCATGCCCCACTGGGCACAAATGAACTGAAAAGCATCGTCCGCCAGTTCCCATTCTCCTGGGTCGAGATGATTGCGACTGAGAAAGTCCACCTTAACATTCTCCACCCCCGCAATGTGAAAAGCCGCAATGCAGACTAAGTTCTGTTCTGCCCATGCTATCGAGAGATGAGCTTCCAACGCTACCAGCTGACTTCTGATGCCGCCCTGACGATGATATAAGCCACCGTGGTCACATTTTCGGAAAGAACTCTGACCGCCTTGCCCTTGAGAAGTGGAAAGAATGTCTGCAGCACCAATCGGACTGCTCTGATCTCCAGCCGATTGATGGACCAACGAGCTTCCTCCTGGGACCATAGCCCCTGCACCGATTTTTGAAGACACACTGCTTCCCCAACCGGACAAGCTGGCATCCGTAGAGATCACCGTCCAGATCCGGACCACCAAAGGGATTCCCTTCCGCAAGTTGACCGGGGATAACCACCAATCAAGGCTAGCCCGAGCGGGCGCCGACAAAGGTAGAACGAGATGGAACTGTTCCAAAATTGGATTCCATCGGGACAGTAATGCTGATTGTAAAGGTCACATGTGAGCGAAAGCCCACGGAACCAATTCCAGCGTCAAAATCATGGAGCCCAGGAACTGAAAGGTAATCCCAGACCGTCAGAACAGGTTTGGATAACAGGGCCCGTACCTGGCCTTGGAGTTTGAGCATACGGTCCTCCATGAGAGAGACTGTCCCGCGACGCGTGTCGAACAAAGTTCCAAAACTTCCAGTGACTGGGAGGGTACCAGGTGGCTTTTGGCCTCGTTGACTACCTGTTGTAAACTGTGAGGTTTGGGTGGACCCTTGGACACAGTGGCAGCTGACCATGCCCATGGGGGAAAGTCTCGTGAGGGGCCACAGGTCAGGCTTAGCTCAGGACACACAAACACAGAGTTTGATCTTTTATTAGACTGTGTAAGGCAGCCACCAGAGGTGGCAGTAGTGAGCAGCTGGAATAGCCCGGCAGGGCTGGTATCCCTCAGGCGCTGGAACAGAGACTCCTCTGGTAGCAGTGCTGTAGTGAAAAGAACTGAGAGAATGAGTACAGTGGAGAATATACAAGACTCCAGTATGCAGATCCCCAGGGTAGGGAGAGCAGACCCTCAAGGAGCGAGTATCTGAACCCTGAGAGCCGGGAGGCTTGCAGATGCTGTACTCACGCAGCGGTTCCACAGAGATGGCACTGGGGCTGAAACGGTGGCAGGCCCTCGAGGAGTGAGTGCCTGGTTCCAGGGAACAGCTCTGAGGTGAAGATGGTAGTACTCACTGATGTTGAAGATTAGCGAATCCTTCCAGGCAGAAGAGAAGGTAGGAATAGGCAGCGAGTCAGGGAACATGGGCCCTCGAGAAGCGAGTACCGGTTTCCTGATAGCGACCTGGAAAGCAAGTAAGGCCCCCGAGGAGCGGGTACTCCATAGCGTAGAGAGTCCAATAGAGATTGGAGAGGCAGAGTAGCTGGGTACGGACAGCGAATCCCATCCGTAGGATTCCCGTAGGATTACCCTTGCTAACTCAAAGGCTAGCAAACATTGTAGGCTTTAAATATCCGGGCATCATGACATCATCACGGGGGGACGCCCCGGAGGTTCGCGCCAAGTAGGAAATAAGAAGAAGGGTTGCGTGGTGCGCGCACCCTATGGTACAAGCGGAGCATGACGGGAGGCAGCACCCAAGCCTGGTTCGGGGACGCCGGAGGACGGCAGGCAGACGTCCATCTGCAGCATGAGGAGGAACAAACAAAGAGAGGTAGGCGAAGTGAAGCCGTCGGAAAGGGACGGTTGCAACACTACTCAGCCCAGGGATCTCAACAACTGAAGAACCCAGTGGATTGCCCTCTGGCAGAGCAATTTTGACTTTGCGCGAATCAGCCAATCATCCAGTTACGGATGTACGAACAAACCTTGCCTGCGTAACTGCGCAGCCACCACCATCATAGTCTTGGTGAACATCCTGGGAGCAGAGGCTAGCCCGAATGGCAGCGCCTGAAACTGATAATGCTGACCCAACATGGAGAACCTTAGAAACCTTTGATGATCCATCCGTATCCCAATGTGTAAATATGCTTCGGTAAGATCTAGGGATGCAAGGAACTCCCCCTGTCCGACTGATGCAATTACGGACCATAACGTCTCCATACGGAATCGAGGGATCCACAGATATCTGTTGACCCTTTTCAAATCGAGAATGGGTTGGAAGGTTCCCTCTTTCTTCGGTACTATGAAGTAAATGGAGTAATGGCCCCTTTGAAGCTCCGCTGAGGGCACCGGAACAATGGCGCCTAGGTCGAGAAGACGCTGCAGAGTCTCCTTTAACGCCCGGCGTTTTGCTGTCAGACCACAGGGCGATACCAGGAATCGTTGGCGAGGTAGGCGTGCAAAATCTAACGCGTAACCGTGTCTTATCACATCGAGGACCCAGTGATCAGACGTCATTTTGGCCCATTCCCCGTAAAATAGGGACAGACAGCCTCCCACTACTGGAACCAAGGAATGGATCAGCTGCACATCATTGTAAGGGCTTGCCGCCCGGCGCCAGATCTACTGAAACGGCGCCCACGAAAGAACAGAGTATGTCTGCTGCCTGCTGGTATTGTGGCGAAATGAAAAAACGGACCCCCGGGAGGTCCGAGGTCTCTGACTGCCACGAAATCGAGATCTGGAAGCAAAAGACCCTCTCGACTTCGGTCTATCTTCTGGCAACCGATGCACCTTATTTTCGCCTAAAGACTGAATCAGATCTTCCAGCTCCTTGCCAAAGAGCAGCTTGCCCTTAAACGGTAAAGATCCCAGCTGATATTTTGATGACACATCCGCTGCCCAATTACGGAGCCACAACAAGCGCTGTGCTGACACAGCCAACACCATGGATCTAGCTGATGTGCGAAGCAAATCATAGAAGGCATCCGCACTGTAGGCAATCACAGCCTCAAGCCTTCCCGCCTGGCGTGCTTCCTCCTGGGGCAGAGAACCATTGGCTAGCAGCTGCTGGACCCAGTGAAGACCTGCGCGTACAGAAAAATTACTACACATGGCCGCCCGAATTCCCAGGGTGGAAACCTCGAAGATCTTCTTAAGCTGAACCTCCAGCTTACAATCTTGCAGGTCCTTAAGGGCCGTCCCCCCCGGTGACCGGGATAGTAGTTTTCTTTGTGACCGCTGCCACCGCAGCATCCACCTTGGGCATCCTTAACAGTTCCAAGGCTTCTTCCGGCAGAGGATAGAGCTTATCCATCGCCTTCGCGACTTTAAGCCCCAAATACGGAGTAACCCATTCCTTGAAGAGCAAGTCCGTTGCCGAAAAATGGAAAGGAAAAGCCAAAGGTGGCCCCCTAAGGCCTAACACCACCGGGTCCGTAGCCCCCAATCTAGACTCTTCTTGGGGCAGCTCCCAATTCCCTTAAGATAGCCGGAATGAGGGAACCCAGCTCATCTCTCCTAAAAAGTCAGACGACCTTTGGATCGTCGCCATCCATCCCATGAGACCCCCACAGACCTCCCTGCTGGGGGTCGGTCTCTCCCTCAACCCCCCTCGGGGGCAGGTAGGGTATATCCGGGTCGTCCTGGTCATCCATGTCCGAAGATGTATCCGGATCTGGCTGAGGAGCCCGGACACTGGATGGACGCTGACCCCCCTGTAGGCCCAGCTCCTGAGCGGCCTTGGCTCGCTTCCGGGGTCCGGTCAGAGGGTCCTGACTGTAAGGCCTTTTCCTTCCTGCCTTCTGGGCCTTAAAGACCTTATGCATTATTAAAACAAAGTCGGAGGAAAAAGAAAAGTCAGAAGAGAAATCATCTCCATCCCCATCAGAGACTTCCGCAGCGTTATATAAGTCAGGCCTCGCAGGTCTGTCCCCCTCAGGGACCCTGCGCTGCGGGGACAAATGCGGCAGGGGGATCCTCCCTCCCTATCGCTGTTTCCTGCGCCGCAGAGGCCGCCGGAGTGAGCAGAGCCAAGATGGCGCCCGCTGCCTCCGACGCTGACCCCAGCGTGCTCAAAATGGTGCCCGTTCCCACGCTTCACGGGAACAGCTCGGGGGCCACCTGCAGCTCCCCAATAGCGCCGGTAATAGTTTGGACCCGGACTAAGACCCTTCCTGGGGTCATGGAGGCTCCCTCTCCCCCTGAGAGACAAGTGGCGCACAAACTATCTAGCGACAGCTGCGATTGCGGGCTCCACAGGCCTTACACGCGGCACTACGCGGCATGACTGCAAGCCAACAATAAAACCTATCTCCACCCCTCCAAACCGCGGCAAAATGGAGCGCAACAACCCCCCGACGCGATCGGAGGGAAGGGAGAGTCGAGCCCTAGCAAAGAGAGCAAAAAACATATATTTATTTATTTTAAATACCTGACTAACTGCCTCCGTGTCCTGGATCCACTGGGGGGAGTGAGCCGGGCTCCCCAGTGTCACCCCCAGGTAAATACACATGCTGGAAAATGGGATGACCTCCCAATACCTCAGCGGCCTCTGAAACCAGAGGGGGATGGTCCCTTCAGGACCTCCCACCCCCCTGGGAGGCAAAGACTGGGACCTGTAGGCACACACTGCGGTCTCTTACACTCTTGAGCAGAAGCTACAGAAGATTTATATATATATATATTTTTTTTAAAGTACCTCACTATCCTGTCTCTAATTAGACCCTAGCACAGGAGACAGAAGAATACTGCCAGGCTGTAGGTGGCACCCTCCTAGATAAGGTGGAGTTTATTAGTAAACTTCTGTCTCCATCTGCTAGAGGGGGGGCCAAACCCAGGAGTCTGGACTGATCCGGGTATGTACAGGGAATACAGAATCCAGTGCTGTGATATCCAGTAGCACTATAAAAATGACAAGTATTATTATTATAAGCCAGTCCTCTCCTGTCAAAGAACAGTGAAAAGGTACCAGAATAATGGAAAAGGATTCAGTGCTTTAATAGATATATAATATGCACGAACCTTACTCTTCAATACAAGTTTTTATGACGGTAGGTAAGAGACATAATCTTCAACCCCAGTTATACAGATAAAGAAGTTGGTGCATATTTTAGGCGTAGGAGGAAGTCAGCTGCACAGTTAAGTTCAAGATAATTATCCTACACTTAACACCCATTTTAAAAAATTATATTTTCCCCCCCATCTACATTTCTGTTTTCTCATATCTAACTTGGTAAATTAGGTTTTCAAGCTGAAAATATTAAAACTGCAGTATTAATTGCCAACCTAAATGATGGAACAAATCAGCATGCTAGTGACTATGTGAAATCTGCACCAGCAAACAAACAGGGATGGCAGCATCACCAACAAAGCAGCTTGCTTCTTTCTGAAGGGATCACGATATAATGGTGCAGTTTTCTTATCTTACTTTCAATAATAAAGACAATAAGAAAACAAAGACTTAAAAGAAAAAAAAACTAATTAACCTGCTTCATCATCATCATCATCATCACCTTACAACTGTGCACACATTTAACTCTAAATAGCAGTTTGGGCTACTGGCTGTCATGCTATCAAGCCTTTTCTTACCAAAATCAAAAAAGGGCTGATATTTTACAATTCTTGGTCTTGAAACATCTTCAAGATCAAGAATAAGGCTAGGCAACTCTGGGGCTGGAATGCCACAAACAGGTCTGGTTTTCAGGACATCCCCATGAATATGCAAGAGCTATATTTGCATACAATAGAGGCGGGGCAAGCAAATATACCTCGTGCATAATCGTGCTGGATATCCTGAAAGCTAGACCTGTCTGTGGCACTCCAAGATCAGAGTTGCCTACCCTTGATCTAGGATAGCTCCTTCCTAGAGACACACAGTACGTTGGGCATACCAGTATGAAGCGGTTGCAACTGAAAAACATAAAAAAACTCCAGGAAAGCTGGAAACCTGCAGGTTATTAATTATGAAGGCAATATTCAAAGCCATTTAATGAATTGCTTGGCTAAATTAGCTTGGCTGAAAATGATCCTTCTCGGGTGGGCTGAAAGCATGTGTAGGCAGGATAGGGAAAGAACAGGTATAGATTTGATTTTCCAGCAAATATGTGCTCATAGGTTTAGCCTTCCGACCTCGAAGGCAGTTAGAAAGTTAGCCACAGGAGCTGCATACTTTGCAGCTCCACAAACTATTTGAAAATGGCCTCAGGATTCCAGGTGCTGTAATTGTAATCTTTTTTGCTGTCTCATGAGATAAACTGTGTGTGCAATATGGTGATAGTATCCTGCCAGACAAGTTAATGTTAAGTTCACTAAATGGAAACTGGGACTGCAAAAAAATATATATAAAGACAATTTTCAAAACTGTGTGTGTAAACAAACTTTATGTGTGTACATGAACTTTTGACAATTTCTACTTTTATGCACATAATGCCTTTGAAAATTCACTGAAATGTCAAAAGGTTTTCCATGCATACATTGGCTTTTGAAAATTGCAACGATATACGCTACTTTTACATGTGTAACACCACTGAGGTCCATATTCAAACACACTTAACTGGGCTAAATTCTAGCTGATAAGTTAGGAAGCTAGAATTTAGGCGGATAAGTTAGGAGCCTTCCGGAGGTGTAACTGGGAGGTGTTGAGTTAGCCGGTTAAGTCTGGATGAGTCAAAGAGCTATAGTTAGCCGGCTAACTTTAATATAGCCAGCAATATTCAATAGTGCAGCTGCACTATTGAACATACCTCCAAAGTTAGCCGGATAGGTTTATTTGGCTACTTTGCTGACCAGACTGTGTCTGAATATGGACCTCTTTGAAAATTACCTCCAGTGAATACAAAACCATAAGATTTGGTTACCAAGTTTCATCAGTACTGGCCACATGTCCACCAGGTTTCAGAGGCTTTTCTGCTGCTGTACAGCAGAGCTATCAATTTCATATTACAGGCAGAATATCTTCTCAAATTGTAATCAATTTCCAAATAGTAATTTGAAATGAATAATCACATTGGATATTTAGTGTATCCCTAATCCTTCCCGATATCCCCATCAAAAATGTCCTTGTGCTGTTACAGAAATATAAGAGGATGTCCCTGCCTCTGTGTGCAAAAATCCAACATTTAGGGGAGCCTATATACTAGTTTCCCTATTTTGTTTCTAATAGTATCTTCCTAGATGTTGAGTTTTAATCAGTGTCCAGACTGCCCTATGAACAATAAAATACATAGTCTGAGAGACGGATGCAAACCTCAAAACCCACAAGGACTTGCTCCTCAGGCAGTTTCCATAGGGGCTTCTAAGTTGTTTTCCCACACTTTGCTGCCCTTTGGCAACATAAGAACATAAGAAATTGCCATTCTAAGTCAGACCAAGGGTCCATCAAGCCCAGCATCCTGTTTCCAACAGAGGCCAAACCAGGCCACAAGAACCTGGCAATTACCCAAATACTAAGAAGAACCCATGCTACTGATGCAATTAATGCCCATCAACCAACCTCTTCCCTTCAATAATAATTCTACAACATACACCAATACAAGGGACACTTGTGCTATGGTGTTGCTTATGTACGGTGGCTCTATTAAAGGACAACCAATTGGTGGGTGTCCTTCTTTTTAGCCCCGTCTATTATTCTTTATTAACCAAGTTTTAATTAAAACTTGGTTAATTATTCTTTATTAACCAAGTTTTAATTAAAACTTGGTTAATAAAGAATAATAGACGGGGCTAAAAAGAAGGACACCCACCAATTGGTTGTCCTTTAATAGAGCCACCGTACATAAGCAACACCATAGCACAAGTGTCCCTTGTATTGGTGTATGTTGTAGACTGATGCAATTAATAGCAGTGGCTATTCCCTAAGTTAACTTGATTAATAGCTGTTAATGGACTTCTCCTCCAAGTAGGTGCATTTTGCAAATATTGCAAATATTGATAGAACAAAGCCAGCACCTTATCACAAGTTTAACAAATCTCTGGACAGCTTGCTAAGAAACTGTGCCTCGTGTTGAGGTCCGTTTTCAAAGCGATTTACAGGAGTAGAAAGCATTTTACCAGCGCTCATCGGCTGGGTCACCCTCAACGAGGCTGAAAGCTCAGACATTGTGGAACCACTTTTAGTCACGTGGCGAGGAAGCATTCCCAGGACTGCATTTTGGCATTATCACGTGGATTTAGCTTTGCAAATTCTCAAAGATTAAGAGGGCGAATCTCCAACTGCCCACATCGGGACATAGACCGTGCGTGCTTTTTATCTGTGAGTTTTGCATCAGTTCTCTTAGTGAAAGTGCCCGTGTGCATTCTCTTTCAAACTTATGGCACAAAAATGCATGCGGTCACTTGCACCTGCTTTTTCTGCAAGTAGAATTTTGCTGGAAAAGGACACACAAAAGATTTTTTTTTTTAATGATCATTTGGCCGTTATTATAGACCACTCTACTGCTGGAAAAGGACTTACCCGTTCCAAAGCTGTTACTGGGTAGCACTGCCTCACAATCATATTTTCTGGGACTAAACGTTATAAGGAGCTTCCCATAGAGCCCAGTTCTTTGGCTGGCCACTTGAAGTTTTAGGAAACTGACTCCTCGGCGCTGGAGTTCTTTCAAAGAGATGCTTTCTTGCCATAACCTGTAACACACGGACATCAAAACTATTAAAGCTGTGCTGTCAATTTATGGCATCAGTGAGAAAATTTACAAGTCAAGGGGGAAAAAGCACATGAGAAAACAAGTTAGCTGTTAGCTATGTCTCTAAGTACTTTCCAGACTTTCAGACTTTTGTCTCGTTCTCAAACAGTCCAGTGATTGCGTGGCAAAATTCTAACTTATTTCTGGCCCAGTTCCTTTTGATATCCAGCTCAATCAACTGGGGCTGGGATCCATCACCATGAGTCTTGATTCATAACTACTTGTGAATTTTTTCCCTTATTTTATATCCCCTACCAATTAACCCAGCTCAGTCATCGCAGTAACAGTTAATGGCTGGGTGGCCATGCACCAGGATTCCCTCCATAACTCTACGATCATGGGCTCTAAATTCTACCACGAGGTGTCACTGGTGCACAATTACTGGGACTCCTTTCCCCCCTCTTGGAGGGGGGGGGGGGCATCTCCTGGAAATACGACTTTAATATGCTCCCTCTCCCCTCGCAAGAGCTGCAAATGCTGCTGTCTGGCCAGCCCAGAAAGCAGAAGACTTGACCCAGGAATTTGAACCAGGAGCCAACCCCTAGTGGATTTTTATTGCTCTATTGCTCAAACAATACTAATACAAGATGCAATATATGACACCAACAATCAGCAGATTTAAAACAAAGCATAGAAAATACTTTTCATTCTATGTACAGTCAAGCTGGGGAATCTGTTCCCAGAAAATGTTGTCAAAGCAACTAGTATGGTGGGATTTTAGAGGTTTGGACAAGTTTCTGAAGGAAAAGGCCATAAAACTTTATTAGCTAGATAGACTAGGGAAAACTATTGCTATACCTGGGAATGACTAGCAAGAAATAGATGTACTTTTTGGAATCAATCAAGTACTTGTGACTAGACTGGCCACAGTCAAAAAGAGTATACTGGGTTCAATGGACCTTGGTCTTACTCAGCATGGCATATCATGTTTTTATGTACTAGATCCCAATGCAGTCATCACTGTGACATATGCAAAGCAAGAATATAATATGCACAGTTTAAGAGTCGATTTAGGGGGAAACAAATTCAAAACAAGGGGTAAGATATAATAAAAGTGCAAATCTGTTATTACAATATATATATATATATATATATATATATATATATATATAATTTAAAAAAGGAAAAGAATATCTTAGAACACACCAGAAAAGAAACTCGTCAATGATAGAATGCAAGAGAGGCAAAAGCCAGCCAAGATGATATTTTGAATTGCCCTTAACTATGGCAAACTCATTTACTATCATGAGATAAATACAATAGGCAGAATGGAGATCCATGAAGAGCTGCAGTCTCCTCCTACAGAGTCGGATTTGGTGGTGATCTGAATGATATTTAGACCTGGATTATCACCAGTAAGTAACGCAGGACGGGCCAGTCTACCTGGTTTCCTCTATTTCCGCTTCTCTCTCCTGCTTAAGGAGCTCTAACTGAGTCTGTACAAAGCTCTCCATGGTCAGCGGCGATGTCTTCAGCTGAAAGCCTCGGACTCTACCCCCGACAGTTGAAGGGGACTCTCCGTCAGCTTTCTGCCGCTGTAATAGCAAAAACGTCTGCTCCAGCGTCCCGCGGGTCGCTCCGGACCCTTTCTTCCGGCTCTCGGTTTCCGCCCCGGTCCCTTTCTCTGGTTGCGCGCACCTCCGTTTCCGGCCGGAGATGGCGGCCCTCGCTTGCAGGCAGCTGCTGCGGCGGTCGCTCGTGTCTGGTCTGCCGGCGAGGCCCGCGGCAGGTGAGTGTTGGAGCCGGGTGCCTAACCCTGCAGCTGCTCCCCCGTACAGGAAGGGCGCCATTAAAATGAGGTTACAAGTTGTAGGATGAGCAGGACCTATGGCTGGCTTTTTTTTTCTGGAATTTAATTTTGCATGTTATTCTCACTTTGGTTAACGTTTATATTTAACACTTGGCACTGTAGTCTTCAGCTGTTCCTTTGGGTTTCCAGCTCAGTCTGGACTGGTTTTTATTGCATACGGTTTACTGAGCCTTCATTTGGTTTCTAAAGGTTAGCCTCCTAACCTTTAGAAAAAGACTCAAGACTTGGCTGTTTATGCAAGCTTTCCCGGACTTAAATGAATGCACCTCGCCATCAACATATCCAACACAGCAGCTGTACCTCTTCTCCTTGTATATAATGTAGTCTCTGCTAAACTATCTTTATTTCCTCTGATCCCAGTTCAATAGTCCTTGTTTATTTTTATTTTATTTAACGGCTTTTTTATACCGACACTAAAATACACACATCGGTTTACATCTTAACGAAAGGTAGAAATTACAATGTACGGGGAGTGGGGAAACAGGAGAACAATAAACAATAGACAGGAGAACAATAAACAATAGAAAAGGGGCTATGAGGAGGAGCCAGATATCAAGCTGGGGGGGGGGGGGGGGGGGGAGAGGGATATGAACATATTTACAAAAATTGAAATGATGCTACATAAAATATAACATTTACAAGAAAAATTCAGGGTGGGTATTAGAATGAACATATTTACATAGAAGGAATTGTTAATTGTAACTGCTTTCTTCGACACGTTATTTCTGTTTTTGATGTATTTATTGCACCCCTGTTTATTTGTAAACCAGCATGATGTCATCATTTCATGAATGCTGGTATATTTAAAAACCTTAAATAAATTTGTAATGTTTTAATGTTTCCAGCCAATGGCCAAAATATATAGCTCTCTTCCAAGCTAGCCAACATAGACACCAATGAGCACATACTTATATAGCAAACAAATTAGAGGTTCTCCATGTACTTTTCATTCTAAAGCATAGTTATTAATTCCCAATGGTGCCTAGGCTTAACTCATGTTTTCTTAACGCTAGAGGTTAGCGCCTGTTCAGAAGTGAAGTAAAGTTTCTGGGGCTAGTGTTAGGCTATGGCAGGGGTGCACAAGCCCCAACCAGTCTGGTTTCCAGGATTTCCCTATTGAATGTGCATGAGAAATATTTCCATACAACCAAAAATACATAAAACAAATTCTTGGTTGGCAACCATGCAGTAACATACTAACCTTGTTTCATCTTTATTTAAAATGGTGTGTTTCAAAATATAAAGAATAAAATGTAATTTTACATGTTGTAAAGTGCAGACTGAAGATTTTGAAAATTATACAACTGTATAAATATTCACCATTCCATGGTATGCTGTTCGTTTTTAATGAGTTGTCTATTATTTTTATCCCCAGCTTCTCTGTTGTGGTCTGCTTTTCGAAATCAGAGTTCACAGAGTACATCACTTCAAACAGGGTAAATTGGAAATGTGGAATATTTTCAATAAAACGTATTAAGCAAAAATACTTCCATAATTCAGTACAGCAGCATTGATTGAGTTCTCAAAAGAATCGATTGCAATGTAATTGGTGTTTATGTTGAAACCTGGTCCGTGTTCTAACCCAAGGTTGAAATATTTGGAAAACTTACTCATCAATCAGAATTTTTAGGATCTAGGGAAAATTTTTCCTTTTTCTCATTTTATTCTTTTTTTTTTTGCTGCTGCTCTGATTTAGTTTGGCCTTTTTTCTTATTTTGCCATTTTTTAATTGTTGAGTGTATATATATATTTTATTTTTTAACTTTTTTCCCCTTTTGTTTTTCTAAATTTTAGGCAATAGATATTCTAGTTCCCAGTATTTTTCTAACCATTGCACTATAATGCCTACTCTTATATTCCAAGGTTGCATGTAAGGCTCCACCAAAAGAATAGAAAAAGTTCAGTAACTGTGACTCTTGGAAACAGACCAGGCTCCTAGGAACACCAAGCTTTGAGCTGATTTCCCTGGCATAATGGGCTTCTAGGGGAACAGTCTTTGGATTGATCTTCCTGGTCCAGCAGATGCTTGAAAAGAAAAGGGGGGGGAGGCTTGCAGCACAGCCTCTTCCTTGAACTGCCTCCCGGTCTCCAATGTCGCTGTGCCTGCTATGGACTCTGTCAGGAGTTCAAAGGTGTTTGCTCAGTGTGCAGCAGCAGCCAAGAAAGCAAATAGAATGCTAGGAATTATTAGGAAAAGAATGAAGAATTAAAACAGAATTCTTAATGTCTTGAATATTGTGTGCAGTTCTGGTCACTGCATCTCAAAAAAGATACAGCAGAATTAGAAAAGGTACAGAGAAGGGCAACCAAGATGATAAAAGGGCTGGAACAATTCCCCTATGAGGAAAGGCTAAAGAGGTTAGGAGACTTCAGCTTGGAGAAGAGATGACTGAGGTGAGATTTGTTAGAGGTCTATAAAATGAGTGGAGTGGAACAAGTAAACTTTAATCGGTTGTTTACTCTTTCAGAAAGTTTGACTAGAGGACACACAATGAAGTTACTAAGTTGTACATTTAAAACTAATAAGTGAATATGTTTTTTAACTCAATACATAATTAAGCTCTGGAATTCGTTGCCAAAAGGTGTAGTGAAAGCTATTAGTACAGCTGCGTTTAAAAAAAAAAAAAAAAAAAGGTTTGGACAAGTTCCTGGAGGAAAAGTCCATTAACAATTATTAAGGGAGAGTTGCAGAAATCCACTGCTTATATCTAAGATAAGCAGCTTGGAATCCATTTACCCCTTGGGAACCTGTCAGGTACTTGTGACCTGGATTGGAAACAGGATACTGGGCTTGATGGACCTATGTTCTGACCCAGTATGGCAAGTCTTATGTTCTTACCCTCCTCCCCTCCACTGACATCCAGTTTCTCTGAGTAGGGGTGAGGCTCCACGTGTAAGTCATGGCGGTTCAACATGTTAGCCAGTGCATTCTGCTTGGTTTGTGTGCAGGCAGGTGCCCAACCTGCCATAAGCAAAACCAGGTGGATTCCCAGTTCAAGCTCTGGCCAGTGTGCTTGTATCGGCAGGATTGGAGCCATTTTACTGCCACTTTGAGCAGAAAAAAAAATGTAATTACCGTATATAAATGTCAGGCATACCAGTCTTTTTGCATCTCTTCCCTCTGATGGTTGAATTGAGAAGTTCCATGGGTGGGCTAGAGATTTGCCTTCAGGCCTCAGCAGAATCTGCACAGCTCCAGTTTGCTATAGTGTTATTGCAGCAGGTGACCTTCAGACATGTTGGAATTCCTCTCTGCTAATGGAGTGATTGAGGGATTAGCCTGTGGAACTGGCCATCCTCCCCTCCACACAAAGCAGGCTTCCTAGAGGGGCCTTTAAGACTAAATTAGCTTGTGCTGCTGAAAATGACTGTAAAGTGGTTCTGGTTGGGCATCACATTTGGATTCCTCCTTGAGCATTTCCCAGCTATTGACATTCCGATTTGGAAGCACCTCAGATCTGCCTTGGCAATGTTAAGGGTGCTCGAGCACTCCTCTGGCTGGGACAGTCCTAGGTAATTGGCAGGAGGAAATAGCTGGGCATCCTCAGATAGGGGTCATGCCTCAGTGGGGAGGCTGTTCAGGAGATAAGAGCTGGTGACCCTTAATTCCTGGTATGACCACCTTCAGCACTCGGAGAAACAATAGAAGACAAATTGTAGGGGGATTTTCATATGCCATGACCCTATTACCCCAGTTTTAAAATCTCTTCACTGGCTGCCCATCACTTGACGTATCAAATATATATTTATGACAATGGTTCATAAATTGATAAATAACAATATGCTCTGGATTAGTTCTATCTCATCTGATACGTTCCTCAAATAAGCTTCTACTTGAGGTGCCATCTTTCCGGCTGGTAAATTTAGACGAAGCCCAGGAGCGAGCTTTCTCTGTCTCGGTCCTTTTCTATGGAATGCTTTACCTGAATTTATCAGATGTCTAACATGTTCTTCAGCTTTTAGAAAGGCAGTAAAGACTATTCAGAACACATTACTCCAGTCCTCAAATCATTACATTGGTTACCAGTGAACTGGAGAATTCAATATAAAACAGTAAGAATGTCACCTCACCATGGATTAATACAGCATTGCATATCCACACTCCGGTTCCCACTCCATTCATCTGCACGTCTGCTTGATATTCCTTCTCCTAAGCTGGCCAGAATGAGACACACGAATGCTCTTTCTCTATCTTTGGTCCTGCTCTATGGAATTCATTACCTTCTAATGTACGTCTCATGAAGGATACCAAATATATTTTTTAAACTCTTGAAAACCCGTTTATTTAACAATACCTTCTCTTCTCTTGGTTAAACTCAGTTTGTCATCTACCCAATGATTTGTCGATATTGCTTCCCAGTGTCTTAAAGACTCTATTTGATATGTCTAATTAGTAATCTCTGAGATGTATGTCTCTAGCACGTTTGTCAGTTTTTTTAGTGTATTTTTATTTGCATCTGTATGTCTTATTGTACACAGCCCCAAACTATTTCAGTGGGGCAAGTATTACCGTACATACTGTAACTAAGCTTTCAGTGAGGTCAGCTGAATATAACTTACTGTCATCCTCAGGCAGAATAAGTCTATCAATCCTTTTTGAAACTTTTTTTTAATCTGGGTTCTGCAGATGTTTATTATTTATTTTTATCTTATTTTAATGTCTTATGTGTTTTCCATTACTTTATTCTGATTTTATTGTCCCATATTTTATCCCTGTATTTATATTGTTTAATTTGTTTTATTGCTATTTGTGTGCCATACTGTAATTCACTGTGAATTTTAGATGCGTGCAGAGCATAAACGTTTGAAATAAATACATAAATCTCCTCAGTGTGGTGCACCTGATTCCAGCTAAAATTGAGGTATTTATATTACCTTCCCAAGGAAGAGAAGGATAGGGTGTTGGGATCGCTAGTAGGGGGGAGTTGCCCACATTTGGTGGAGGAAAGCAGAATGTTCAGGTATCCTCACTACAGAAAGAGTGAGGCTCCTCTTAAACAATCTTTCAGTTTTTTCCCCTCTAATCTACCTCCCCGGGCTGCTAGGTACAATGGCTTTGTGACTCAAATGCTCCTATTGTGGGTCTAACATCTCTCAGTGAAGGCCAGGTGACCTTTCCCAAAGGTAACAATTTGCAGTCTCTGGAGAATAGGGAAGCCCTCATGTCTCCAAAGAAGAAAGGTGACCTTTAGGCTTTGGATGTCATGGGCTCAAAGCCTCATTATTAGTGTCCACTTCTCCCTTCCATGTCACCATGAGCAGGACCTGTTCCAGAGCAATGGAACTGACCGTAGCACCTTAGTATAGACCCATGTGCATCTCGTGCAATTTGCTCTCTTCTCAGGGTGATCATTGCCCAGTGTTGCAAGGCTTTTTCCCTCTAGAAACGTTTTAAGGAGCCCAAAAAAGTGTTTTTTCACAGTTGCCTTTGGCAAATCCGGAGCAGCAGAAGCCGGGACAAGAATCCTAGTGGAGAACTAATGGCTCCAGATCTAGGCAGAGGGCCAAAGCCAGCCATTTAGCATTCCAAAAATCTTAGCTTTTAGCTCAGAAGGCGGCAGCTCAGGTGGTAATGGTCACTGTAATGCCATTAGCAGATGTAAACCAACAGGGAATCTAGTAGCCCTCAGGTATCCTGGTAAGTGAATCAGATTTGGTCTGGGACAGAGTTCCCCTAAAGGACCTAGCAGCAGTTCACATGGCCATCACTGCCATCATACAGACAAATGTTTTAAGCTGATACTTTGAAGACCCTGAAGTGTAAGGCTCAGGAAAATTGGCCTTGGCCCTACTAGGGGTCAGATAGTGTGCTTCCATGAGGGGATTTCAGATTAGCCTCAAAGTTCCAAGTCAAGCAAGTTCTTCAGCCGAAAAGAAAAGCAAGAGCCAAGGAAGGGGTTTGGATATCCTATAGAACCATGGCCAGCATCTAGTCTTCGGCATAGGTTTCTGACTTGAGTTCTGAAAGTGCAAGCAGGAGTGCTTCTTCACTCTTTCTTCTAGTCAGAGGATTCTTCCCTAGAAAATCTCTTCCATTCTTTCACAGACTTGGCTGTTAAGAGAACCAAGCTACTTAGCAAAAGTACTTGATGTTGGAGTTCCCAGCCTTTGGTGGTGCAAAAAAGGAGCACCTAGAAGACCTGAAAATTTGTTGCCTCAGTCTGATCCTTCCATCAAAGGAGGTAGGGGCAAATCTGGAAGAGGGCAGAGACTGATTCTGGCTTGCTGCAAGAGAGAGAGGCATTGAAGCTATCTCGCTGCTCTCCTGTTAGATGCTTTCTTCCAAGAGTACAAGTTCTCTGCCGCGAGAGCTCTTCTCAACTTGGAAGTGAATTTAGTTTTGAAGGGATCAGTCATCCCTTCCTCTTGAGCTTTGTAGTGTAGCATTTCTTTGAGTCTTGTTGTTGAAATCAGTTTCCTTGGGGGCCTTTGGTAAATTTAAAGAAAAGAGTATCTCTGTGCCCAGTATGCTCTTTGTTGGCCAGTAGTGTTTCACTATTGTCAGAATCGGGCTTTTCTCACTTATGAGTAAGAAAGTCAGGAGATGTAAGCCAGAATGAGGTCAAGCACTTCAAGTGTGTTGGAGGTCACCTTTGGGATGTGTGTAGGTGACCAGTTTCTTCTTAAGATAGGTCTTTGGTCTATTAATGTATTCTGTTGAAGCACGGTGGTTTCTAAGGCATCAATTTCAGCAGTGATTGAGGAGTGAATTGGCCTGCTCCAACAAGAGTTTGCAGCTGTCAGTGACCCTGCTCGATCTGGGTGTAGGAGTCTTTATATGTAGAATCTCTTTCCAGAAATTAATGGCAGGGCAGCACTCTTGCTCCTATTAAATCCCTTCTGTAAGCACTTTAGTATGGGTGTGCAGGTGGGGAGAAGCTATGTCTTGTGTACAGGAGTTCTGAGAGCTATTGTGGCTTCCTCCCACCTGGATTGGGAGAAGCTTTAGTACATCCCACTTATCTGGACTGGTCTGGAATGGATTGTAAGGAAGGTGGAAGTAAACTTATCTGTTAGTTTCCTTTCCTTTAGTCCTGCTAGACCAGTTGAGTGTGCTAACCCAGTCTAACAGTCAGTGTACTGTTGTCCAAGCTGAAGACAGTTGGCTTAATTGTGAGCTGGGTGTAGGGATTCTTATTCCTGTGTTAATGATAAAATGTAAGTTTGTAAGGTTTTTTTCTTTGGCTGTATCAGGTTTGGTTGTGATGGTGATTTGGAAAACAAATGCTTGCCTTTAGTTGTCTTAGCTTTGACATAAGATACTGAAGAGCGTGCGGGTCTTTCAAGTTCCCTCCCAGAATAGAGGGGTTTGGGTACATCCCACTTGTCTGGATTAATCTGGGGCACGAACAGGAAAGGAAAATTGGTTCTTTCCTACTAATTTTTGTTCCTGAAGTACCATGGATCAATCCAGAGACCCGTCCCCATCTTTCAAAAGACGTCCTCGCCTCTGGATGTTGCTGAGCTGATATGTGATATATTCAGAGTAATGAGAAGTGTACATAGTTTCAGGTGTGTGTTCTCTCAGGTTAAGAGGGTGCAGTTTCTTTCAGGAGGCTCCAACCTTTAAGCATCTGTTCGGCCAAGGTTTATTGGGGTTTGTTAAGGTAGACATCTTGGCTTGGGTACAGGTCAAGACTGAGGAACTGCAGGTGGCAGTGCTCAACGTTTTTGTTCTCTGCCGCCACCTGCTGGTAGGGATGCATAAACCCACTTGTCTGAACTGATCTGTGGTACTTCAGGAATGAAAATTAGCAGGTAAGAACCAATTTTCCTATGCTGTGTCTTGCGGAAGCCACCATAGAAATTATTTGGTTATTTGAGAATCTTCATGTTTTATTCATTCCTATGGCATTATGTGGCAGGAAGAATTTTAACAAATGGTGAAGAGTGGCCATCCATTCCTGATTTTCTGCCCTTTCATTGTTGACATCAGTATCTAAGCATGCTCATTGTGGTTCCTCTGCACTTATTCCAGATGTTTATGATTCCGTTGGTAGGGAGGAACGCAGATCTGAAGTGGGATGATAATGGACTGAGAGATTAAACAGAGGGTGGTAATGAGTGAATCATAGCATGGACTGTTCAAAAACATTACATAAATTCTCATTTACTTGGCACATCCCATACAGGCACCCCCTTCTGCTAGCATGTTTTGTTTTAGCATAAGATGCATATTTTTTCATTTGAGTATTTTTCCATCTTAACATTTTCAGAGTCCTGAATTTGGTTGAATTGAATCCCCATAGTGTCTGGGTGTTAATGTCCAGGAGCGCAGCCCCCAAAGCTACCAACAAATTTGAACCACAGCAAAAAGCCAAATACTTTCAAAAATAATAAGCAAGCAAAAATGGATTAAATATTATATAACTCAACATTTGGGTGCCCTTATGAATCTTTTGCCAGGATGTCTTTCTTTTTGTAGTCTTCTTGGGGGGTTCCTTGCCTTCCACCCTTACTGGCACAGTGGTTCTTATTATTTTGCTCTGAAAACATATTTTACAATCTTATTAATCAGTATAATATATGCTACAGTGAGTTAGTTGTAAGGGGATATTTTTAGCAAAAAGAATAGTTGTGTTATGTGGCTTTTAAGCTTCAAATTCTTAAATGCTTTTGATGTCTTATTTTGATAGATATGTCCCTAAAACATCACTATCTGCGCCACCATGGCCTGAAGTAAAGTTACCTGACCCAGTAGAAGAAGCTGAACACCATGCAGGTCAGTTACTACATTGTATATATTAATACAATGATCATCAATTACCTTTTTTAAACTAAGAAAGTTACAGACTTGCTTACTAAGTCAACCTGGAGGTACTGCTGGATTTTAAACTTCCTTTATCTGAGCAATCAGGGATATTTGAAATACATTTGTTCTCATAAGTTTACATACCCCTGGCAGAATTTGTAAGATGTGTAGCATTTTAAGAAAACGTGATCAGACAAAAACACATCTGTTGTTTTTAATATGTTTCAAATTAAACTAGTAAGCATCATGGAATAGCACAATCATTAAACAAACCATAGCAATAAGGTTTTGAACAAGTAGATGTGACTCGGTTATTTTCACTTTCGAATAATAGAAGGACTAGGGGGCATTTCATGAAGTTAGCAAGTAGCACATTTAAGACTAATCGGAGAAAATTCTTTTTCACTCAACGCACAATAAAGCTCTGGAATTTGTTGCCAGAGGATGTGGTTAGTGCAGTTAGTGTAGCTGGGTTCAAAAAAGGTTTGGATAAGTTCTTGGAGGAGAAGTCCATTAATGGCTATTAATCAATTTTACTTAGGGAATAGCCACTGCTATTAATTGCATCAGTAGCATGGGATCTTCTTAGTGTTTGGGTACTTGCCAGGTTCTTGTGGCCTGGTTTTGGCCTCTGTTGGAAACAGGATGCTGGGCTTGATGGACCCTTGGTCTGACCCAGCATAGCAATTTCTTATGTTCTTAAGGGAAATAATAAAATGGTCTTGTTCAAAAGTTTGCATACCCTTAGTTCTTAGTATCATATATTGCTCCCTTTTGCATCAATGACGGCTTGCAGTCTTTTGCGATAGTTGTGAATGAGGCCCTTTATTTTCTCATGTGCTAGAGCTCTCATGTGGTAAATGGCTAAAAATTCCCAGTTAATCTTGGTGGTCATTTGGCTGCCAATCATGAGAACTGGTGACTAGAGTTGTTTTTATGATCACAACTGAATTTCTACCACAGTATCTCTGAATCCTGATAGTCATGTGGTTGCCTACTGATGACAACTGGTGACCAACAGGGAATTTTGAGCAGTTGGGGCAGAAATAAATCTGTCCTTACTCTCCAGTACCTCAGCTTTGCCTCAGTGTCTGATCAATGCAGAACATATATTTAATTCTCCTCTATGCTGTAGCTATAAACCAAATCATCACATTCTGGTTGTAAGGCACCAAAATAAAAGCTATATTCTGCTTGAGGAAATTTAGAATTAAATTCACAAAATGTACTGAACCTCAAAGGTTCTTGGTCCTACAGAAAGAAAATCAAACAAATAAGATGACCCTAAATTTGTTAATACAGAAAACTATTACACAACTGGTTAACCTAAACTTGTAACTAGCATCTGGCAACAGGAAACCAAGATGGTCTATGCCAGAATTAGAAGAAACTTCCAGGCTTTCGTGTAGTTTACTTGTGAAGTCTGGCAAAGATCCAGAGGCAGTCAAAAATGTTTGTTTAATCTTGGTGGTCATTTGGTTGCCAGTCATGAGAACTGGTGACTAGAGTTGTTTTTATGGTCGCAATTCCATTTCTATCACAGTACTCCTGAATCCTGATAGTCTTGTGGTTGCCTACTGATGACAACTGGTGACCAAATAAATATTTTTGACCATCCAGCCTCTGGATCTTTGCCAGACCAATTCTTGAGTTCAGCCGGAGCTACTGAGAATTTGTTAGAGTAAATATGAAAATGTAAATTATTAGAGCATATGTGCAATGTCTGTACAGTGGCAAGACAGCTAATCAGAAAGCATTATTGAAATGTATAGTACTGTTAATCACCCATAATGGGCTGCAGTAGAAAGCTTTCATTGAAAATACATGCCTTGTTTCATTTGCACAAGGTCATCCACTTGCGTTGTACTAAAACACAAGTGGAAAGCAAGTCTTACTATAAATTAAAAATAGCCTTGAACTGTATTCTCAGCTTGGAAGATCAACAGTTTGGCCTGAGGAAGTCTGTGTGATGATCACAGAACGCTTGGCAATGGATGACTTGTACTGTAATCCCACCAGGTGCAAGTAGTCTTCCTGCTGACAAACCCTTAGTTGTTTAATTTTTATATGTTATGGCCTTGGATAAACATGGATCAAAGTCTTTGATGTAATTGCCTGATGACACAGTTTTATGATGTCATACTCATATTGTACTCCATCATTAAAGACCAATAACCATCAGGAAAATGATACCGGCATTAAGGCATCTTAGGTTCAACTTTATTTTGCCATGGCAACACTTCTCAAGTGCTTGAGACAGTGAGCCTTTGGCCCTTGTGCCTTACAGTGCTCAACAAATAAGCCGCACCTCCTCATGTTTTAATATCCTCACATACAAAGTTAATCAAAGATTTTGACCTTAGATTTTCAGTCTTTAAACTCCGCTCTGTCTGTGTGTATATCCAATTACAGCATTTCATCCCATCCTATGTGAGCAGTCATGCTGTTGGAATGTTCAGTCTCTTTAAAATGTTTGTAGAAAACTATGTGCATTTCTTACTCCTGGGAGAATTCTGTGCAACACAGAATTTGCATAGATTTCCTGCCCGGAACGGAATTTGACATGGGGACTAGGAGACAACACTTATCGGTGTCAACTCCTGTGGGCTTGTAGGCAGGCTACTGGTGCACTGTATTACATGGTCCAAGATGGAGGAGGGAACAATGAGAGAGAAACCTGAACAGGTGAGCAGAACTGGGGGGGGGGGGGGTTGCAGGTTAACTGGGGGTCAATCCTTGAAGAGTGAGAGTTGAGGGTTTGAGCCTGGAGGCAGGGAACCGGAGAGATGGGTGGGGGGGGAGGGAGAAAGCTCCTGTCGCTGCTTCACATTTGAAAATGGTGCCCTTGCAATACCCCTGTGGCACTCCCGCCCACTGATGCTGCCCTAGGCAACCGCCTAGACCCGTCTAATGGTTGCACCAGCCCTGACTTTAGCTGCTAGTGTTCCTATTCAAGAGAGCTTAGTATCCATCCATATCTGTAGATCCCTAAATATTGCACTGAACAGTTTTTCCTATCCAGCACAATTTCCACTACCAGATATTTCAAATGTTCTTGAGGCCATTTAAAAGGAAATTGATCTTGTATACCCTGTACCATTTGTTTGTGAATGTTAATATTTATAATTTTGGATATACTCATTTTCACCTTAAATTTCCACTAAGAAGGTGGGGCAGAGATATAAACGGCTTAGATATAGAGAATAGAACATTATCAGCACAGAAAGTTTAAACTCCTCGTGCCCCAGCCTAATCTCAGTGATGTGCACATTCCTATGGATTCTGTCTGCTAAGGGCTCCATAGCCAGGGCAAAAAGGAGTGGCAACAAAGGACACCCTTGTCTAGTTCCCCTCCCTAACTGAAAGGTTTCAGCACATCCTCCAACGAGCTTAGAGCTTCCTGATCCAGGTAGAAAAATATCCACCAATCCAAAATTTCTCCAGGACTTGAAATAAGAATTTCTAGTGGAGGCAGCTGAATGCCTTTTCATCCTCTCTTGTTGAGAGCATAGATAGGACTTTATCTATTGGAGCTGTTCAAACCAGATTAAGAGCTAGCTTAATATTATCCGATGTGTGTCAGCTGGGAATAAACCCTCATTGGTCTTTATGAATTAGGTCCGTAATCACCCCCACCAATCTATTTGCTAGCACTTTTGCCAAAATTTTTACATCGATGCTCGAAAGGGATAATATGACCAATTTTCCCTCCAAGGAATGACTAGGTGTGTGCAAATGTTTTTTCGTGTGAGCAATAATTTTTTAAAACCAACAATTTTTGAGCGCCGGTATTAACATTGCATATCTGTATATAGCACAAAGAAAAATGTATCTCATTGTATATTTAATGTTAAATATCAAAATTAAGAGGACCGATTATGATGTTATTTTACTTATAATTTTTTTTTCTACTCAGTCTATTTTACTGGAAATTCAAACAGTTTCTCTTCTGAGCCTAGCTACTGTGCCGAGAGTGAGACAGGTAGTCGAAAGCAGGCACAGCACGAGTCAGACACAGCCTCAGATCGGAAGCAACAAAGCATGTGAGCGACCGTGTAAAACCTATGAGCGACACTCCGAAATGTATGAGTGACCGCTCACACGCTCATCTTACAGAGAACCAGTGTGTATGACCCCTAAAACGACTTAGCTCTCCCTTTGGGAGAACTGTTATAAATGCCAACTGCACAGATGGTGGGAGGATCTTACCCCGAAGCAGTGAATCAAAGACTATTTGCAAGTGGTGAGCCAGCAAATTGCCAAACCTCTTCTAAGAATGCGCCATGAACCCGTCTAATCCCGGAGATGCATCAGCTTTCACATTTTTATTTTTTTTTATTGTTGCTAAGATTTCAAACTCGGGAGTTTCCATATTCAACCATTGCTGCTGTTGCTCCTGAGTGAAAATCAGTAATGCTATACCTTTCGACTAGGCTCCTGTAACCCCCATTCTTAATTGCTTCATCCAGCGAATCGAGCTCCTGATAGAATTGCTTAAGATCTCTGTTCTGTCTTGCTAGGATTAAACCACCATCCGTATCCCTTATTTGCATAATCTGAGCCCTTGCTGCTTTCTGGTTCCTTTTAAGAGCCAGAATCCTAGATGTTTTATTTCCATGTTTGTAATAGTTTGTTCCAAATTTCTAAGGACTTTTCTAGATCCCATAACCTTGGGCTGCTCTTCCAGCTCTTTAATCAGGTAAAGCAGAACTCTTAACCTCTCTACTTTTTTTTTTTTTTACATTTTTCCATTTAAAGGCCCATGCAGTTAATTTGCTCCCTATCATTGCCTTCAAACAATCCCAGACAATAGAGGGTCGCATATCATCTGTATCGTTTATTTCTTAAGTATTCATGAATTTCTGCCTCCATATTAATACACATTTGTTCATCCTTTATTAAGGAATCATTCAGCCTCCAAGGTTTTTTATTCTGGCTTTTAGGGTAGAACCCCCTGTAATTTCACCCATTTGGCGACATGGTCTGACCAAGTCTCACGCACACACACACTGCATCAGCTGCTAAAACTATTCCCACAAGTGACACCCACTGATAATAAATCTGTTCTAGACTATATCTCGTAGATTAGAATAGAAAGAGTTTCCCTCTCTTATTTCTTTGTTAGTCCTGCCCCAGACATGTTGTCTAGCTCAGGTTTAATTGTCAGATTGAAATCTCCTCCCCATAACCAATAATCCTTTAACAAAGGGCACAAAAAGTTCCGTAACTTCATCAAAAAGGTCCCTTGAGCACAATTTTGTGCATATAAATTTACAATAGTAAACAACATTCCTTTGATATTAACATTCAAGGAAACAAAGCTCTACCTCCTGTATCCCTCTTGACATCCAACACCATAGCATTCAACAGTGCTCCACCCTACAACGCGTATTTTTGCTACAGTTAGAAGCTAATGCAATCTGGGTGTAATCCTTATGCCTCAGCAATCTTTAATCTGCTTTTTTTCATATGGATTTCTTGTACTAGCATAACATCCACATAAATCTAATACATGCTTTAAAAAAAAAAGTTGCCTTTTCATAGGTGTGTGCAAGCATCTAACATCGAGAGAGACCATAATTCAAACCAGCATTTTCTGTTAGCTAGACCCTCATAACTCTCCCAGCTCTCTTAAACCCCTGCTAACCCCCATTACCCTTATTCCTAACACTAAATGAACCTCTCCACTCATCACAGCTGTCTCCTCTCCCAAACCACTAATAACCAAGAACCCTTTAACCCCCACCTCTCACCTATCTTCCCTGTTTCCCAAACCATTTCTTCCATTCCTACTCTCAGCAGGAAAATCCCTATCAAGGAACTGCTTCACAGACCAGATGATCCAGTGGAAAATAAAATCCTAATTAAATTCAGTTGTTACCACTAAATGAATAAAAAAAACGCAAAAAAAACCCACTGCTACAAGTCCAAGACGTAAGCAATACCTTCAGACATTTAAATATCAAGTTGAATGCCAGTCAAATCATAGCATATCATCCAGGGATCTAATTTCTCCTGCTTCCCTCCATCTTCTTGATGTCTTCAAAACAGACAGCCAAGCCACCGTTGTGGTGCTAAGGCTTTCGAGTCTTACTGACGCGTTTCTCTCCTGCTGGAGCCCTCTGCCACTTTGAGAAATCCCTTCTCGGAAGAGGTGCTGCAGCCATTTTCTCAGCTTTGCTGGCACCGTCAGATCACCAGTTAACAGTCCTGTTGATTTCAATGCATAGCTGTACTTCGCCTATTGTTTTAACCCTATAAGAGGTGCCGCTAATAGAAAAGGAGATTTCCACGCCCACGGTAGGTCACCTTTCTGCCCTTCAGTTTCTCTGTAATCTCCTTCTTCTCTTTCCTCATACACAGATTAACAGGGGATAAATTGCTGAATATTTCCAATTTATGTTCCTCCCATTCTCTTTAAACAAATCAATAGAGGATAAACTAGAGAATTATTTTCCAAGGAAAATTGACACCTTTTGATATCTTTGTATAATAGTTTCATACAGGGTGCAAGTCTGCCAGTGGCATAGGCTAAATGGCACATAATATAATCATATACCAGTGTTATATTGTCCCATCAATAACATTTCAAATTCCACTATTAAAATGCAATATTTTTGCGTTTCTTTTTATATTAATGCAATTAAAACACTTATCTTATGTTGTCTGCAAGCCTAATTGTCTTTCAAACAGTGGTGAGCCCTCACTGCTCCATTGACGGCTGTATAAAGGAAGCTGTTCTCCAGTTTTCTGCTATATAGCCCACTGTGTGCCGAGATGTTAACAGAAAGGCACTGGCTCCAGTTGATAGCCCAACACTGCAGTGTTTCTGTGTCCTTACACCTGTATCAGGGGCCAAGTGTTCAATATCACAATATTTTTAATGGACTTGTGTCTTAGTATCTCATTCAAAAATGGCAATCAGTTCTCTCTTTAACGGGAGAGTCCCAAAAGCAGGCAATTATTTCCCGGGCATGTTATTTCATTTGGAGGCTTAGCGCCCTGTGTGCTCTCTCAGTACCGACTCGCTCTGAAGCAGGAGCCAGCCAACGTTGTCCCTGCACTCCAAGAACACTTTTTCTGACTTTCTGAATTACCCCAATGTAATCCTGGTACTCGTTTGATTCCGGTAGCCCTCTGATTCTGATGATGTTGCTTCTTGAGCAGTTTTCGAGATCTTCCAGTTTATCCAACATCCCAGAATGAGTCGCTTCCACCTCTTTAGTGATCCTTTGCACCTCTGTTATCTGCTCCATATGATGCTCAACTCTGCTCCACCTCTTCAATTCTGTCACCAATCTCAGTGGCCTCGCTTCTCAGTTCCATGATCACATCCAGATCTTTTTTTCAGTTCCCGGAACCAGCCCTTAAGCTGTGCACAGATTATCCTTTACCTTCTCCTCCACTTCTGAACTGGAGGAGGCCCGTACCTACGTACCATCATCTCTGGTTACACACTTAGAGGAGGCCTCCCCTGTGCCAAAAACATTCTTTATCTCAGTGCTTTTCTGCCAGGTTGCCATCCCCCACTTATCAGTTGTCTCAAGCACTATTGAGTGGGTTTGCTTATCTAAGAAACTGAAATTACTAGATATTTCATCTAGTCACTGCTCTCTGTCTATGCAGCCATCTTGTTCTCTGATGTCACTTCCTCCCTTCTGTTGTTGCATTTCACTGAATTTGACTGGTCTAGTTTATTTATTTATTTATTTATTTAAAAATATTTCTATACCGTCTTTTCAAACTAGTTTGATCAAGACGGTTTACATGTAGTTGAGTAGCATTGAAAAAACACTCCAAGTGCTTTGTATGTTTGGAAAACAACTTTTGTAAAAAGACAAACCACAATCTTTTGTTATAGTGGCCTTATGAACACCTCCTGAGAAAGGAAAGAAAAATGTTTCTGCTTATAAGATGACATACTGTGTAAAACGGCAGTTCAAAGGCATCTCACCATTTCATTATGTTAATGAGAAAAGATTGCCAGCAGCTTGTTCCTTGTTTACCAAATGCTATTTGAAACTAAGCTGAAATGTCTGGCTTGGGGCCCAGTCTCTCTAGATTTAATATTAAAATGTCATGGTCTATTGTGTCAACAAATAATCCTCCTGGGAAAAAGCACTGTTTTTAACTGCACATGCACAGATCATTTGTCAGCGCGAGAGTGCAAACATAATGCTGGTCATGTAGTGTGCAAGCATCACTTTAGAATAATAGCTTTCATGTGACTATAGGCCTAATAACTGATCAACTTACAAAAGGGGTCAAATCTGACTGGCCTCTGTAATAATATCAAGCAGCTTGTATTATGAGGACTCTGTGTGTGGCATGAGTGAGTAACAGTCTCAGTTGCACATATTCCTAAAACTATAATCACACCAGCACTTTAGTTGGCAGCACCAGGAGTTGTGGTCATGGACTGAATAAGCAAGCATGGGGATCAGAGCCTCGTCTTCGTGTCCCTAGAGGAGGTGGGGTGGCAACATGGCAGAACTTATATGACTGTTGCTTCTCTGGTGGATAAATGGTGGATGTCTGTTTCAGTTCAAATGTACTACAGTTTAATGATATAAAAAAAAATTAGGATTGTTTTGGTAACTGAAGTAGAGAAAAGCAAGGAGATCCAGAGAGGATCTTACCATTAATCACGAGTTACTCTCATGTTGTCCAGGCATGAGTGCTTTTGAGCACAGTGTGTACAGTCGCAAGTAGAAAGAGGTTGTTTTTTTTTTTTTCTTCCTTCTAGGCACTGGGTCTCATTTCTCATTCACGTTGCTCTCTGACTCTCTTGTGTTACCCTTGTCTCTGTTTGAACAGAAGGAGATATGTTCAGAGTTGTGTTGTATAGTTTGCTGTGGACTGTAACTGGAATGTGTAAGATGCTGATGAAAATTCATTTCTAAACATCTTTTTCTATTAAAAATTGTGATACTAGGTCTGGGTTAACTAAAACGTTTTAATATAACTTGATCAGCAGTTAAGACAAAATCACTTTCTGGTTTTCATTTCATTCGTGAGCTGAATTAGACTTTTGTAAGCTCTTCTTCTTTGGCCTAACCATCCACATTTTTTGCTTTTAGTCCCTGGGTGGTCTTGAATAAAGGTTTATGGTGCCAATTCCCAGCCCTGGTTCTGATTTGAGCTGGAAGCCCAAGAGAGAAGGAAACTGCCAGATCCAAAAATAAAATAGGGGACGTGCCTGTAATGAAAAGGACTGAGCAGAGAAACAAAAGGGGAAAAATGCAATAAATTAAGGAGAAAAAGAAAGAGAGCCACACAAATATATATAAATATGTGTATATATTTATCTTGAATCTATTTACTGGCCTTCTATTAGCTCAGGATGGGTGTACAAATTACAAAACCACACTCACTTTGGAAATAACACTGACCCACACTCACCATTCTTGTTTTCACAATGTATCTTTTCATCTTTATGAAAATGTTTGGAATAGGATGCTTCATGCCTGTCACCCTGTAAATGAAGAGGATTAAGGAACAAGAGCGTAGGTCACTTCTAGAGCTCTGGATCTTTTTGATACATCTACTTGTCCTATAACTTCATGCCCCACGACCTATGCTCCCTCTGTGCCTTCCCGTGTACTTGGCAGTCAGGAAATCAATAACAACTTGGCCACTTGTTTCTGGAGCACAGATTCATTAGCCATGTGAACTTGCAGATTGCCACTTCCTAGCATGGCTCTCCTCATTAGGCTCTGCTGGGTACTTCCTGAATTGGCCACAGTCATAGATTTTGGGCTTGCTTGACTATTGATGTGACCCAGCATGATACTACTTAGGTTGTTACAGCACTTGTCTCAAAGTAAAAACACTGCAGAGCTCATACACCTAATACAGTTTTCAATGTGCTTACTGAAATTCATAGTCCATAAGAAATTGCCGTGCTGGGTCAGACCAGTAGTCCATAAAGCCCAGCATCCTGTTTCCATCAGAGGCCAAACCAGGCCACAAGAACCTGGCAATTACCCAAACACCAAGAAGATCCCATGCTACTGATGCAATTAATAGCAGTGGCTATTCCCTAAGTAAACTTGATTAATAGCAGTTAGTTTTCAGATCCAACCTATGCAGGGTGTCACTAACACCTTGACACTTAATTTCATACCCGTACTTGCTTATTCGCATGTCTATTTAACAGTCATTATTCACCTTTATATTACCGCTTACTGCAGACCATTTACGCTACTAAAGTTCCTTGTAAAAATGTGAACACACACATACTATTCAATACACGAATAAGGTTATTTTGTTATTTGTTTATATTTGTTAAATATTATTGTTACTTTCAATGTTCCTTGTAATAATATTCAATGGTTGATTAGTTATTGTTCAATGTTCTATGTAAAATTACCCCGGTCTAACCTCCCAGACCAGGGCAACCTTTTCGTTACTTGTAAACCGGATTGATTTGTATTGAATACAGGAATTCCGGTATATAAAAATTAAAAATAAATAAATAAATAGTTAATGGACTTCTCCTCCAAGATCTTATACAAACCTTTTTTGAACCCAGCTACACTAACTGCATTAACCACATCCTCTGGCAACAAATTCCAGAGCTTAATTGTGTGTTGACTGAAAGAATTTTCTACGATTGGTCTTAAATGTGCTACTTGCTAACTTCATGGAATGCCTCCTAGTCTATTATCCAAAAGTGTAAATAACCAATTCACATCTACTCATTTTATTTAGAATAATTTAGCGGTGGGCTAATTTTCAAGACAGCATATAAGCCAGTTATGGAGAGTGTTTCTCAAGATGTGATCCTGTAGCAAAGAATGCCTTAACTACAGTCCTAGTCAGTATAAGAGTGAGTGGATTCTTCCAGGAAGACCTTAAACAGCACAGGGAGAAATTGGTGTTCTATCATGTCCTGGGCAGATGGAGGGGGTTTCAGTCTGATTAATTAGGGTCATCAAACTTGTTTTTGTGATCATCACTGATACCTTATCAGCTGTATTTCAGCCACTCATGAAAAGTAGACATTCCAATAACATGAAAAACAATTTTTTTTCTGTTTCATCCCTTGTTTTATTATCATTTTTAACAGAGGTTGTACAAAAGATAAATGATCTGATTGCTACTGGGCAATTTGGAAGACTTTTTGCTGTTGTTCAGTTTGCTGGTCGACAGTGGAAGGTAACCAATGAGGACTTGATTCTGATTCACCTGTCTGTGGAGGCTGAATGTGGAGACAGAATCCGACTGGAAAAGGTATTGTGTGCATCTTTTAAACTGTTTACGTAATTAAACATTGGGTATTAGCTGGTGCAAGCTGGGGACCTATGGCTGACTTCCAGGTTCCCCTTTCCTAGCGTGCTGTGCAAGTTCCATGTGTTTGGGTAGGCTGGACCACTATTGACCAGCCCGGAGAAGGGGCAGGTAGCACGTGAGTACTTTGAGGATCCTCTGTTTCCACATCCCCTCTCCCCCCCCCCCCCCCCAACCCCTTTACTCCCTGCAGCTGCAAACCGCTGAAAGGTGGGTATCGTGTGAGCAGTTAACTATTTAAATTTCAGTAAAGTTTAGTTTTTTAAACACTATTTACAGCTTCATTTTTAATCTCTACAAATATTACCTGCATTAGGCAATCCTTTTGGATAAAAAATAATTCAGTGCAAGAGGAACCAGATTTGGAATATGAGGTTCAATTGTTGGAACCCACCCTCAAAAAGAATATGAAAATGTTGGAAAGTTACAGAAACGTGCAGCTGAGTTAATAGATGGGTGTCCAGGGTTAAAAAATGATTCACTTTTCTAATAAAAAAAAGAGAGAGGATTTAACTACACTCTTAACGGGCCGATACAGTACAGTGCGCTCCGACGGAGCCGATACAGTACAGTGCGCTCCGGAGCCGATACAGTCCAGTGCGTGTTTTCCCTTACTCCTTATTCAGTAAGGGGCGGAAAACCCGTGTCCAACCTGCCGAACCGAATAACGCGCCCTCAACATGCAAATGCATGTTGATGGCCCTATTAGGTATTTGCGCGTGATTCAGTAAGTAAAATGTGCAGCTAAGCCACACATGTTACTTTCAGAAATTAGCGCCTACCCAAAGGTAGGCGCTAATTTCTTCGGGCACCCTCTGACTTAATATCATACTGCCGGGCCTCATTTAAATACAGAATCGCGCACACAGGTGAGTGGCCTGTGTGCGCCTGCTCTCCTGTGGACTGTACTGAATCGGCCCAAAAATGTCAGTGAGCCCGACAGATTTTTTTTTTTTTTTAATCATAGGTGCAACAAATGAAACGAGGGGCATCCTGGAAATTGGTTTCACCATTTTCAGGAGAAGGGATTTTTTATCTAATGAATGATCAAATTAATGGACTGTTTTTTTGCAGTGTAGACTGTCCAGGATTAGGCACAGTCCAACCTGAAAACAAAAGTGGAGACATTAGAAACGAAGGCTCAGTAGCCATGATGACCTGATGTTTAGCATTTAGAGAAATGCCAGATCAGGGACGAGCTGTTCCGCATTGCCATAACATCCTCACCACCTTCCTGAGCCTGGGGCGTGTGTGTTTATCATGACTTTCATAAAAATCATAATTTTGGTGTGGTCTGCTTTCATTTTAGTTGGTTCGCAGTTTTCAATGATTTTTTTGGCTTTTGCATATTTAGCCATTATTTTTTGCATAATTACTACTTTTTTAAAGATCTTTTTTTTTTTTTTTTTGAATATTTCTGCTGAGCACAGTCTGCCTTCTTTAAACTGATTTTCAAATTTCAGACATTCCTTATGGTTTAAAATACCTACTGTTTTCTTAAATATATTGTTCTTTTGAAATGCAAACATTTTGTAATGAAACTAAATATCTTGCTTATAATTTAAAAAAAAAAAAAAAAAAAGAGAGAGGAGCTTTTTCCTGCTACACTTAAAAAAAATAATCTTTTAAAGTGACCATTATAAAGCACTGGGTTCACCTGACAATTCGTTTTTAACCCAAAATCTTGTGCTTAAAACGGTTTAATCATCAGTCACTCAGATATAGTGTGTAGGATTTAAGTCCAAACAATGCCTACTGTTAAGAAAACTTATTTATACGACGCACGCTTTTTGAGTCCTGGATACAAGGACATAAGTGAGCAATGTTTTTTCCAAAAAGCGAGCGCCATATATTTATTTATTTGTTTAAATTATTTCTGTGCTGTTTTAGCTATTACATAATTGATCAAAGCGGTTTACATAATCAAAGATAAAACAACTAAAAATAAATAAAAATCAAATAGTTGCACATAAGAAATGCGATAATTACCTTCCATCTTTGTTTAAACATAAATTAAATAGTAAAAAATCAAGTAGTTAAAAATAAAAAAAAAAGATAGTAAAAGAGAAAAATACAATTCATTTCAAATCCCTATGCTAGTTTTATTTGCTTTCTTTGTAAACTAAAAACCTAATGCTATTTACTTAACTCAAATGAAGGAGGAAAAATGAGTTTAATTGGTTTCAATTTGGACTCCTTGCTGAATCAGTTTTCATCTTCAGCACTTTGTGTGTTCAAGATTCCCACCTTCACAAGATAAGTGAACTTTTCTAAAAATATTGGATGGTGTCAGCACTGTTGGACTTAAATCCTGCACACTATATCTGAGTGACCGATGATTAAACCGTTTTAAGCCCAAGATTTTGGGTTAAAAACATGAATTGCCAGGTGAACCCAGTGCTTTATGATGGTCACTTAAATATAATCTTTTAAAGTGTAGCAGGAAAAAGCTCCTTTCTCATTTTTGATTATAAGCGAGAATATATTTTGTTTAATATTGTTCTTGCACTTTTTGGGTCTTGTTTATTTTTTTAACATTTCTTAATGTGCATGGAATAGAAATATTATAACAAAGGTGGGGAGTTTTGTCATAGTATCGCAAGGAGCGCTTGACTTCTGATTTCTCCCCTTCCCCCAAATTTGCTAGCCCAAAAACAACTCTGCTTTAAAAAAAAAACCAGTTTCTGCAAATTCATGAATGAAAAATACAGCAGCCTGCAAGATATTTGTGTTTTGTAGATCAGAAGGGAGCCCAGTGGTAAATCAGTCGGGCCTCTTTTTTGTCCTCATGATATATTCCAAAGGGGATCATTTACTACAAATGCAGAAATTTGTGTGTGGTTAAGGGAAGTCCGTGCACATTTCAAAACCTTGTCACCCGCTCCAGTTGAAGCCTGAGAGGGATTCTTATTGGTCTAAATCCCACATGCATTCCCTGGGTGTGAACCACTTAGCACCACGTTTCTCTCGCCCTAGCAATGAGCATGAGATTGACTGCTCTTTGATCAGCATTCCTTTGATGCGGAAGTAACTCTTGCCGATAAGTTGCACCAGCAGTGTGATGATAGTAACTGAACTGTATAACTTAACTTCTTAGGTGCTACTTGTCGGCAGTGATGACTTTACATTGATTGGAAAGCCACTTCTGGGGTAAGTCCTGCAATGTCATTACTGATACAGATCTCCTTTGACTTGTCAAACTGGGGTGAAGAGTAAGAAAGAGGTGGCTTTTCGTTAGAGAGGGCAATGCAATAAAGTAACGCAGTAGGAGCTAATTACCAGGTTTTCTGGATTTTAACTTTAATCTATCTGTCTGCATTCTAAAACATGATTGAAGAAAGCATTGACCATTGGTTTTATGGGAACACCTTTTGATCCCTAATATTTAGACAAGCAGAAAGGGGAAAAAAATGAAGCCTTGTTGCAGTGTCCCTCTGCAGACCTTTTTCAAAGTGACTTTGCCAATGTCATTTGCATGAGCTCACATTAAATTAAATGGGTACTGGCCCTTGGAGTGCTTGCTAGGTGTCCAATTTGGGAGTCAATCCCAAGCACACATTATTTTATGGAGATAAACAAAGAATAATCCCTAAAATGTAGGAAGAATAGCTAGAGATTGCTTTACATCCAGTTGTGATAGGAAACATTTGCATTTCATCCTATTGCTGTTGCCATTGGCTTGTATGAGCGTCAGCCAAAACTAACACAACTAATTCCACATTGACATTCATAGACTTTACGTTCAGCTTTTACTAGATATATACTGTGTATATATATGAATTTTATAGCCAGGGTGACTTTATAAGCCAGCAGTGCTATAGTATAGTTTTGTTATGCCTTGCTCCAATAAGGAAGTTATAAAAGCATTTTGATGGCTATAGTGGTTTTGTATGAAAGCTCCTAATTTTATTTTCAAATTTCTATGTAAGTGTCAGGGTTTGGCAGAGTGTTTATACTGGGTGTCATTAAATAGTCCTATTAAGAGTGCCAGTACATCTGCTGAGCATCATGGAAGTTGCTTTCTGTGTGCCAGATTTACAATGAAGTAGCAAAACAGTGTTACTAGTTTAGCTGGGTGAGCGTGATGCTAAAATATACACTGTGACTTGTGTAAACCAGGAAAATAAGTGTTGTTTGACCAGGAATGAAAATACAGTATACCATGTGGCATTATTACTGCAGATTTTTTTCCATTTCCCAAACCACAAACATGTCAGAATGCTTATAAACTTGAAGCTATAGAAGGCTTACTGTTCATTGTTACGCTATATTAAATGATTTGATTTTTTTAGGACAATTTATTGTTTTTTTTAACTATTTGCTCTAAGCACCAATGAGGAAATCCGGGTAATATTCCATGGTAATATGGTAAAACCTTTTGCAGCATTTCCTTTGCCCTTCAGAAGCAAAGAAGAATGGCATCTCCTTTCTCTCTGGAAATGTATAATTTGGGTACATGTTCTCAAACAAAACTAAAAGCATAAGTATGTCACTCTGCCAATGTTAGATCAGAATTTTGGCCAAGGATACAGAATGAAATATAGATGTAATAGCGAAACTCCTATCATTTTAGGAGATGTTTCTTGCCAGATTACTTGGGTAATTTAAAGCCAGAAGCAAAGGATCTTTTAAGCTTTTCAGAACAGTACAAGTGATGAAGGCAGCAAGAAATTTCAAGGATGAGATTTCATATTTCTTCACGGAAAGGATAGAGGATGCAGGAAATAGCTCCCAGCGGAAGTGGTGGAGACAAACACAGTAACAGAATTCAAGACAGCGTAGATGATCGTTCCTTGCAAAGAAGTGAAGGGAAAGAGGAAATCAACAGAAATCTTCACCAGAAAGTAAACTAGGCAGGCTAGATGGCCTGGCTGTCCTTATCTGCCGTGATATTCGATATTTCTGTATCATATCAGAAAGGAAACAGGACAGAAATATATTCATTATAAACAAGTGACACTAGAGGCTTCCATTGATTGTTGATCTTTGGTGTTGCAATGGATTTCAATTTACATACTGTACGCTGGAGGTAAAAAATATAATTTGGACTAGAGGAAACAGGACATTTCCAGGGATATTAAAGAATTCCAGTTCAGTATTTTTTACAAGTTGTTCAAGACTCTTGTTGCTTTTTTTTTTTTTTTTTTTTAAACAAGTTCTGGTTTTTGAAAAAGCATGTTAGTTCAGCAGACCCTTTTATAAGGAGGCCTAGCCCTAAAGTCAATATTTGGTAGCATTTGTTAAAGCGGTTCACTTTTGCTGGTGTAATGAGTTTGGGTCCCAATCCAGTTCTCAAGAGAGACCAGCATAAAAGTTAAGGAGTAAAATTTACTTACAGAGGAAGATTCATGCTCACACAAATTAAAGGATGGGTCAAGGTCGTTAGTGTTTTCTGCTATGATGGGTGAGTAGTCTGAAGATTAAGAGGATGAAAAAGCAAAACCACTCATTACATAATTATATTTCTTCCATTCATAATCACATTTGTAGGTGAGTGAACTTAGACGTTACATTTCTTGAATCGCAGGAAAAGTCGGTATAAGAGGCAGCCTTGCAGGCATTCATGCCTATTGCAAAATGAGACCCTGTCTAGCCATTTATAAACCTGCTATTTCATGTATGAGACTCCTCCGTATAGCTGACTTGAGCATACTGTGCTAAAGTATACCACAATAGGAGAAGAATTTTAAATTGTAAAAGTTATTTTTCTGAAAACGTTGGAGCCTTCTTCCTTCTGTCCGCCGACTTAACACAAGTCTGTCAGGAAACCGCAGTGAATGTACAGCCCACGTGTCTGGCACAGATTAATTTGCTTTCTGCTATCTCCTGCTGTCATGAAATCCTTAGCATAGTAAATTATTTTGATGAAAAATAAGTGATCACAGGATTCTTACTCTGCTTGATTTTGTTTCTTCAGTACCTCAAGTCGGATGGGTTGAAGTGCCTCCTGTGGATTATCTCTGAAATAGGAAAAAAATGTATCAAAAAGTCATTTATTCTGTAATTTGGGGAATAATGTATATCTAAAATTTTGAAGGTTTGCAGTAGTAGCATTCTAATTCACTGCTGCTGGCTTTCAGAGTTGCTTCCAAATAGGTCAAGCAGGAAAGGGGGTTAATAAGCAGCTTAGCAGTACAGTAATTATTAAAATATCTTTGTTTTTTTTTAAGGTTGTAATGCATTTCCATTGTATTGCTGTCAGTTTACAAGAAGAATTTCAGTCTTGCAAGTTTTTGAGTTGATTAGTTTGAAGTTCTGTGACAGTATGAGTAAAGGCTGCTATGCAGCCCTTTGACAGTTTAAGCTACTCTGGATCATTTGAACAAGGTTTATTCCCCTTCATGAGAAAGATGTCCCGTTGATATCTGTCATGCTAGATTACTTCTGTCCTGATTAGCTTGGCCTACTCTGGGCAACTCAGAGCCATCTAGTAACATTACCTGTGGGTTCAGCAATGTGCTACAAAGCAGATAACTCCAGCTCTCACCAACTCTCGTGGTGATCTTTTGACAAAATAAAGCTTTTGTTAAATGTTTTGAAATAAAAAATAAGATTTGAAATTTAAGTGTAAATGGTTAAAGCAAAAAAGAAAGCATAACGATTAATTTGAATTTTCAAAGGATGGTTACTAATTAAATGTCTACACCTTACAATGCCGAGAAAACCTTTGTGAACACCCTAAGATATTCTATATTGAGCACAGTGTCTACTTGACACATGATACCCCAATAACCTCCCTGAATTAATAACTCTGACAAAAAGGATATCATTTAATTATTTATTCAAGAAAAAGATATCTTCACACAAAGATACTTATTGTCGCACGTGAGCCTTTCTTTCTCTAACTGGTGGCACCTCCTTAGCAGAAATAACGTCAACTAAATGTTTCCCGTCACTGTTCATCCCTCACATTGCCTTGAGGAATTTTGGCCCATTCCTCCACACAGAACTATTTCACCTCTGTGACAGTTGACGTTTTCCTTGCTTGAGCAACTCATTTCAGTCTTGCCATAACAGTGAATGTAATGAATGCATTGTAGAAGCTGCCAAATACAAGTGAAGTTAAATAAACATTCAATAGGGTTTAGAGAATTTTGACTTGGCCATTCCAAAACTTGAAATCTCCTCTTCTTCAGCCATTCTGCAGTAGATTTATTTAAATGTTAGGATCATTGTCTTGATGCATGACCTACTTTCAGCTCAGCGTCTTGCTTACAGATAGAAGGCGTGAAATTTTACTCTATAATTTTTTTTATATAAAGCAGAATTCATCCAGACCCTGATGCAACAAAGCAGCCCTTCACCATGATACCTCCATCACTTTGCTTGACAGGATGAGTTTCTTCCTTTGGAAGGCAATATTTGGTTCTTGCCTACAAAAGTAATCTATTATTTATCATCCAGATACACCAGTCCAGACTAGCAGCTTTTCTTAGTCTATTACAGACTGAGACAGAGGACACACCCTTTTCAGTGACATCATCTGTCTCCAGCAGATGGTGCACACATGCTGGAGTGGTGCAGTAGAATTTCTTGGCTCCGGGGTCCCTAGCCTTCAGGCCTGGTCCCTGGTGGAGTTTGCTCCCAGGGCAATAGCCTGTGGGCATTTTTCCTGGTAGAACAGTATCTCAGCTCCTAAGACAAATCATTTTTGTGATTGTTCCCCCAGAGGACCAGGACTGGATAATATCTCCCAGGGTTCTCTTTGGGGCCTAATTAACCAAAGGTCTGGATCATGACTCCCAGGTTCCCTTATGGGTCTGTTTCTCTTTTGGGTGTGGTAGAGCAGCGTCTGGTAAGTGATTCCCAGCTTTACCTCTGGCCTGGTTGAGTAGAGCCTGGCAGGTGGCTCAGGACCCTATGGGCGGTCCCTAGGCCTCCAACAGAGCCTGACTGAGACTTGAGAAATCTCGTAGGGGAGGCTTTTGGCAGGTCATCCTCTACCTGAGGTTTGAGAGTGTGGATCCTCTCCCCCCTTTCCTTCTTCCTTCAAGCCCTGGCTCCCCCTCCTCCCATGCTTGGGTTTAATTTGCTTACCTCCGGACTGACTGGGATAGGTAGCAGCAGTAAAGCTACTTTTAACAAAAATTAGATAACTGGTATAGCTAGCTGTGGTCCTTCAGTGGCTGCGCAACAGAGTTTACAAAGCCGCGAGCAGGGAAGGGTCTTCTCTCTTTTCTGGAGACCATCTGTGCAGGCATAAGTACTCACTGTCGTGGTAGGACCCACAGCCATTGGAATTCGGCCTGCCCTTATAAAGTCAAAATACCTTTGGGAGAAAAAAAAGCCAGCGGTATGTTTGGAAGGGGGTTAGTGCTGTTGTGAAAACAACCAGGTTTTAAGGAAAGATCTCCACAGCTTGATGGGAGTGTTTTGATGGAAGACTCTGCAGCTATTCAAAGAGAACCGGAATTTTTTCTTGTCATGTGCCTGGGAAATGCTGCAAAGGGAAGCAGAAGGCCCTGCTACCTTGGCAATCCACACTGGCAGCGCCAGCCATCAGTTTGGGGTAGCCTATGCGACCACATATTCACCACTCTACTGATACCAGTTAGAGGCCCTTGCAATCGAGTGGGTGATCACAAACAGAGAAACTTTGTGTATACATGTGCACAGGCAGCAGCAAGTCCACCTGTTCAGCATAGGGCTCATTTTCAGAGGGCATCATGTTAAAAGCATTATGAAAGCCTGAGGGTTAAAACTATGCATGGATGGTCTGTTTTACTCTCTTATTCCTGGTGTGAATGCAGAAAAGTGCCCAGGCTCCAAGTAAATAGTACCGTTTGCTCCTTCCTCAGAATCTTTGAGTCCAAAACCTTCTCAGTCCAGGTTCTTAAAACATTTGTGGTGGGGGGGGGGGAAGGTCACTATTTACTGAATGTTGGAATCTGGCAGCCTTATTCCCTTTCCTTAGGGACCTTTGTCCATGCAGGGATATAGTGCCCTTCCAGTGAACCTCAGGCTCCTAGGAGGCCTCCTCCATCACAGCAAGAGAGCTGATCATGGTGGAAGATACCTTGGAAAACTGGAGGGCACTATTCCCTCCTCAGATTATTCGGAAAAGAGGGCTTGTTCCTGCTTGTCCTTGGGTTTGATGCCATAGTATTGGCCATGGATTGCAAGACAGGGCAGTAGGTTCAAAGTTTTAGTCCCATCTAAGTCTGGAAGGACCAAGCCCAAGAGATTCACAGACTTCCAGAAGAGAGTATCCACCATCCTCAGGACTGTTTGAAGCCTCTGTGATCTTGGGGATAAGAGGAGTTGGCCTAGGGAGGTGATACTCTGTTTCAATATCATTCAGCCCAGTCATAGAATGATGAAGATGAGAATTGTTGATGCAGGGATTTCTTCAGATATGCATTGGCCCATGCAGGGGCAGTGGATTCCCCCCTCTCGTAGTTAACCAATTATAATGGCCCAACTGTGAGTAATTCCTCTCCTCTTCAGGCCAGTGGTACTGGTCATGGTATGGGATGGGTGGTCCTTAGAGGTTGCCACCGCTTTGTTCCAATGCCTTAATGGTGTTTCTCTATATGTCAGCTTCCAAGAATGGGTGATAAAGGCTTCTCTGAGGAAGCTACAGAGTTTGATAGTTGTTTCAGAACCACTCATGGTTTAGCTCGATACTCCTATGTGGGGTTTTCAAAGAAAAAGGCTGGTCTCCTCTGGTACTCCCTCAGTCAGAGCAGAGGATGTCCTGGGATGCTCCATTGTGGTATGGAAACCCTTGCTTTGTTAGTCTGGTGAGGCATGAGGAGTTCCTTTCTTCCCTGAATCTGTTAAAAGCTTATGTTGAATTCCCATCTGGGTAGATCTCTAGAGATGATCTTGTCCCTTTGCTTTTGTATACAAGGGAGGCATTTCTGCTTTCGACTTCTGACTTGCCTCAACAGCAAATTCCACTCTGAAATCGGAAGAAATCTGAAGATGTAGTATATTTGGATTTTCAGAAGGCGTTTGACAAAGTCCATCATGAGAGGCTTCTAAGAAAACTAAAAAGTCATGGGATAGGAGTCATGGGATAGGATGTCCTTTTGTGGATTACAAACTGGTTAAAAGACAGGAAACAGAGAGTAGGATTAAATGGTCAATTTTCTCAGTTGAAAAGGGTAAACAGTGGAGTGCCTCAGGGATCTGTACTATGAGATCTGGAAAGGAATACGTCAAGTGAGGTTATCAAATTTGCGGACGATACAAAATTATTCAGAGTATTTAAATCACAAGCAGATTGTGATACATTACAGGAGGACCTTGCAAGACTGGAAGATTGGGCATCCAAATGGCAGATGAAATGTAATGTGGACAAGTGCAAGGTGTTGCATATAGAGAAATTTAATGTGGACAAGTGCAAGGTGTTGCATATAGAGAAGTGGCGGGGAAGGCTCGGCTGTTCTGCCGAGCCTTCCCCGCCACTAGCCCAACAGACTGACCTAGAATTGTCCCATCACTTATGTAAATAAACGCTAAATTACACTCATAAGTTATCATGAGGTTGGCTCCTTGCCACCCTCCCATACTCTATTGTATATAGTACTTTATCTTTGTTCTCCCTCTCTTTTTTTCCCACTCCCAGTTAAGGCTTCCTTATTATAATGTAACTTTATGCTCCTTTTAATATATCTCTTGTTGATTAGTTGGTTATAGTTACTGCTTAGTTCGATGTAAACCGAGTTGATTTGATTTGTATCAAGAAAGTCGGTATATAAAAGCCTTAAATAAATAAATAAATAGAGAAAAATAACCCTTGCTGTAGTTACACGATGTTAGGTTTATTTTATTTATTTAAAAGTTTTATATACCGCACAATGGGTAGGAAAACTATCCGTCTAGGCAGTGCACATGATTACTTACATACACAATAAGTTAAAACATTACAATAAGTTAAGACATTACAATTTATACAAAAATTATACTTGGTACTATAACCATATTAGGAGCTACCACCCAGGAAAAAGATCTAGGCATCATAGAGGATAATACTTTAAAATCGTTGGCTCAGTGTGCTGCGGCAGTCAAAAAAGCAAATAGAATGTTAGGAATTATTAAGAAGGGAATGGTTAATAAAACGGAAAATTTCATAATGCCTCTATATCGCTCCATGGTGAGACCGCACCTTGAATACTGTGTACAATTCTGGTCGCCGCATCTCAAAAAAGATATAGTTGCGATGGAGAAGGTACAGAGAAGGGCAACCAAAATGATAAAGGGGATGGAACAGCTCCCCTATGAGGAAAGGCTGAAGAGGTTAGGGCTGTTCAGCTTGGAGAAGAGACTGCGGAGGGGGGATATGATAGAGGTCTTTAAGATCATGAGAGGTCTTGAATGAGTAGATGTGAATCGGTTATTTACACTTTTGAATAATAGAAGGACTAGGGGGCATTCCATAAAATTAGCAAGTAGCACATTTAAGACTAATCAGAGAACATTCTTTTTCACTCAACGCACAATAAAGCTCTGGAATTTGTTCCCAAAGGATGTGGTTAGTGCAGTTAGTGTAGCTGGGTTCAAAAAAGGTTTGGATAAGTTCTTGGAGGAGAAGTCCATTAACAGCTATTAATCAAGTTTACTTAGGGAATTGCCACTGCTATTAATTGCATCAGTGGCATGGGTTCTTCTTAGTGTTTGGGTAATTGCCAGGTTCTTGTGGCCTGGTTTGGCCTCTGTTGGAAACAGGATGCTGGGCTTGATGGACCCTTGGTCTGACCCAGCATGGCAATTTCTTATGTTCTTAATACATCTCAGCCTTATTTTGCTCTGTACCTTGTCCTTTGAAGACTAAGGAGTGCCTTTCAAGTATTCAGGAACACAGAGCGAATCAGCTGTTTCTTTTTAGGGTCCCTGAGCTTGAGTCTTCCAGGTTTCCAAGAATATTGGCTTATACAGAGGGAAGTTTCTTTGTTGTCCTTTAATAAATGTTCTATCTTTATTTCTGTCTGTTTCCTATTTACTTGTATTGATATATGTACAGCTTACTGTTACTGTATTCAGTTTTGATATTACTTATCTTTGCTGATTTTATATCCATATATTTAATTTAGTAAACTAAGTTTTGCTTTACCAGGTTACAGGTAAAGTTGTAGAGTGTTCTACGACATAATATAAAATATGGCCACCGCGCACACCCAGGAAAATGCTGCCTTCTGGCAGGCACTCTCAAAGCAGCCCTCTCTTCTTCCTACCTGTGTTGGAATAGGTTTGGGTATGTCCCGCTTGTCTGGCCGGGTGAGGCAGGATGATAGGGAAGCTGAAATTTAGTCTCATTTGTAATATCTCATCTGATATCTCATTTGTAATATAATTTCCCCAAACCTCTCCTGAAGGCACACTTAATCAGTTGGGTTTCAGGTTTTCTATAATGAATGTGTATGAGATAAGTTTGCAAATACTGAAGACCCAGGCTGTGCAGATCTATCTCATTCATATTTGTTGTGGATATTCTGAAAATCCAACTGGTTAGGCATATCTTTAGGAGAGGGTTAGAAGATGTTGGGTAGGCAGACTGACACAAGATTGATTGTGTATTGGCTTTTGTTGTATATAATACTTTCTTTTTCCAGCACCTTGTGAATGCGTTCATCCCAAAGTATCTCCAGATACTACAGTGCTGTGCTTAATATACACCTCTCAGTTGCAGACTTTAAACAAACTGTGCCACTTTTTATATGCTTTTTCAGCCAAGACAAATGCATGGTGTCTAACATAGTAAACATTTCCACAGCGGCTTTGCCTATGGTTCTACACGGCAGCAGTGAAGATGCTGCTTTTAGAATTCCAGTGGCATGAATTCATTTTCTGTCAGCGCACAGTAATAGGCAGCTTTCCTTGATAAATACAGAGGTTAAAAGTCTTTCCTGATATGTGACAGTACAGGAATTTCTTTTGTTCATTTTACATTTTTCGTACATGGCTATAACATTTATAGAATACATTTCCATGCAAACCACCCTGCAGATACATATAAAACTGACCCTCCATCCTATAAAATCCCTGATTGTGCTCTACCCCCAGCGTTTTGCTACCTTTCAGTCATTGATATACTGCCTGGTTACAAATAGTTGCCATTCCTGTGGTTTCCATTTATGTATTAGGGCAGGAAGCCCAAGGTTGAAGGATCACGTAGCCGTTGTTTGCAGCTCTTAGTTTGCCCTTTTCTTTCCTGAATTGCATTATTTTACCAACCCTCTATGGTCCTCCTTGGAATCAAATACTGCTTCTGTTGAGTCAGTCAGCAGGTGACACCACTGCCATGGACTTAGTCACAGTGTCACCCTTCCTTTTTCCTCCTTTGAATGCTTCTCCTATAGTACTCTCCAATCAACCAAATTAGTGGATACCCCTGGCAGGAATTGAACCTGGGTTCTCACATAGTAGTGTATAGCTTTTGGTAATTTGGAGTAGACTTAAAAAAAAAATGTTTACCCAGCTCTTAAAGTGACTCTGGTAATATGTTACCTGAAATGCCTAATTGTGTACCAACCTATATTGACACTGGTGTATGTGAATGGCATTACTGAAGCTAAGCATGATGACACTTGTTCTTTAGGCCAAGAAGACTTAAGATCGGCAGACCAGTGCTAAAACTAGGTATTTTCTTCCAAGTTCAGCATGGAACTGGTGAGGCCGCAAGTTCTTCGTATGTTGGGTCATGTAATCAGCCTGGTTGGAAGCTGTATGAGTTGGAAGTCTGATGTCTGGTGATACCAGCTTAGTAAAGAATCCTTAACTTCTTAAACCATTTTAACTTGTGCGGTAACTAACTCAGCCAAAAAAGATGGTTAAATCAGAAACTGAGCAAAATAGAAACTTAGAGGTCCATAATCAGAGTCACTTAGCCAGATAAGTTCCTGTTTATTTAGCTAAGAGGCGACAGCTGACTATGTGCTCGGCATCATCAGCTGCCACTTAGCTGGATAACTACTTATCTTGTTAAACAATTAGCCTGCTAATTGGTAGGTGGGGCGAGGGCATAACTGGGAGGGGCTGAGTTAGCCAGATAAGTTATCCGGCTAAGTCTGGTCGTCCTGTAGACCTGACCAAAAGTTACCTAACTTTACGATAATTATGTATGTTCATTGGCGTGCTCGCACTTCTGCGTATTCAAGCTAAGATAGCAGATAGGTTTATCTGGCTAACTAGTTGAGCCGCACAGTAGCTGAATATGGACCTCCTAGAAGAAATCAGTAGACAGGGGCCATTTAGGCTGTCCATTTGTATCTGTCCACTGTACTGCAGCAAACGTTTTGATCCCTGGTCTCCTCCTTCCCTTGCCCTGCCACTGAAGTCCCTTTCTTTCTGTTCCAAGCATGCCTGGACTTTTTGGCTCCTACCAGCTCTGGTGGAAGTCTGTTCCTGGTATCTCATCCTCTCAGGAAAGAAATACTGAATTTCCTCTTTCTTTTTGAGTTTCCCTCCTTCCATCTTCATATGATGGCCACCTCTCGTGTTCATTCAATAGAAAATGCAACCTTCTAATATATTGAAGCTTGTTAGTTATGTGATTGTTTGCATCGGATCCCCCGCCTTTCTTCCAATGTGAGCATATCTTTAGCTTTTCAAGTTTCTCCATGTAAAGTTTTGCTGTTTTCATGACTGTATTTTGAATCGCCTCCTTCTCAGTGTCCTTTTGTAGAAGCTGCTTCCTGCACTGAACATACTAACCAAGGTTGGGGTCTGGCCACAAAATTGTACAGAGAGAATTTTACTACTTTCTAGTGAGACCTCCTCTTATGCAGTCTCCCCCACAGCTTTGTTACCCTGGATATCCTGAGGTCATTGGTGGTCTTGATCCCCAGGTGCTTTTTCCTGTCTGCAACTGCATTTCTTCCCCCTCTCAAATGGTATATGGCCCTTGGATTTCTGCAGCCCCCAAATACATGATTTTTCAAATTTTTGGACTCAAAGGCAGTTGCCATTCCTTGGCCATTCTTCCAATTTTATCTATTCTCCTTGGCATGACTGCACTGTTGCAGGTTTTCATGTCATCCACAAACAGGCACACTTTCCCTCCTAGTACTCTTCCTTCTAGCATCCTGATGCTCAGCTTCCCTTCACCAAAGTGGACACCATGATTGCTTAACCAGCTTCTCATCCAGTTTATACATTTTGCTCCCATTCCCAGGCTTGCTTATCAGTCTTCTGTGTGGAACAATGTCAAAGGCCTTATGGAAATCCAGCTGCTTAATATCTCTGGCACCATCTGATCTTCTACGGTCACCTTATCTTAGAATTCTGTCACAGTAACATAGTAGCTGGCAGCAGAAAAAGACCAATTAGTCCATCCAGTGTGCCCACTTATTCCTCTCCATACTGTTAAGGATATATCCCAGCCGCCGGCCTTAGTATGTGATGGAAGGAAGTTCTAGCCATCGCATTCTGCTTCCAAAGGGAGCTGTGATCTGTAACTCCTGGCCGAGGGCTATTCCTGTAATGGCTGGGCTAGATGGGAGGAGGAAATGGTGTGGGGAAAACCCTAAGGATCTGTAGAGTAGAGGTCTGTTCCAGTAGAGCTTGAAGCCCAAAGGACCAGGAGAAAATCTGCTGGGCAAAAAAAAAAAACAAATTAACAAAAAAAACAGTATTTCCTCCATCTGGGGGTTTATGGTGCTTTATTTCAGTGCCATCCACCAGAGCAGCATTTTTCAGAGATGACCACTAACGGATGAAGGAATCTGCTAATGTTAATGTAGTAGGAAAAATTGTCAGTGGCCATTGGCAAGAGCAGGTAGCTGTGCTCTGAAGATACCAAAACAATTGAGAAATCCTACATCAGGAGGGTAGAATTTTGGCCAAGATTACTTTGATTCAGCTTATCTGAATTGCCCCATTTAACCTCTAAAATTTAGCTGGTGATTTATTCTGACAGTGTAATTTGTCATAAAGATCATATTTTAGATGGAGAAGCATTATGCCGTAAGAACTTGTTTTATTTTGAAGTACTGAGGGAATTATTAATTAGAACAGTATATCCCATAAATGTCCTCAAACAAGTAAGCAGTACATCTATCAGCTCTAACATTTTCTGGCCTTAAGAGCTGGAAGAGAATCATAGCAGTAGCTGTGATTCATTAAAAAGCAAAGATCAAATCTAGACTAAATGTTAGGTAACATGCCGTCTGAGAAAGCAGCCATAATTTGTTTGAGAGGACATGATTAATTTGAAAAGCTAATAATTACCAGGACAACACTTTCCCTGAAGTATTCGAGCCAGGAGTCTTTATATATGATACAGAGACTATAGTCTGCATGGTATGGTTGGGATGAATATTCCATTTATTTTTTGGCCTTACAACCAAAAGGCCTATATGTTTATGTGATATGTCCTGTAGAGTAGGACTGTGCAAACTCAGTCCTTGGCATGCTTATCTAGGTCTGGTTTTCAGGATATCCAACAAAAATATTAATGTGCTACATTTGTTTACTTTTGGTCTAAGGACCATGTTAATTTACATCATTTGGTTCTCCTGAAACCCAGAGCTGGTGGTTGGTCCACTTTTGTTCTAGATCACTGATGGCGAACTCCAATCCTCGAGTGCCACAAACAGGCCCGGTTTTCAGGATATCTACAATGTTTGTAAATCTATCGCATGCATATTCATTGTGGATATCCTGAAAACCTGGCCTGTTTGTGGCACTTGAGGACTGGAGTTCGCCATCAGTGTTCTAGATGCTTTTAAAGTTTAGGCTTTGAATTTTTTTTTTTTTTTTTTTTCATTGTACAATATGATCAATTCTCTTCACTTGCAGACATTGGTGGTTATTCCATTAAATCCTATGGGGAAAAACATTAAAAAAAAAAAAAAAAAAGCTTTGCCAAAGGTTGCATGAGAAAGTACATGGATTTCGTATAGAAGTCAAATAGAAGCATGTTAAAATGATATATGGAATAGGAACAATCTTTAACTTGTTTAAGGCCTAAGTTCCTATGTAGTTCTTAGCAGTCTGTGTATGCTTTTTTACACTGGAATGCCTTGCTTAAAACTGGGTTATTGGTGGCTGACTGTTTTGTGCAATGTAAATATTATAATGTACATCTAGCAAGTCCAACATATAGTGACAATCATATGATACACCATTGTGTTTGATAACATGCCAGTATGAAAAATGCTTGAGGAAAAGAGGCACGGGAATTTAAATTAAAGAATGATTGTTCTAAATCAGTGAAAGTTCAATAAGTTTTCTATTTAAAGAAAAACATTACAAAGGAGTAATACATGTAATTTTGTAAATTGCATGTAGGAAATTAAAGCGGAACCTCAACCCCATACACTACCATTTTATTTATGCTATGGTATGCCCTCAACATTTTGTAAACTGCTTTGATGTCCTAGCGGAATTGCAGTCATGGGATCTATCTACCTTTTGGGATCCTGCCAGGTACTTGTGTCCTGGAAACAGGTTGCTGGGCTTGATGGACCCTCGGTCTGACCCAGTAAGTAAATAAACTAATCTGACTTTATATTACGCACTGCCATTCAGTATTCTCTGTGACTTTTCCCCCCACCTGTGACCTAGAATTGTGTAGGCTGGGATAGGTTCTGCTTTTGTCCAGGAAGGCATACAGTGAAGTTGATGACGTCTTTTTGATTCATATGGTTTCCCTTCAGTGTTAGTCTTATTTATTTTAAATGCACAGCAAGGGGTGTAAATATAAGAACCCTTCAGATGTACAACAGTTTTGTTCTTACTGAAAGCTCCTAAGACGTTTGCAATAACCAGAAAGTGAATGACCTCAGTAAAACAGTTTAGCTGCTGCTTTTACTCAGTAAGTGGATAGCCACAAAGGTGAACCTGAAACACAGACATTGTAATTGTTTATTACAGCAGCAGTCTAAGGTACTGTGGCTGGGGTTTTGTTTTTCTGCTAACGCAGACTGTGGGTACTCATGTATAGCTTCCCCAAGTAGCAGGATGCGTGTTAATGAAAGAAAATCAAAATGCTTAACTTGGGAGTAAAATAAGGAAGAAGGATAAAGTGTTTTAGTTCTTCCCTTCTTCCTTGCTTTCTGAGAATAGAAATTTCAACCAGATCCCAGGTAAGCAGCTTTTGTTCAGTGTTATGATTATTGGTGTTTGGGTGGATCCTTGGACACTGTGGCAGCTGACCACGCCCACGGGGGGCAGTCCCGTGAGGGACCACGGTGTTGGGCTAGACTCTGGACACACAAACACAGATTGAATCGTTATTTAAACAGTTTTGGAAACCACCAGAGGTGGCAGTAGTGAGTAGTAGATGTTGAGCCCGGCTGGGCAAGTATCCACAGGACGCTGGAACAGTGGATCCTCTGCTTGACTGTGCTGAAGTGGAAAGAGACTGAGAGTTATAAGTACACAGTGAGAAATATACAGAGTTCCAGGTAGAATAGGTGAAGCTCTGAGACAGGGAGAGCAGGCCCTCGAAGAGTGAGTACCTGATCCATTAGACCAGGGAGACTCAGTGATATTGTACTCCACTAGACGAGAGGTCTGCACTGGAACAGAGGGCAGGCCCTCGAAGAGCGAGCACCTGGTTCTGTGGAATAGATGGTAGTTGTACTCACAGATGGAAACTGTTAGTAAAGTCTTCCAAGTAGAAAGGATTGTAGATGCAGGCAGCGACTCGGGGAACATGGGCCCTCGAGGAGCGAGTACTGGTTCCTGATAGCACCTGAAAGAAGCAGAAGAGGCCCCCGAGGAGCGGGTACCCCGTTAGCAGTAAGAGTTCCAGAGAACGCTGGAGTGGCAGAGTAGCTTCGGTACAGAGAGCGAATCCCATCCGCAGTATCCGAGTCATTGCTAACTCGATTAGCTAGCAAAAGAGGTAGGCCTAAATATCCGGGCAGCATGAAGTCATCTCAGGGGGACGCCCCTGAGGTTCGTGCCAATGAGGCAATAAAGATGAGGGTGGCGTGCGCGCCCTATGGTACCTTGGAGGAGCATGGCGGGAAGCAATACCAAAGCCGGTCCGGGGACGCCGGAGAGGTCGGCAGACAGACGCCGCGGCAGCCAGTAGTCCGAGGTGAGCGGGAGGAACCACAAGAAGAGTAAGGTAGGCGGGGCGAAGCCGTCTTAGACTGACAGTCACAACATTCAGCTGGTGGCTGGAATAAGTGTTTCAGTAACCTGTTTCTTGCAGAATTGCTGGGTTCATTTCTCTCACCTGCACTGTTTGCAAAGACCAGTCCAGGGATGTTGGCAGGTAGCCTTGGAAGGAGGGGATGTAAAACAGGGGGGAAATTCCCATGCCTTTGTGAATGAAGGTTTATGGCACCAAGATCCCAGATATTTGTGTGTGTGAAATTAGTATCTACGTGTGTAAGTAGCTTGTACTCGCGTACATGCTGTTTTATAAATCTCATAACTATGCATGGTGTTTAGTCTCACGTGGAAAGGGAGCAGTCGAGGATCATTCTGGACAGGGTGAAGAGGTCCATGCACAAGCTGCTGTTTGTGTAATTTGTCTTGTGCAATTGATATCAGACTGATCTGGTTGAGTAGGGAGATCTGGATGAATTCAGGGTGAAGAACTGGGAGGGTCTCAATGACCTTGCAGGACTGGGTGAACTGGTGGAGGTATCGGCAAACTGGCAATTTCAATTACGTGCACATGTTTTAAAATAGACAGACTTGTGTGTAAATTAGTGTTTTACCACAAGTAAGTTGTTCTTTTTTTTTTCCGCACATGTTTATAAAATAGGAAAAGTACACAAGTTCAGTGTATTGAAGTACACATAGAAACATAGAAATGATGGCAGAAAAAGACCAATCGGCCCATCTAGCCTGCCCAGCAAGCTTCCACACTTATTTCCCCATACGTATCTGTTTCATCAACCACCAAGTTCAGGGCCCTTGTTGGTACTGTTTGATTCAAATTTCCTGCCCTCCCCTGTCATTGATGCAGAGAGTAATGTTGGAGTTGCATCATAGGTGAGCATAAGGGTTAAGGGTAGTAATCGCCGCATCAAGCAAGTTACCCTGATGCTTGTTTACCCAGACTGCACAGATCAATGCCTTGTTGGATGTTGTCTGAATGTAAATCCTGTTTTCCACATTCCCCACATTACACACTCGCATTGTAACCACTCATACGTGCATATGATGGGGGTAGACATACGTATATAACCTGTGCGTATCTGATATGTGCAGGATATAAAATACTTTTCCAGATCTCCATGTGTGTATACGCGTCCGTGCTCAGAAGTTTGAAAGTTACCCTCATACTGTTCTTGGATTTCTTAAAGAACAATTCATATATATAATCTGTAAAACACTGGTTTCAGCGAAAGTTCTCAGCAGATGAAAGGAGAAACGAGACAAGAATAAAAAGATAGTGGACAAAACTGATGAAGTAACTTAGCAGAGATCACGAAAGAGGAAAGAGCTGCTGTAGGGCGACTCTGGCTTGCATGCTGGGGTCCCAGACTCTTTCATTTCTTTGCTCTTATTTAATCCATTTCATTTTCCTTCTCCTATATTCGAGCGATAAGCCCACCCCCCTTCCTTTCCCTGCATTATTTTCAGGTTGTGGCCCTTAAAGCACTGCTCCAGTTTCAAGACTTGCATTTGACTGGGGTTTTTGGATTTTTATTTTTTTTTTTTTTAATTTAGGATAACTTGCCACATGGTAACTGATCCGGGAGTATTTTTTTGTCGTCCTTATTTCTGGATCTTGTGTTATTTCATCTAAATTTCTCGTGCTAGGCACAAGCTACTTGGATATTTGCAGCCTGCCCTTGATAATTGCCCTTTCATTTTATTAGATTCTTAGTACGTTCCCACATTCAGTTTACCAATATCTCATTTATTCTATTGTGGTTTAGCTTTTATTTGTTGAGTAACTGTGTTAAACCTTTGCTGAGAGTTCTTTCCCTCTCTTTGAAGCTGTTGCTGATTCGTTCTTTCTCTTTGGATCGAGATACTCATTATTTAATAATAATTGTACAGCACTTCATATGTCCAGTAGCACTATAAAAATAAGTATATCATCATGCTCTCATTTACAACACCAGTTAATGATGCTGTTTGGACAATTGTTCATATGATTTCTTCTTTATTTGTATAAACAATGTATTTTTCCTTTGATAATGCTTTAATGTTGCCCAAGTAATTGTATCTTTTATGTACAGTATATATACTGTATATACTGACAATTTATTTAAATTTCTGTATACAGACTATGTAGACCTTCTCCGTTCTTATATATTTTCTATCATTGATCACTTTGTTCATTAGTTTTGTTTTGCTCTTGGATTTCACCTGAACCCTTTCATTTATAATGGTATGCAGCCTTCTTTCAGATGTGGAATAGCATGCTTAATAGCATTGCCAAAAGGATAAGAGATTGCAATGAAGATCGAATTTTGGAAATTGATCGCAAAGTATTTGGGCTGTGATGATTCATGTGGTTTTCAGAGTGACGAGTCTGCCCAATTAATCAGAAATATGTTCACTTTTCAGGCTAGATCTTGTGCGAGTAGAAGCCACAGTTATCGAAAAGACTGACTCTTGTCCAAAAATTTGGATGAAGTTCTGGCGAAGGCACAGATACCGAAGGAAAAAGAGTAAGAAAAATAAAATTGACACACCTTTAAAACAGTAATGTACGGGATTATGCAAAGTCTTGGGTGGGATTTGGATTGTATTAAAAAAGCATCAACTGATGCAACAGTGAAAATGACTTATTTCATTTTCCTAACAGTCATAGCCCCACCAATACAGTAGGAATATGGAGTGCAACACAAGTAATTTTAGTTGGGACAGGCATGAACTTGCAGTATTTTTCAAGAAGTTTAGCTCTTTCTAGTGGACCTTGGTTTGTAGAGAATAAATGTAAGTCACTGATTAGCCTTCCAGGTTATACCTTTTCTGTTTACTAGCGTAAACATTATTTTAACCATACTGAATTACACCGCAGAAAAAAACAAGTCCCGAAGCTTGGCATGATGCCTTCCAGGGGTGAGGTAATTGGGCAATGGCTGTTTTAATTGCTGATATCATCTCCTGAAAACAAACAGTCTGTGTTCTCTGTACCACCGCCATGACCTTTAGCACTATCCACTAATGAAGGCTATCAGTCACTTGCTGGTATTCCCTTTCCCCATTCCCATGTCTCACTTGCTTGTTTGAGCAAACCTTTATATGTAGGTATGATAGGACATTATTCAATGAGCCAAGTGAGATCAAGTAGTAACTAAAACAGGATTGCTGGTCATTACCACCCCACATGTTTTCTTGAATGTAATACCCAAATGAGAGAGCACAGTATGCAAAGAACCACACTGCCACAATTTCATTCGGAATAGATTTCTTAGTGCTTTAGGAGCACCAATCAATTAAATACAGGGCTGAACAAAAATAATGTAATGACCTGGCAGTGTATGAGGGAGTAAGCATCTGCTGTGTGTGAAATAAATGTGAGACATTCAGTTCCACATTCCTTGGAGCTACAATATGGATTAGTCACTCTATTAAAACAAGTTGAGGTTAAAAATACACCCTGAACATTAAAGTCCAGTCCCATCTGGAAAGCTGGGTCAGCTTGCCCAACTGGTCTTGGGGTGGAATGGAAAGCAATGATCAATTGTTACTTGGAGAATAGGTAAAGGTATTTCATTTTTTCCACATGTTTTGTTTTCTTAATTAGCAAGCAGCTTTGTCCATAGAGTTACGGGGCTGAAAATGAAACATGGAGGCAAATTCTGGATTTGCTATAGCAGGGGAGGAGGTCACTTTACATACAAAATGTGAGCGTTAGTAGAAGGAGGTTGAAATTAATCTGTATTTTTGGAGACTTTTTAGTGATTATATATTTACTGAATTTTGAGAATTTTAATGGTAAAGGTTGAATACCTTCCAGAAAAGAATTTTTTTTTTATTAAAAGGAGCAAGAAAAAGAAAAGCTGATATAATTATTGTACATGAAAATTACTGGAGAAAAAGTGATGGTGAACTACTTAAATATAAAAATTATCCTTGGGTATTTTTATGGCAGCACATGTGAAAGCAATAAAATAAAATTGTCAGAGTAGGAATATTAGTTTCTTCTGCTTTACCATTTCAGTCTGAGTCTGTTATAGCAATTAAATTGGGGAAATACATTTTATTTTTCATTCTTTCCCTAAGATAGTTAACACTGGCATCTGTATGTTCCTTAAGTCAATCATTTTATTTGCTCTGGCAGAATTTACAAAAGTTCATTTGTTATATATAGCAGGAGGCTTCAATACTCTGACTCAGCCATTTCTAGATCTACCCATAAAAAGTGTAAGACTTGCTAAGTGTGTGAGAACTATGCTAAAAGGCCATATGGCAGATTTAGGTTCACTAGACATGTGAAGGACTGTGAGCTTGAGATCTAGAGATTCTTCTGATATCCACATGAGCTGTACTCCTGCATTGATTTTATATGATTCATCTTCATAATTTTAGATTATGGATTAGCCAGTTGCATGAAATACCAAAAGCAAGATTAAAAGTAAATGGGAGCCATTCTGAATCAGGAGGGCAACTAGAAAAGGATGCCGGCCATTTCTAGTGGAGGGTCTATAACCAACTATAACAGTGGAAAGTTTCCATTTTAGATGGGCATCTTGTTCCCTCAAAATACCTCTGAATTAAGATTCCTAGTAATCTTAGCACGCAGATAATATCAAACATTAGAAAAGATTTAGAAGCCCCTTATATCCAGGGAAATTCTGTGAGGGTCTATAGGGATGATTGATGGTACCTGATTTGACCAGATTTTATTAAGTTTGCCAGCTAAGAGCATGGAGTAATCGGCACTTGTTGAATGATCAGAAACTGTGGGTTCAAATTTGAAAAATTGTATTTCCCACCTAGAAAACTGTATTCAACTGTTTGCCCAAAAACCAGAGAAATACTAAGAGAGGATTCAACCCATTGGTCAATTTCACTTTAAAAATATGGGACTCTGTTTCTCCTAAACGGAATCTAAAAACTGAAATATCTCCTTTATTTCCCATAATGAATAATCCTTTCCTTCTCTATAAAACTTAGACATGGCTTTCATGTATCCCAGTATCTATTTTTAACATCGTCATTTTATCACAGGTAATCTTTTCCATTACCATGGTAGCTTCATTACCTCACAAATTACTCCTCCATACAGCTTCCTGGATTTTCCATTTGGTCGCAGTTGTTAGTCTGACTATCACTAATGTGCATGTCAATAATTTATCATTTATTTGATACTCTTTCTGTTGATAATACCAGAAGACAAGCTTCTGGATGCCAGGGTAGTTCCTTATTTAAAGGAAGCAAGAGGCAGGTAGGGTGAAAAAATGTATATTGTTGTTTGACGGTAATGAAGAGGTTTCTAGAGAATAAGGGTTTGTCAGTATGATGTCTTATTGTATTATCATTACATAATAGACTATATTTGAAGAGTATTAATAGATACCTTCTATAGCAAAAACAACCTGTTAGATGTCGTCTTTGTTTGTTTGAACCCTGAACAAAAAATCTGAAGTTAAATGGTATTGAAAAATGTGTGTATAAAAGTACTAAAAAATAGTTTAAAGAAGCCCATTCCAAAGCAGAATTTAGCAGGTTAGTTGTTGTGGTCATGGCAGGTGTCTCAGAAAGACTTCTGCATTTTAAGTTGGAGACAGCAGAGTGAAGGCTCGCCTTAGTTATTATGCAGGGATTAGCATGAAAGATGTGAATAATCCTCATAATTGCGTAGTAGAATCTGCTTATGAAGGAATAACATTCTTTTAAGAATGCAGGCTTCCATAATATTCTTTGTGCACAAGGTCTAATTTTTATTTCTCTTTTTCCAGTTTTAGTTCATCCAGAGACGCTTCTGAGGATAAACACCATAGAAATTGCTCCCAGTTTATCCTGATTTGTTTGTTTTTTTTTATGCAAATATTTTAAAAAATGTAAAAATAAAATACTTGCCAATCGATGATTTTTCAATATGTTTTGAGGTTTTGTTATTTCCAGATATGCAAACCTTAAAGTAATGAGAGAAAACTGATCTAGGAATCGAACAAATTTCTAGCCATGATTCCAGAAGCTTCTTTCTTTCCTACCACCATTTGCTATCCTACCCAATAGTGAAATAACTTAATCGGACATCACCTTTGGAGCAAGGATTTTTCAGTGATTTTCCACTGCTCTTGTCAATGTGTGTGTACATCTTGCATGCCACTGTCATTTGAGATTTGAAAGGATTGACCAGTTGGCCCACCGCAGAGTTGCCTGTAAGGGACCTCCCCATTTCTAGGGTGCGTTTCTTGGGAAAATCAGAAATTGTAGATTCCTTCGTAAGGCACCATGGGTCCTATGGATATGAATACCATAGAAATGTAAAATGTATCTTTTCAAAAATAAATGTTGCTTACTCACTTAGACATTTCTACTGTATAGTAATTTGCCTTGCAACATAATGCTTTTCTGTCAAGCAGCGGCTTTTAATTGACTTCTCATCTGTAGAATTTGTCTCTGTAAACGAGCGTGTACTTTCGCTTCACTTTTCCCTTGCTTTCTGCTCCTCTTCCTTCGCTCACTGTTGGGATGGTATTTGGGATTGTTTACTCAGTGATGCTCCTGAGTTTCTTTGCAGTTTAGGTACTGAGCGAAAGGAGTGTAAGGGGGGGGGGGGGAAAGAGCCAGACTTGGTCTTGAACTGGGACCTGTCCTGTTGCAGGGCTTTTGCTCTGCTCGGGAGCCGTAGGTTGGGTCTGTTTACTTGCAGCCGAGCAGGCTGAGAAAGCTTGCATACCCTTGCGCACATGCGTGGCTGAGGTCTCAGATTGGACATCCCAGTGTTCCCAGCAACCCGAGGGCCTGAGAGCTATTCTCTGTGGTGTGAATCCCAGGTACGGAAGATCTGTAACCTTATCTGAACCGGAGTACCTGTGAAATAACCCTGATTGGACTGCGAGTACTGTGAACCCACTGTTTTATATACAGTTTTCACGTTAATGGAAGAGAACAGAACATATTACCTTTTATATTAGGAATAAACCCTGCATTAAATGAGAAGATGCTGTGTCATACTCTCTGCCTAGCAACCTGATAGTTTTGCCTTGGAACTGTCTTTTATCTTGCCAAGTCCTAGCCTGACAGGGAGAGCAGGGAACATCCAGGGTCAAGAAACAAGAAAACTAATTTTGAAGATGTCACAGCTTACAAAACTGGGCTAAGAAAAGTAAAAAATAGTGCAAGAACAGAATCATTTTTTTCTATCGTCTTTAAGGCAACTTCACACAGTTGCTGCAAAATTGACATTTGTGCCAAGTGGAAATGAATGTGAAACTTTTTTTTTTTAACTCTGATGATATTGATGTGATAGTTCCATTACAGTAACACAGTACCTTGTTGCTAAATTGTCGGCATCCTTTTCTTATAGCTTCAGCATAGTCTGGTAACTGTTTCCTAACCCTTCAAAAAATGTACCGATATGTTTTTGGCATCTGTGCACCTTTTGGCATGCATATCATTTTATAATGGTGTCCAGGGTTGTGTGCCATGTCTCCCTTGAAAAATATCCTTCCCCTTCTTGTATATTTTGACCCTATTTTAAACATTTTCTTTACCGAATTTTACAATAGCTTACAGTAATTGAACAATATGATTGATGATCACCCGTTGTGAAAAACACCCACTTGGAAATGTTTACAGGAACATGGCTTTAAATAGTGTGGATAGCATGCATATCACGGATCAGTACTTACGGTTAAGATTAGCCAAAGGCAGTTATTGATATCTGCCAGTACTGGCCATCAATGGGACTCAAACTGTGGGAGCCTGATCGGCTGGGAGCTGGTGTTTTGTCCTCTGAATCACCAGCATGCATGCATGAAATTCAAGTGTATACAGATGAAGAGACTTGATATGGAGCCTGATGGTAGAGTTTGCAACCTGCCCTAAAAAAAACCGATTGGTCCTAGGGACCAAAAAAGATGTGGAACCCAGCTGCTTGTAATGTGTGAGGATTGAATTGTTTATGGTGAATTTTCAAAATTTTCCACTCATAAGAAGCATCTACTTGCTTGAGTCCATATTTTACAAAGTGGGAAATATTTGTATTTCCACTTTAATGCACATATGTAAAGAAATGGGGCGGTCTAGGGCCATTCAAGGACGGGCCAACGCTTATGTGCACAAGTTGTTACCAACAAATGTAAAATAAAGTATCTAATGAGCAAATAAGAATATAAAGCATTGCAGACTTACAAAACAAAAAAAAAGCAATTTACAAGTTGTTACCCTATGAAAGATTACAAAGCTGATGATAAATGCCCCAGATTGTATCATACTTAAGTTCTCCCCTTTAAGATCATAGCATAGCTTCTCAAGATCAGACGCAGTACGCCCTTGATTACACCAATAATCCACGCTAGGGTTAGACTTCCAAATGTAGCAATTGTGAAACGTGAAGCTAATAATAATTGCCCTACCAGAGTCCTATACTTTACTGGAACCATGGACTTGTCCCATCTTCCAGGAGCTCTAACGATGGCATGAGGTATATGGAGAAGCCTAAGATATCAGCTATTTCCTATGCAACCCACAACCAGAAGTGTTGTACAGTCTGACAATGCCACCATATATCCTCCCCTCCCCCTCAACAGATGACTGCATTCAGAAAAATCTGGATATTAGGAGCTACCACCCAGGGAAAAGATCTAGGCATCATAGTGGATAATACTTTAAATTGTCGGCTCAGTGTGCTGCAGCAGTCAAAAACACAAACAGAATGTTAGGAATTATTAGGAAGGGGATGGTTAATAAAACGGAAAATGTCATAATGGCTCTATATCACTCCATGGTGAGACCGCACCTGGAATACTATGTACAATTCCAGTCGCCTCATCTCAAAAAAGATATAGTTGCGATGGAGAAGGTACAGAGAAGAGCAACCAAAATGATAAGGGGATGAAACAGCTTCCCTATGAGGAAAGGCTGAAGAGGTTAGGGCTGTTCAGCTTGGAGAAGAGACGGCTGAGGGGGGATATGATAGAGGTCTTTAAGATCATGAGAGGTCTTGAACGAGTAGATGTGAATCAGTTATTTACACTTTCGAATAATAGAAGGACTAGGGGGCATTCCATGAAGTTAGCAAGTCGCACATTTAAGACTAATCGGAGAAAATTCTTTTTCACTCAACGTACAATAAAGCTCTGGAATTTGTTGCCAAAGGATGTGGTTAGTGCAGTTAGTGTAGCACCAAATTCCAGAGTTTAATTGTGCGTTGAGTAAAAAATAACTTTCTCAGATTAGTTTTAAATGTGTCCCATGCTAACTTCATGGAGTGCCCCCTAGGCTTTCTACTGTCCGAAAGAGTAAATAACCGATTCACATCTACCCGTTCTAGACCTCTCATGATTTTAAATTTCTCTGTTGTATGCCAACAAATGTTGCTAAATAAAGTTATTTAAAAAAAACCCAGTAAATGTATGCCCCCCCCACACACACACACACACACTCTCCCTATAAGTTCCTCACACACCCCCCTCAGAGGGCTCTTTACCCCTTCCTGGGGTCTGCAAAGTAGAAAGAGGCTGGAGCGATCCCCATTTGCTCCTGCCCCACTGGATCCCAGGTTGAAAATGGTGCCGACTGGCCCTGAGGCAGTCGCTATTTTGTTGCACAGCCATTTTTGAAACCGGGATCTGGCTCCTGCTCCTTTCTACTTTGCAAACCCCAGGAAGAGGGTGTGAGGGGAGAGGTGTGAATTTTGTTATTTTGGTTTGTTCTCAGTTTGTTTTACATTCACTTCCTGAAATGAAAGCCACTGAAACCAAAACAAATTTTGGAGGTTTTAGGTGTTTTGTTTTTTTTTCATTTTGTTTTTAAACAAAGCAAAATGCAGCTGGTTAATTTTGTTGAAAAATGAATGCACATCCCTGTTAGAGGTGATGCCTCCAGTGTGGGGTAGAGGCACATTTAGCAGGGCAGCAGGTGCGGGAAGCTTTCACTGCTCCTGCTTGTGCTCTGTGACGAAATGGAGAACTTGGCTTCCAGTTCTAGCCTTACAGGCTCAGTTTACTACAAAGCGGGGATTTTTAACATGTCTGCTCTAGGAACATTTTTAAAGAGAAATGACCTACCTTGTTTGTCTTTGACAATGCAAATGAAAAGTATACGTGCTGAAAGCATCCCCTTACTTTACACTTTGGCTTTTTAATCAGACATTCAATGATAGGAGCAACTTATTGCAAGTCACACACATTCTGGCCCTCAAGCTGCCACATCCACCTTGATAAAAAAAAAATTCCAAAATCCCTACTCGGCAATCCCCATGCAGATACCAATTATCTTACCTTCTATCTTCCCATGTAAATTGCTTCAGTCTATATCAGTGTCTTTATTGGCATAGATCTGTGTGCTACCCTCCTGTATACTTTTTATTTTAGAAGTACCAGTGCTCTGAGATGTACACTGTACCTGCACATACCTGGTATACTTAGGCCTAAGGTCCTGCACATATGTACCAAATACCACTGTACACTGCTTTGGGTGAAAGTGGGGTGTTTTTTTTTTCTTCAAAAAGGCAGTTAATATTTCTGCACATGGCGAGGAAAATAGAATGCATGCATTTGAAAATCAAATGTGCATGTTTAGTTTTCCTCCCCCGCCCTAGCAATGTCCACAGGAATACTTCTTCTCCCACGGCTAAAAGCTTGCGCTAGTACGGAGGACCAAAGTGCAGCCTGGCTAAGTTACCCAGTGAAATACCTTTAAGAATTTCCCTCCCCGTAAGAAAGAAAAAATAAATAAATAAAAGTATTGGCCTGACCTCAAGCAGACTCTTTTATTTATTTATTTACATTTCTGACATCCTCCGTATTATAAACTAGACACATTCTTCTGCCTAAAATCCCAGCAGACAAGCTAAAGCTGATCTTGCGTGGCTTTATAGGAAAAGACCCGGCAGGGTTGATAACGGCTGCACATTAGAAGGATAATCTTAGAAGGGTCTTTTTCTCTTTCTACCCCACCTTTTTCCAGAAGAGGATTTAAAGTGGCGCACAACCTGGTAAAATGCAATCTATAATTAGGCATTACATTCAATAAAGTTGACATCATCAACACAGTGTAAGCCACAAATAATACTGTTACCTCACTTATACCACCACCAGAGGTTGCTCCACCAAAACTAAGTATTTCCCTCTGATATTAGCAGATTGAATTCTGGACCCAGCCTGGAGGCAAGGCATTGGACTGCGATGCTCATGAAATTTTTTGGCCCATTTTTAGCCATTTCTATGTTTTTTTCTCATCCCATCTTTGCATTTTTTTTTTTTATGGTTACTGTTATTCTTTACAGTTTGGGGCTGTTATATTTTTATACATTTTTATGATCTAACAGGTTACGCATCTCTGATGTGTGTCATAAAAGACGTGTAAAACATGATGCATACTAAGACACGCAGAAGTATGTGCTTTGACTAATTTATTTACTCAGAAGAAATAACTATAAACATATCAAAACAAAAAAAAAAGACAAATTCTTAGCAGGCTTGGACAATGGGAACAAAACTTGATATGCCTGTTTAAAAGCAATAGAAATGCTCCCTATGTAACACTACAAAGGACACAATACACTATTCCATTAGGTTGAAAGAAGACCAGAGGTCCCCGAGTCCAATTCTCTAACAACGCCCTTGCAAGCCAATGCAATACCGACACTCCAAAATCATGCGTACAAACTGGACGTCACTTTTTTTTTGTAACATGCATGACCACCTCTCTGGGCGCTCGATGCAATAGGTAAATGAGCCGCTGCGCTAAAAAAGACGCGTTAAGAGATAAATTGTGCGTTCCTAGCGTGTCCATGGCATTGGGTACCCAGGTGAAGTGGCTATGCATGGGTTATGAGCATCTGTTTCCCAAACCCGTGAACAGCCTTGGGTTAGAAAAATGGCCACTCATAAATTGAATGTCTGTTTTCCTAACCTGACCAGCAGCAAGACATTTATTTTTATTTATTTATTTATTTTTCATGTTACTGCTTTTTGTGGTTCCTCCAACTTAATATCGCCACAAGGTACCACAGAAAAACTTTTGGGGCTCCTCAAGACTTAACGCCAATTCTGGGACTGGCGTTAAATTTTGAGGGTAAAAATGGGTACATCGGGCGCACAATAATTTTTTACATAAGGGGGCACTGGTTAATAACCTCATTAACATGGCATTTACATGTGATGAGTGCTATTAGCTACACTTGGTTAGGACGCATGTTTTGGAAGTGCTGATGCCCTTATTGCATAAGGGGTTATGGATGTACAAACAAATTGCATGTCCAACCACAGGTTAACCTGTGTGCCAGACTGGCATCGACTTTTCCCTAGCAGTATTTTTCTTCTAAACTTTATTTCAGTTCTCAGAAGGGGAGGACAACTTTTTAATAAAAATTGTAATTAGAATGTACTTGCACTGTAACTTGGGAGCATCCTTTCAGGTGCATGGCCCTGACTGTCCTCCAGCACCCTGGGAAGGAAGGCTCTGGGGAGAGAGGAATGCTGGGCAGATGGGTGGAGGGTAACTCTAGAACACTGAGTGGTTGGGACAAAAAGGTAAAGGTGGCTGGATATTCTGGGCGGAGGGAAGGAGTGCTAGCTGCATGATTGGAAGGTTGTTCTGTGGAGGGAGGAGAGCTGGCTTGTTGGGATAGGTAGTTGGAAGAATACTCGAGGGAAAAGTGGAGGAGGGCTGGCTGATACTCTGGGGATAGGGAATGGGATGATAGCGGGTGGATAGTTTGGCAGTTGGGGGAGTTCCTGAGTAAGGAGGACGGTTCAGTGGATGGATTGAGGGCTACTCTGGGAAGGCAGGAGCACTGGGTTGATGGTTGGAACTGAAGGTTCTTGGGTAGAGAAGAGTGTTGGATGGATGTTCTGAGGAGAGAGGAACACTGCATTGGTGACTGGAGGGTTCATGAAGAAAGGACTGTTGGGTGGGTGGCTGAAGATGCTTTGAAGTGTCAAAACTGTATGATATGTAGCTCTTGGGAGGGAGGAATGCTGAACAGGTGGTTAGATAATTGTTCTAGGAATGGAAGGAGAAGTGAAACGCGGAGGTTGGATGATTGTTGTCAGTAGGGAGGAATGCTGGGTGGGTAGTTTAGTGGGAAGGCCTGGGGAGGGAGGTGCTCAGGGAGGGCTGCTCTGGGCAGAAAGAGAAACAGCCAGGTGGTTAGAGAGGCTGCAAACCCAGGTAAGCCAGGTTTCAGATTCCGCTGCTGCTCCTTGTGCAAGTAACTTGACCCTCCACAGGCAGAAACTTAGAGGTGAATTTTCAAAAGTTGTGCGTGTAAAAAAAATAGCACCATGTAAGATAGCATGGATGCGAGCAATTGCTATTTCAGAAACCTCACCATATATGTGTAAATCGCAATGCATGAGTAAACTTGCGAGTGTAAAAAAGGGGTGAGCCAGGGGTGTTCTGGGGAGGGGCCAACATTTACAGGAGTGAGTTGCTATTTTAAAGCAATTTGCAAATGTAAATTTGATAGCTTACTTGCACATATTTATTCCTGCTCAATATTTGGAGTAAGTGATTAACGTCTTAAAAGAGAAAAAAATGCCAGAGTGAAGGGGTCTGGGTGAAATGAGAGGACTTCAGGCTGAACAGCAAAAAAGGGTCTTCACAAGCTGCAATTGGACTGGTAGACTGAGTAGCGACGGCAGAAAAAGACACAAGTGGTCCATCCGGTCCGTCCAGCAGTTTTATTTTTGGGGGGGTTAAAAGTAACTGCCTGTTTGTGCAGGTTACCCTCATGCCTTCTGTTAAGGGTGCCGACCCACTGTTTGGGAAGCCCTACCAGGTGCATGTAAAAAATCTCCTAACTTGTGCACGTAAAAGCCAACTTATGGGGGTAAATGCGTGTAAATAAAGCCTATAAAATTTACTCCCTTATCCCTTTAAATTTTGGGGTAAAAGCAGGTGCGTATTTCATTTGCGCACGCTTAAACATATATATATATAGAAACATAGAAATGACGGCAGAAGAAGACCAAACGGCCCATCCAGTCTGCCCAGCAAGCTTTTGCACTTATTTTTTTCATACTTAGCTGTTATTCTTGGCCCTTATAAGTAACTTTTTGGTTCTATTTCACTTCCACAGGTTATAAAATAGTGTAGTGACTTTGCACTCACACCTGGGTAAGGGTCAGCAGTTTGGAAAGTTATCCTCCCTGAGGGTGAGCCCTCTGGAGTCAGAGAAATACCTCCAGTACCTGAATGTAACCTGCTTTGAAGGGCCTGAAAAAAAAGCAGAATATAAATCAACTAAAGGCTGCTCTGGGCAGGGAGGGAAGGAGGAGCGGTTGGAAAGGGCCTTTTGGAGCCGATCCTGGCAGGTGCTAGAGGGGTGTCCGGGTAGGGGGAGAACGTTTGGGACCTCCCAGCGAGTGAGGGGTGGGTAATTGGGCTGGGGGAGGGCCGGCTCGGGCTCTCTCCCCCCGCTCCACGTGTGGCAGCCGTGACCGGACCCGGCCCTGTCTCCGCCCAGTGGGGGGGGGCCGAGCTCTGCCTGGGTGCGGGCGGGGAGAGGCCGCCTGGCTCCCGGCTCTTTCCCCGGTCGGAGCCTGCAGGATGAGCTCCCCCTTCCCGCTGCCCCGTCCCCTGCGGCGCACGGTGAGCCTGAGCCCGGGCCGGAGCGTGCGGCTGGTGGTGCTGGGGCAGGGCGCGGTCGGCAAAACGGGTAAGGAAGGGACGGGGCCGGATGGCTGCGGCGGCGGCTGGCGATCGTCTCCAGCGCCGCGGGGCTTGGGTCGAGCCGCTCTCGGGGGGCAGGGGCTTCCTTGATCCGGTCCTGCGCCGGTTTCTCGGCTCCGGGGGGGACCCGTCCTCCCCCTCCGCCTCGGGGCTAGATGTACAGGTTTCCGGGCTGGTGCAGACAGAAATGTGCCCCGCATGCTGTGAGCGCCCTGAGTTGAGCCGAATCTGCCTGATTTTTGGGAATGTCAGGAGCAAGGGCAGAGAATGAAAGGATCGGATGTACTTTTATTTTGTATTAAAAAAGAAATGAAACGCATGCAAAGGGTTGAGTTGGGTGACAGCACGGGAGGGGGGGCTTGTGGTTCCATTTTTTAACAGAGGGGTCTGTGGGATATTTCTGTGCTTCGGGGGCAGGGGAGGCGGGAAGAAGCAGGTTAAATCACTTTTGGGCCGATGTAACGCGGCGTGCGGTAAAACTTTGATCTGAAATTCTGCTCGCAGTTTTTTTTTGTTTGTTTTGTTTTAACTTTCCTGATGATGATAAAAAAATTGCCACACAGTAAGCGAATGGGATGCTGACGCATTCGGCATTTAAAAGCTGCCAACCCGTGTTAAAGTGCAGGCTCAGTCTGTTGCTTGAGCTGAGCGCACTTTTTAACTCTAGGGGAGAGCCCTTTTGCGCACAAACGAGCACAAGTCACATGTGTGCACACAACATTGCTTTGTGCTTGCTGGTGACTGCATAAATCATGGAGCTAGACAGGGAAGCTGCCGAGCTCAGGGGGAGGCAACCACACAGACCTGAGCAGTGCCGGCTCCCACAGCCACCCAACACCCCAGGCCTGCACGGCAGGGGCAAGGCTGGCTCCCATTCTGCCCAGGGAGGGAACAAGATTTGCCCTCCCATGGTGATGCCACTGCTGCCCTCTCCTTCTGCAAGCCGGGCATCCATGGTGACGGTGCCCAGTGAGCGGCACTCGCTCTGTCACCGGGTGTGCAGGGCCAGGACGCCCTCATTTCAAAACTTTTAAAAAGGGAGGGAGGGAAAATGTATGCGCATAAATCCGGCATGCGGGTACACTGACAGCCCCATATAATAACTCTAGTGCAGGAAACTTTACTCCATCTCTGACCAGAAGTACAATTTCCAACGTAAAAAAGGAACATGAGTCAAGTCTATGCACCCCTCGGCATTGGCATGTGGGGGGAAGGTGGTAATGAGTAAATTTACTGGAGGGCATTTTCTGTGTGCAAAGCTCCTTGCCTCAGCAGTAAGGTGTATGCAGCACTGCAGGTAAAACTACTGTTCCCTCCGCTGTGCGCACCTTATTACATCAGCCCCCTTTGATTTCACGGGTGATGCGGCATTTTCAGAAACTGATTCCTACCCTGGAACACTGATTTAGTACTTTTATTTAATAAGCAATTGCATTTTGAATTTTGAAGGGCTTCTATAATGCTGAAAGTGCTTAAGTTGTGCCAATTGTTTAATGGTTTATTGTTATTGTTCAATGTTCTTTGTAAAATAACCCCGGTCCTACCTCCCAGACCAGGGCAATCTTTTCGTTTCATGTAAACCGGACTGATTTGTATTGTATACAGGAATTCCGGTATATAAAAAATTAAAAATAAATAAAATAAATAACCAGGATGCAGTGGGTAATATATGGAGGGTGTGAACTGATTAGGGTCTGCAGACGCCCTGTGCGGCGCTGACGTACAGGGCTCTCTCCTCCCGCAGATTGCACACCACGAACCTCCAAAGCTCCGTTTTGCGCACCGCAACCTTTCCCAGCTCCATGCCTCTCCGCCCTCGTTCTCTGCTTTCAAAAATGCCGCCCTGACATCTAACTATAATGCCCTGCTCACTTCCGGCGCCTTCCGTCCGCCTAATGCTCCCGCTGGCCTGGCTTGTTTTATAACTAAAAACCTTTTATACTTTTCTGGAACAAGTTAGCAGACAGTAAGGTGACTGATCCCAGAAAGAACACATCTTGAGTTTCATGTTCAGTTTTCACTGCAGAAACAATGTGAATAAATTGATTTTTAACTGGTAAACTGTGCGTGTGTGAGAGCCTTTACAGAAAGGGTGCTGGGTGAATGGCCCAGCCTCCCTGTGGAAGTGGTGGAGACCAGGGCAGTATCAGAATTCAGGAGAGGAAGGGACTATGAAGCTGATCAGCAGATGAGGAGAGCCTTATGGGCTTTTACCTGCCATCATGTTCTTCATTTCTTCCTCACCCTGTGCCATAGATGGACAAGTGCAAGTCTCATATTTACTAAGTAGCCTTTAATCAGACACTAAGCTGTCATTTTTACTGATTTTTCTCCTCCCCGCAGACATTGCTAATTATATACAGAATCTTCCTGGTGGGCGGTAATTTTATAATTAACAAATATACTTTGTGGCGTATGCTCTTAGGTTTCTTTAGCAGTTCTGACACTCCGCTTTGGAAATTGAATTTCTATTGAAACGGTGATGAACCTAGAAAAGCACGTGCAGACAGGTTGGGTAAGAAATATATTTCACTGGAGTTGTCTCATCTGTCATGTGTACCAAGGAAATGCATAGCTGCTTGTTTACTGTGGATGTTTGTGGTTAACAAGTTGGAGTCATCTCCATTCGAAAAGAAATCTGATATCCGACCATTACTGCCCTGGTGCTGCTTGAAATATCTGTAACATTTTAGCAGAGTCTCGTAACTGGGCCAGTATTTTCCAATCTCTTCCTCCCCGTCTCTGCTGATCCTTGATGGTAAATATGGATTGTTCACACTGCCTCTCCTATCCCATTCATTCTGTAATGCCACAATAAAGCAGACGATGTTCCTGTTTGGATTCACAATAATAAATTCAGATGCTGCACCCACTAGATGACATTATCGTATTTAATATACAGTACGAACTCTCTGATGGGAACGGTACATAAGACACCTGCTTGTAAAATGGCAAACAAATTCCCCATTTCCAAATATGGAGGAGAAAATCTTTCACCGGTGGGCCACGCTCTCTGAGACTCTCGTATTTTAGCAGGTTTGTTTTTCTTTGTAGGGAATCTGCTAAAAAGGCAGGATGTGGCTTGATGATCTGCTGGCACCTCAGAGGCAAAACATGTTCCAGGTGCCAAAACTTGATTAGAGTCTAACGCTAACGTGCAAAATTTGGCACGGTGCTTACTAGTGTATAGGAGAGGTCATCCTGGGGCAGTATCCAGGGTGGAATATGAGCCATAAAATCCAGGAGCAGAGTCTGGGAGGTGCTACCAGGTAAAACAGAACAGAGTGTTGCTTCTTCCAGCTGCAGTACCTTTGACTTTAAATCGCCTGCAAATCTGTATCTTGTATGGGTCATTGTCTTGGATGGTGTGTTTGGTGTTTGTCTTGCTCACGGTTTCCCTGACCCCACTTCTCCTAGCGTGGGACCTCGTGTGCCATACTTGGCTTGGACATCACAGACACCTGAATGCTGTCTGATCGTGTGATGTGTTTGGGATGTAAACAAATGCCTGTCTTGACGCCAAGAAATTCTTCTCACTTGTGACCTCAGCCCTATTGAATCTAAGCTTCCTAAGATAAAGCGCACTGCATTCATAACATTAATATCTTGGCCCCAGCCACTTTTGACTTTATTTGGTAGACTAGATTATATGTAAGGTGAATAAAGGTAGTCCCAGGAGCCTTTGTTCCGCATCCCTCATGATGTTTCAGACTAGTTTCCTTTTATCCCTGATCCCATTTGAGTTTCTAGGCAAGTCTGGTAGTTTTCTCTCTAAATCTTTGTATTCCCCATGTTGTAATTTTGCAAACGTGGCATATAGGATTAAACACTTTCTAGATATCCACATGCATGGCCCTTCAGAAATGTGTATGTGCCTGGGTCTTTCTGTTTGCAGGGTTTGTGTTCCCGGTTTCATCCTTTGTGGATTAAGTCAGGAAATAATAGATTTTCTGTACTTTTAAATGGGAGGTATGGATTTCAGGGTGATTACTTACAAACATTCACATTTAACTGCTCAGCTGTTTTTGCCTTTATGAAGTTGCTTGTTATAGTAAATGATACTTTTTATCTTTCATTATTTTGTAATATTTCCACAAATGAGGTTTTGATCTCTGGCTTGAGATCTTCTTTGCTGCCTTGGTAAGAGAGATACAAAAAAAAAAAACATAGGGAAAGAGGATAAGTCTATCTGAAGGGACCTAACAGGTCTATTGCTTTGGTAGGAAAGCAATCACATAATTATAGAATTGGTTTACTTTAATCATCACCATATCTCTGTGCAGTGTCTGGATTGCATATGATGTGTGTCTGTGTGTATATGCTGGATGCCCTTGGCTACTCATGTACTGTTTTTTCGTGCATTTCCTTCTAAGTGCATCAAGGGGTCATAGATGTTTTACATTCCCTTTTGTTCAATAAATGCTTTAAAACCTATTTCCCTACTCCTCCCCGACTGTCCATCCTTCTCAAAGCTATCATTTTAGTTTCTATAGCTTTCTTTTATCTTGTGTTCTCGAGCAGCCCAAAAATCAGCAGGGACATTTTTAGACAAATAGGGAATTTCCTGAGGGGAGCCGAATCCATAGGGAATTTTGGCATTCTCATCCCAATCTCTCCATGGCCTCTTGTATCCCTGCCAAATGCAGCCTTTACTGTCTTGAATGAGTTCTCTTACCTATAAAATATGAGTGGTTTCCATTGCTGGCAGTTTGCAGCTGGTTGAATGACTTCAGTTTGACTGTTGTGCCCATTTAACGGTTCAATAAAGAAAACTTTTTGTTGTTGTTGTTGCAGTAGGACTGTTTAATGCTGGCTTTGCAAATCCCTAGTGAGGATCCATTTCCTGAGGCCCTTAGGGGGCTCGGTCTCAGAAAGCATGTGGTTCTTGCTGATTTCCCATGTACATATATAGCAGCTGTTTAAAGTAGGAAAGAGACCTTGGTGTGAAACAGCTCTAATGCCGATACTTTTAAAAGGATTTGCTCAACTCCCTACATGGCCTCTAATGAGACCTGCTTGCCCCTGTGTTTCCGCTCTCACATCTGTATGTTACAAAATGAAAGTCGCTGTCGGGAAGCTTTTGGGTTAGCATCTCAGCATGAAGACCAGCAGCTAAAAGATTGTTATACTGTGCAAAGTAAGGATCATGATTTCACCCTTAGATTAACATTGAATGTAGAAACTTGCTCGGTTTATCAGCCTGTCAGTCATTTTAGAATTCAAGTCGGGGAAATATAGGAGAACTTGTGGACATATGAAAGGAGGGTTGGGTTTTTTTTTTAATTTTTTTTTTAATTTTTGTAGGTTTTTATTTTTAAGCAATGATCAGTGTAGCATGGTGTACCTCCATGCAGGGCCCCTTCAGTCTCATCTTTTCCACAGAGCCCATCGATCTTTCTCGCCTTCTGAAAGGGAATATTTTGCTTCCCAGGAGCACAGGAGTCGTTCCCGCAGTCTTTTCTCACCCCTTTAATAATCTTTAGGTAGGTTTGCAAGCCTTTTGTAAGTTGTTTTCTTCTTTTTTTTTTCGGTGGCCATGTGGTCCATTGAGGTGGGCTTTGATTGCAGTTTTTCTTGACATAAAGACATTTGATTTTACTGCATTAATTTTTCATACGGCGCCCCAGAAGAAGAAAGCCAGTGGCTTGACAAGGGCCCCCTGTGTGAGAGATTCGTGAGTTTCACAGATCCCCATGATAGATGTGCCATTTGCCTGAGGAACAACCACGACGTCTGGGGTTGTCCTTGCTGCATGACTATGACCCTCTAGAGGGCGTTGTTCCTGGTTTAACCTCATGGAAACCAGGGGTGATACCCTAAAAAAAAAATTATTCCTGTTTTGTTTTCATTCTGGGGTGGGCCATTTCGGGTCCACCCGCAGATCATTTTTATTCGTATTTTTGTTTTTCTGTTTCATTGTTTAAAAAAAACAAAACCCCGGAACCCACTCCAACCTTTCCCATTTATCAAAATATTGAGCCCACCCTTCTGACTCCCTTAGGACTCACCAAAAATGCATAGTGGTCTAGTGGGGGTGGGGCCTGGGATTGACCTCCCGCTCCCAGGCCAGCGGCTACCATTAGTCAAAATGGTGCCGGCCACCCTTTGCCAAATCATGTGACAGGGACTGCCCAATGACACTGGTAGCCCCTGTCACAAGATAGGGGCAGAGTGCTGCCCGTGCCATTTTGACTAATGGCACCCACTGGCCTGGGAGTGGGAAGTCACTCCAGGCCCCCCCCCCCCCCAACTAGACCACTAAGCATTTTTAGTGAGTACTGGTGGGGTCCATTGGTGGGAGGCCTCAATACTTTAATAAATAGGAAAGGTTGGGCGGGTTCTGGGATTTTTTTAATTGGCTTTTTTTTTTGGCCACTCCCCCCCCCCCCCCCCCCCCCCCCCGAATGATAGGAAAAACAACATGAACTTTAATGTGTTTTCCTATCTTTTTTTTATTCTGCAGTGCATCAAAATAGGAGATATTGATATTTGCTATGTTGTTGGAAATGAATGCCCACCCCTAGAAAACATTACAGATGAGATACTGTAAGTCTGGCCCTTTCATATTTGCAATGGAGGCATCAACACCAAGGGGCCCAGGAAGTGCACACACTGCTGGCATTATTGAGAGGGCATGTATCGCCCAGACAGGACCAGGGACATAGGCCATCATCTGCCTCCTCCCACCCAAAGAGAACAAAGAGTTCAGCCTCTCGGGTACCAGCATCACGGAGGACCAATGATATGCATCGGGCAAAGGCCAAGAAGCATTGGCATTGGTCTCCAGCGCTGGGAGCAAGGATTCTGATGGCAGGACTCAGGAATGTCTTCTCTCATATGCATTCCAGGGGCAGCCGCATCTTCTCTTATTTCATTTCCAGGATACTGATTTGGGTTGTTTTACATTTTTTCTTCTGAAGAATATTATATATATATACACAGCAATTGTCCCCAAGAATAGCAGAAATAGAGCTCCACTCACAGTTCGCGCTCTCGCACCAGCTTCTGATTCCTTGTCACTGTTAAACATTAGTGAGCGAGGAAGGTATGAGAGAATCTACTGTAGATAGTGGGTCACTGTAGGGGAAGAAACGAGAAAGGGGAGGATATGTAGGAAGAGCGCACAATCGGGGAGAGGGTCACCTGAAAAATGGGGGAAAACTGATTGTGAAGATAAAGGAAATAGTGACAAGTGGAAGCAGGAGGACAAGGCGAGGACAAGGGCTAAGGTGAATACTATTTGGAAGAGGGCACCCTGCAGGAAAGCAGGAGAAGGGGAGCAAATAGAGAAGGGGAAACAGTTGGAGGAGTTTGGGTATCTCCAAGAAGGGCTCCCACTGATGACCGTGGAGCTGCGGGACTCCATTTGGGTGCAGTTACTCGGTGGAAGTAAGTTTCTCTAATCTGGAGGCCTATGTAAAACACATTGTAGGCTCTACCAGGATATGGAGAGGCTGGGGGTTTTTTCTTTTTCTTTTTTGCCAAAGTCCTGGGGCGGAGTTAAGAGTATGCATGGAGTTTCTGTTGGTCCCTTCCACTACATATACTGAATGTATTTGTGCTGGTGCAAAAGAACAGGAGAAAATAACCTTTGAGTGAATAGCTCGAAGTATTCGCCTGGATTCGCAGCTCCTGATTTTCACAAAATTGAAGACTTGCAAATTTCTCAATGAACAGTATTTGCGTAAAGTTCTACATAGTCCCTTTTCTTGTTCTGAGGGTGTGCACTGTGCAGAAAACACTTGGAGATATGACAAATGCACCACCCATATTTCTAGCAAATCTCACAGGTTCAGTGTTTTGTATTTCGGTGCAAAGATTTTTAATCTTTTGGGGGAAAATACTTGGCAGCATAGATTTAGAACCTTTTATGGCATATAAACTTTGCAATTTAATCCACCCATAAACTAACTGACAATTTACAATTTTCACCCTTAGTCTCTTTCTTTTTACAGAGTAGTGGAATTAATTAGTAATGGAATACAGTTTCTCATTCTGAACTACTCTTAAGTAAAAAAAAAAAAGAAAATATATATATATATATATATATATATATATATATATATATAAAATATAATTTTTTTTTTCTCTTCTAATGCAGCAATGACTGTGCGATTTATCACCAAAAGATTCATTGGCGATTATGATCCAACGCTTGGTAAGTATGTTCAATTCTAGGGACATTTTTCCTAAGCACTGTAACTATTTCCTTCTTCCCATATGCAAATGATGTATTTTTAGGAGGAACACTCACGCCTTGGAGATCTTGCGGCTGTGGTTTGCATGGGTAGTGGAGAAACGAGCTCCTTCTGCAGAGGAGGAAGGTACCATCGGGAAGGCCCTAAATTTCCTCTGTATACAAGTTAGCAGGACAAGAACTGACACGACGAGATGGTGACGCACTACCAGACGTGTCTGTGTGGAAGGGCAGACCCCTTAACACGTTTTTTTCTGCCTATTGCCTGGCAATGGCGCCTGCACAGTGTAGGAACTTGCTAAGGCCAACTCAGCTAGTGCTGAAATGTGCTTATCAGTGGGGGAAAAAATAACTTTTATAGCTTTTGTAGATGGACATGACAGAGGGAGGGGAGGGGTGGAAAGGGGCACTGTGGTAAGATAAGGCCATAGCAGAAAAATTACATGAATTCTATGCTTCAGTCCTTACTGAGGAGGATATTGGGAAGATACCTAAGATCGAACCATTCTCTAATTTGATTCGGAGGAACTGAATCACATTAGTGTGAATCTGGAAGAGGTGCAAGAACAAATTGACCAACTAAATAGAGAATCAATGAGACCTGATGGTATTCATCCTAGAGTTTTAAAGAAAATCAAATATGAAATTAAAGACCTGCTACTGATAATCTGGTAACCTAATATTCAAATTTGTCTCTACTTGGACTGGAGGGTAGCAAATGTTACCCCAGTTTTCAAAACGGGCTCCAGGGGTGACCCAAGTAACTATAGACTGGTGAGTCTGATGTCTATGCCTGTTAAGTAGTGAAGGCTATGAAGAACAAACTTATTTTAAATAATGGATAAACATGGCTTAACGGGGAAGAACCAGTATGGATTTAGCAAAGGGAAGTCATGCCTTCCTTATCGTATTACTAGACCAGTCATTATAATTGGGATTTCCTCCCTCCTCAGCTTGAAGGAGACAGAGGACACACCTTTTTCATGACTTCACTTAGGGCTATAAAGGAGGCTTAGCCCTGGCCAAAACCAGTAGTTCTCTGTCTCCAGCAATGGCACACACAAGAAGATGTAGCTCCCAGAGTCTGGGTGTACCCTGGCCTGGCTGAGTCCTATTGCTCCTGGGTCATCCCAGTGGTAGCATTTCCCAGGCCCTATCCTGGTTGAGGTCCTGGCGGACCCTCATTGCCTGTGGGCCAGGGCTAGGAGCTGGTTTGCTTAGAGAATGCTGCAGCTGGGTCACTGTCCGTCCCTTGGGGGGGGTACCTGGCAATCTCAGCTCTAACAGCCCTTAAAAAGGGAGGGTGCAATTCACAGCCCTGCAGTCTCAGTTCACGGATGTTAAAGCAACTTGGTGTACAGAGGGGATCTGAGAAGGCACCAGCCATGAAGTCCAGCAGGGGCTCAGCCCTGCAAGGCGCCTTCTGCCTCAAGGAAAGCCTAGCAAAGAATCTTTAGGGTGAAAAACCATAACACTGACCCTCAAGCTAGGTAATAGCGATTGAGATCTGAGCTTTGATCCCGGGCCGAAACAGCAGCATCAGGACAGCACAGGGCCATCAAGGGAGGGGAATCTCCCTTTCCCTTTGGGGATATGCTAGGAGCCAGCCCCAGGATAATATCTGGGGAAAGCCTCCTTTTGAACACCATAAATTGGTCACGCAGGTCTGAGTCAGTCACTGACTTCGAGACGAGGATTGCTAAGGCAGCCCTCTCTTCCCCCACTTGAGCAAGGGGAAGCTTTGGTCTTGCAGTATGATAAGGAAGGTGAAATTATCCTTATTGATAATTTTCTTTGTTTGAATATTGCTAGACCAATAAAGGATCCCACCCAGGAAGACGAGGGCGAGGAGGGTCAGGGGGACTCAGGGCATCAGGTGAGGTGCGACTTCCAGCTCTCTTTTTCTGCTGTCTATATCCTTTCCTCATGTTACATACGGGTCTCGGTACCCCGTAATATCCATTTCAAGAATGGAGTACAAAGGGGATTCCTAGTGGTCACATGGCAGGCGGCTACTGGGTTTGGCCAGGGCTACGCCTCCTTTATAGCTCTAAGTGAAGTCAGAAAAAAGCTGTGTCCTCTGTCCCCATCAAGCTGAGGAGGAGGGAAATCCCAATTGTAATGACTGCTCTAGCAGTATTCAAGGAAAGAAAATGATCAGGTAAGTATAATTTCATTTTATCTATTAGGAAGCCCATATTCAGTAGGCTGGCTAGTTGGCAAGTTAACAGGATAATGATGGCCAGATAACTTGTCCTGTTTATTCAATGGGATAAACGTCCCGCTGAATATAACTATAACCTAACCAGCTATGTTTGAATATGGCCGGTTAGGATCTAAATTTATCCGGCCTTGTGTGGCTGGATAACTTGCTACTTAACCGGGTATCTTTAAAGATATCGGCTAAGTAGCGCTGTCAAGAAAAGCAATTAAAGACAGTGGACCATCCTCTCCCTCCCCCCCCCCAAATATCTTGTAACGGTCCTGTTGGGTCATGCCCTCTTCAACCTCTGAACTCAAAATATTAACAAGAGACCCCTCCTCACCCCGGTGTATCGTAAACTATTAAATTCCCCTCCCTTTCCCCTACCCACCTGCAAGGGTTTGCCATATCATGGCACCCCCCCCCCCCCCCAAACACCTTAAAATAAATTGCTGGGAGTAAGAGACCCTTCACCCCGCTCCTGGCACCTCTTCACTGTTCTAAGAGTTAAGCTTCTGCTTCCGTATGAGGCCACATAACTTTAGACCTGCTCAGAAGCAAGTCTAAAGTTATCCGGCTAACCTAGCCAGGGATATACCAGATATTCGTCTAGGTTAGCTGCATAACCCAACCCCTTCCAGAAAGCTCCTGAATCGCCATTTTCTTACTGTGAATTTGTAACTGGTTAGAAAGGTCAGTTTTTCAATGAAGAAATGTGAATAATGACTGTCTGGGGATCTGTACTGGGATCAGTGTTATGTAATATATATTTATTAATGATCTGGCGAAGGAGCAATGAGTGAAGTTATCAGATTTGCAGGTGACACACACACATTCAAAGTATTGAAAACACAAGCAGACTTTGAGCAAGGACTTACAAGCCTGGGGAATTGGGCATCTAAGTGGCAGATAAAATTTAATGTGGATGCGTGCAAATGCTGGCGCGTGTATTAGGAGTTATCACCTAGGAAGAAGGATCTTGGAGTGTTTGTAGAGACTACATTTAAATCTCCAGTTGGTCATCAAAAAAAGTAAATGGAATATGTATGTATTTATTTATTTGAAATGTTTACCTGCCCTTCCATAGTTTGGAGTGGGGTACTTGCCACTATATGTAAAATAATAGCAATCACATACAAAAGTAACATCAAAAGTATCGTCATATAATTTAACAACAAAAAGACTGCAGCCATGCATCATGACGACATTTAAGACTGGGTACCAAAAGCTAATTTAAATAGGTGCGTTTTAAGTTCTTTCTTCAATGCTTTAGGATTTCTTGTGCTACGTATTTTCATCAGGAGGGTGTTTCTCTATGTTGGACCTGCTGTTGAGAGTGCGTGTTCACGTATTTATTAGAGATGCACTAGCTTATGAGAAGGGATGTTTAATAGCCCCCGAATGGAGGATCTGGGAGCACACAAGGAACATAAAATTTTAGTGTGGATAGAGTTCATGAGGAAAGGTAGCACAACAAGCTGTGGCTGATGACTACAAGCTTATATTGAATCTGCTCAGATATTTTACCACTCCTGTCATCCATCGGTTTGATACTGTGGATGGTGAGTGAGTAATGATTTGTTAAGAGCTGCACATTTCTGAGCAACAACCAAGCCACAAGTGTGGTTACCAGCATTAACAACACCTCTGCACTGGTTCAGACATGAAACATTTTTTGGATACAGTATTTGATACGGAGATGCTTTTCCAATGTCTGATGCCATGTACTATGAGAAACAGTAAAAACACTGTATAGTTTTTGTCAACAGAGGAACCTAGAGAAATTGAGAGGTTTCTATCAAACTTAGCAAGTCTGTGAGATGAGACATGAACTGCACATTCCTTAAACATTTCTGTGGTTAGAAGAAAGCAGGGGTACTAGGGACACTAAGAGGAAGGACAAGCTCATAGCAGAAAGACTAAATGAATTCTTTGTTTCACCGTTTACTAAAAATGAAGTAAAAGGGAGATACTCATGCCAGAAATGATATTTAAACTGAACAAATCTTAGTGAACCTGGAAGATGTAATAGCGCAAATTGACAAAAGAGTAGAGAATCACCTGGACTAGATGTGCTGAATGAATTGAAAAATGAAATTGCGGACCTGTTATTGGTAATTTGTAAACTATCATTAAAATTAGCTAAGATATCTGGGGAGTGACCAATGTAATACCAGATTATAAAAATGGTTCAGGGATAATCCAGGAAAGTACAGATTGGTGAGCCTTATGTCAGTGCTGGGCAAAATGGTAGAAACTATTATAAAGAACAAAATTACTGAACAATTAGCTAGTCATTCATAGTTTAATGGGACAAAGGCAACATGAGTTTAGCCAAGGGAAATCTTGCCTCGCTAATCCACTACATTTCTTTTTTAAAGTTGTGAATAAACATAAATAAAGGTGAGCTATTTGATATAGTGTATCTGGATTTCCAGAAAGCATTTGAAAAAGTACTCGAGAGTCATGGGATAGGAGGCAATGTCCTGTTGTGAATTGGTAACAGGTTAAAAGATAGAGAAAATAGAGCTAAATGGTCAATTTTCTCACTGAAGAAATGTGAATAGTGGAGTGTGCCAGGGATCTTTCCTGGGACTATTGTTTTTTAACATTTATAAATGACTTGGAAATGGGAATGAGTGAGATGATTAAATTTACCGATTTTATTTATTTATTTTATTTAAATACTTTTTGATATACCGATACTCAAGACTAGTGTCTTATCGTACCGGTTTACGTTGAAACAAGGGGTAACCAATTAACTATGAAGATAAAGTTACAATGAACAGGGGGTTTACAGAGTGGGAAAGTAGAGAGCAAAAGCATACGATTAACATAATAAGATATAAATAACTAAGTTTTTTTAACATAACGAAGTTTCACATAGGAACGAATGTAGTAAGCTTAGACAATAAATAAGTCTTTAGGTCTATAACACTGCAGTCACGAATGAGGGAGGAGGAGGGGGGGGGGATATGTGGGAAAGGATTGCATAGCTGTGCTGTTAGTATGGTGTCCATTAAGGGAAGACTTGGGTGAACAGCCACAGATGATAAAAATATTTTCAGTTGCTGAATCACAAGAAGATTGTGAGGCATTGCGAGAGGACCTTGCGAAATTAGGAGAATAGGCTCAAAATAGTAGATGACATTTAATGTGGACAAGTACAGCATGATCAACATAGGGAAGAGTAATTCAAATTATAGCTACACAATGCAAGGTTCCACATTAGGAGTCATCACTCATGAAGAGGATCTAGGTGTCATCGTGGACAGTACATTGAAATCCTTTGCTCTGTGTGTGGCAGCGGCCAAGAAAGCAAATAGAATGCTAGGGATTATTAGGAAAGGAATAGAGAATAAAACAGAATATCATAATGCCTCTATCGCTCCATGGTGCAACCTCACCTTGAATTTTATATCATTTCTGGTCACCATATCTAAAAAAAGATATTGCAGAATTAGAAAAGGTTCAGAGAAGGGCAACCAGAATGATAATTCCCCCTATGAAGAAAGGCTAAAGAGGTTAGAACTCTTCATCTTGGAGAAGCGATGACTGAGAGGAGATTTGATATCTATAAAATGAGTGAAATGGAACAGGTAAATGCAAATGGGTTAGTTGTTCTATCAAAAAGTACCATGACTAGGGAACACTCAGTGAATTTACTAGGTAGTATATTTAAAACAAATAGGACAAAATGTTTTTTTATTCTATGCATAATTAAGATCTGGAATTTATTGCCGGAGAATGTGGTAAAAGCTGTTAGTTTAAAAAAAGGTTTGGACCAGTCCTGAAGGAAAAATCCATATTCCATTTTTTTCAAAATGGAATGAAAGGAAAAAAAACAAGATTTCATTGGTTTTACTTTTTAATTTTTGGGGGCAAAAAATTACCCAAGGCTTGGTCCCATCACCCAGGCCCAGCCTGAGGCCTGGGTTCTGCGCTGAGGCCTAAGGCTAGGCTTCGGCCTAGACCGGGCCTTCTGACATTTTTTTTCTTATTGTCTTTCAAAAATGAAGCCATCTGCTTTATGGACACGCAATGGTATCACTGCCGCGCATCCTTAAAGACAAATGTGTCATTTTTAAGAAGACACCAAGAAGAATGAAGATGTTGGGAGGCCTGGGCTTGGCAACAGGACCAGACTTCGGGTCAGCCCTCTGCGACAGGACCAGGCCTGGGGCTGGTCCTAGTCCTCAGTGATGGAACCAGGTCTATTGTTGGGCCTAGGCCTTAACCACTGGACCAGTCCACAGTGACAATGGGATCCCCATGGACCAGGTAAGTGGGAGCCAAGGAGTATCCTGGTATTTTTTTGGGAGGCAGGAGAAATAAGGGGGCCCTGGGAGGTCCCGTTTAAATTTTTTTCTTTTTTTGTTGGCAGGAGGGGGGATTAATGTTCTTTTCATTTCTGCAAAGGATATTAATAAAATGAAACCTTGGGGGGACCCGCCCCCAAAAAAAACAAACCAAACATTTTTTTGCTCTGCACATTCTATAAACCATTATTAAGGTGGATTTGGGGAAATCCACTTCTTATCCCTGAGATAAGCAGCTTGGAATCTTATCTACTCCTTACGATCCTGCCAGGTACTTGTGACCTGGATTGGCCACTGTTGGAAACAGGATACTGGGCGTGATGGATCTTTGGTCTGACTCAGTATGGCATCATCTTATGTTCTTATGCTTTGTGTGACAAGCAAATCTTTGGATTATTGCACAACATTCTCTGGGGTCTAGAATAAAGGTGAGTACACTATTTTTTGCAGTCCATGCTCAGGTTCCTAGTGAAAAGTAATCCATGCAAAAAATAGTGAGATTGGGTGGAAAAAATTGTACAGTCTTGCCCTGGAAATCCTCAAGCTTATAATAAAGCCCTAGGGTATTTCATGATTTGGCTAATAATGCTGTGAAGTACCTTGTCTCCATGTTGTGCTTTTTAAAGGGAGTAAGCAACTGAAACAGTTGATTGCTGAGACTCGCGGTCATAAGCTGCCAGTGAACACGAGGGAAGATATTAATGTGCAGCCGCCCATCCAGAAAAAAAATGTAATTTAAATTTTTAATTAATGTAAAAAATGAATAAATGTAATAGTATTGCCAGTGGGGGAGAAACATCTATCTACGAGTGCTGGAAGCAGCAACTTAACACAGTTATTGTTTAACGCAGGTGTCATGGGAGATGGGGGTTGCATTGAAGGAATAACTTTGCCAGATAATGCTGAAATTAAGGTTTGCAGCTATTCCCGTGCAGAAGGATAGCAAGGTGAATACTGCAGCCTGCTAAATTTAGGGAAACTTTTTTTTCAGCTGCCAAACTAGCCAGCTGAGTTAGAGCAGAAAATTCTCCTAAAGACAGCAGTTCAGCAGAGGCCAGTTTGATGGAACTAGAAATTCAAAGAGCTGGCCAAGAAAAAGATCTTTTATGTATAAATGTCGGACAGGAATAGACTGAATCTTGTACAAATGCATTAAATGAAAAACATTGAGGTCCATATTCAGACATAGTCCAGATAGCAAAGTTAGTCGGATAAACTTATCTGGCTAACTTTGGAGGCATATTCAATAGTGCAGCCGGCTATCTTATAGTTATCGGAGTTAGTTGGCTAACTCAATTCCTCCCAGTTAGGCCCCTGGAACACCCTTAACTTATTTGGCTAAATTCAGCCTCCTCTTTTTAGCTGGCTAGAATTTAGCCGGCTGTGTGCCCATATTTTCATTTAGCTGGCTAACTTCTGAGTTCGCTGGCTAACTGCTTTTGAATATGGACCTCAGAGATTTCTCTAACCCTACATTTTTATACCACCATCTCGCTGCCCAGTTCTTTTTCTTAATCTTATTGCTCTCTGCAGTGGAAGTGAATACTCACCCTTCATTTTCTTGTTTTTTCTGCTGTTTATATACTGTTGCTAAATGATCCAGCTTTGATACTCCATTAAGGGTCCCTATTGTATCCATTCTAAACTATTCCAATTTGGATTAGCCTAGCAGTGGAGGAAGCCAGCAATGTTATGCAGTGGTTGACAAATCTGTCCTGGGGGAATCTTGGCTAATTTTCCAGGATATCCACAATGAATGTGCAGGAGATAAATGTGCATACATTGGATGAAATAGATACAAAACTGTCGTCTTTATAATTATTGTGCAAATACTTGCTGGTTGGGGTTCTTTCAGCATAGGTGTGGGAACCACTACTCTAATGGTATTTAAGCACGCTTTGGACAGATACAGAGGTCTCTAGTAGTAACAGGGTTGAGCTGTCTGATTAGACATTGCGGGCATGGAGCTGGTGTGTGTGGAAATGTATATGCTCATCTATCCAAAGTGATAGAGAACTAGAAAGGAAGACATCTGGGCATTAACACTGGTTGAACCAAGGCTTCACAAACCTGTCTTGGTTCCCCATAGCCAGCTGAGTTTTCAGGATAGCCACAATGAATATGCATGAGAACTTTGAATATACTAAGTCTCCAGTGCATGTAGATTTGTCTCATGCATATTCATTGTGGCTATCCTGAAAACCCGACTGGCTGTGGAGTCTCCAGGACGGGTTTGGGAAGCTCTGGGTCAACATGAAAACTAAGTAAAATAATACTTCATTTGCTTTTCAGAGAGCTGGCTTGGCTTTGTCTAGAACATATGGCATATTATGGGAATTCTTAAGTTATGTCCCGGATATTAAAATATATGGATATCATCTAGAATAAATACTGGGATTCATGCTGAAATGTAAAGAGTTGGAATATATGGTGTGGGTGACCGTGCTTGTTTTGAGCTTTGATTGCTCTTTATTTCACCCAGGGTGAACATGAGGTAATGTGACATAACTCATGGTTGGATCTGGTGGGCAGACTTGATGAGCCAATTGGTCTTTCTGCCATCATTTACCTCGTTACTGTGTACAATTATGTTTCACAGTGAACAATATAGCTCTCCTTACTTTGACAGTGGGGTGTTTTTTTTTGTTTTTTCTTTTTAAAGAAATTGTCACATGCTGAACATCCATTTTTATAACTTCCCCCACTTAAAAGTAATGTGCTCCTAAAAGGAAAATTGTATTTATTTGACTACTGTACTGCTTTTTCCAAGATTCAAATCGGGATTACAACCAGTAAAAATAATGCATGAAACAAAATCGCCAATGAACAAAAGCCAGAAAAATACCCTAAGGAACAAAACAGCCACAAATAATAGTTATAGCATAGAACAGTAAAACATTAAAACAAAAGAGACAAGCATAAAGAATGCACACAACAATTTAAAACCCTAAGGCCTGAACATCGGGTTTGTTTACTAGAGCCCTAAAGCATTAATAAAATTGAAAGTACAGGGTCAGAAAGCTCCTCTAGAAACAAAACTGTTTAAAATTTGACTTGTCAAAGGACCATCTACTGCTGAATGCCTGTGGGAGGAAATGGTAATTTAGAAAGTTTATGATTTCAAAGAACATCTCAAACACAGATAATTAGCACCCAGGTGAACTTTCCTAGGCAGAGAAAGGAGAAGGCCTTGCACTTAGCTCATGGATGATAAAGGCCTCTGACTCGAGTGAGAACCCAAGAGGGGGTTGTACAATGATAGTCGGTGTAAAGTTATGCCAAACTTAATTCCAAGAGTCGGTGGGGAAATCCAAGTGGGATTAAGCCGAGAGTAAACTTTAATTTCTGTCCTAACATAATGCAGGCTGCTCCATCAGAGAGCCCAAACTTTTTTGTAAATTTAATTATAACCCCCAGAACTCTAGTTTGCTTTCCTGTTTCCATTAGAAAACCTGGCATCATCACAGAGAAGGGGGAGGGGGGATTACTTAGACCACAACAGGGCTCACATCAATTATTCCTCATCAGAAGTGGTGTTGGGTTTGCTGTCCTGTTTGTTGATCATCACCAAAATCCATCCCTTTCTGTCTAAACATGCCCCCTTTTCCACTCTCATCACTCCTACTTAAGACTACTGCATCCTATCCCCATTAAAGTGTATTCAGCAGGTGTATTAATGTGTATTATGTTTAACAAAATTAAAATGCAGAAATTCTGAAAAACATCAGATTTAAGACATCTCACAAAATGGAAACAAGTCTAAAAATAAACATGAATTCTTTTGTTTAAGCTCTGAAAACCAGAAGCCCTAAATATATTTTGGATGTAGATATTTTTTCTAGCATACAGAGTGGAAACAGCTGTTATTTCTCTGTGTACATAGCATGCATAGTAACATAGTAAATTATAGCATATAAAGGCCAAAATGGCCCATCCAGGCTGTCCAGTTGAGATTCATCCTCTTTTGGAGATGTGCATATAAAATTTCCATTTGCAACTCAACACCAACTCCCACCCAGTCTCTCAACCTTCCTCTCATCAGTGCCAAAATGGCCAAAGTCCATCATAGTGTTGGCCTACCCATGCTTCCCTGCAGTCCTGACGCAGTCATACAATTGAAGCTTTGGGTTGTAAATGCCCCCACGCAGGTTACTGTGGTGTACTTTTATTTTCATTCTCTTGTCACTATGGATTCTCTGTGCTTATCCACGTATTTTTTTTAATTCCATTACCATTTTTGTCCCTACCACTTTGCTAGAAAGGCATTTCAGGTATCAACCACCCTTTAGTCTTCCCCCTGGATGGGATCTTTACTGTTTTGCTCTAAGGTCATAATCTAACGATCATCATTGTTTCTTACAGAAATGATTTACAGACATACTGCTGTCATAGATGGGGAGATTGTCCATTTTGAAATTCTAGACACAGCTGGCCAGGTATATGTTTAATATTTTATGTGTAAAAGTGAATAACTGGGCATATAATTGATAGTATGTTTCCAGTTATTGATGTGCAAATTTTAATTTATGTACCAACTTGCATCAGCTTGGGGTGTGGAGTGGAGTTCCTCTCCCATTTTTAGAATGGTTAAGTACAAGATGTGATTTAACTTGAGACTTGCCCCTCTTCCCTCTCTACCCTTCCCCAAAGTTCAGAAATTTGAGGGGGGAGGGTAATTCATTTAAAAAAAAAAAGAGAGCAAGAAAATGAAAATAGATTAGTTTTCCTCTCCTAATATATACAAAGAGCTATTCCTTTTGTTCAGAGCTAGAGTACTTGGAGCCAGAAGGTTCATAGTTCAAATTCTGACATCTCCAGTTAGTCAACTTAGTAACAGTATTCTGAGTTCCACAGTCAGCCTGTAACTTTGGAATCACCTTCAAGTCCTCTCTCCACATATCCAAAACACAGCTAAAATGTGACATTTCTTTCTGAACAATCTACTAGAACCCTTATCCACTCTCTCATCTCCTCGCAGATCTCCCAGGGAGTCATCACTCTCCACTACAATCCATCCAAAATTCAGCTGCGTGACATTTCATCAAAATTGCTACACCCATATAACCCCTTATGTCACTAAATTGGCTCCCTATTTGTTCCTGCGTACAGTTCAAGCTCCTCTTACTCACCTACGAGAGACTTCACTCTGCAGCTCCTCACTACCTTTCTGTACATTCCTCCGCATCCACTCTGCTTATCAGGCAATTCCCTCTTACTCACCTAGGAGAGCCTTCACTCTGCAGCTCCTCACTACCTCTCTCTACATTCCTCCTCATCCACTCTGCTTATCAGGCAAGTCCTTTCTATCTAGGTCAGTCTCCTTTACCGACAATTCCTGACACCAAATTTTCCACCTGGCTGCACAGTATGCTTGGAATACTCTTCCTGAGCTGGTGCGTCATGCTCCCTCTCTTGCCTTATTTAAATCCCATCTAAAGACCCCACCTTTTTGAGGCTGCTTTTAAATCTTAACCCCTAATTGTCCCACTTACAGCCTCATTAAATTTTAACCATTTTCTTAAATTCCCCAGGTCTCTTTTGCTCTGTATGTTTGTCTTGATTAGATTGTAAGCTCTAACAAGAAGAACATAAGAGAAGGCACTTGTATGTTTTTGTACGCCATGCGAATGTCATGTAGCACTATAAAAGTATTAAGTGATAGTAGTAGAGATTTTTTGGTTCATCCCTGGAAAGTCCAATTCAGTACTTGAATGACCCAGAAAACACTGATCCAGATCACAGCCAGCTCTTATCCGCTTTGCCTATTTTTACATTCCCACTACAAAGTGAAAAAGTCATTTAAAAAATATTTAAGTAGAGTGGGCATGCATAGTGGTCCTAATATTTGCATTCTTTGCTACACAGATAACACTACTAGCACTGGAAGCAGCTCTCAAGGGTCTTAAACTCTGGTCCTCAAGGGCCATGAATGGGTTTGTTTTCAGGATTCCCCAAATGGTTGCCACATCATGCAATTAAATCTCCTGATTATTCATGGTGGCTACAATATCATGGAAACTGGACCTGTTTGTGGCCCTTGGACTAGTGTTTTGAGATCTTTGATTCCATGTTTCCTTCTCTTGGCTGTTGGAAATCAGAGCATTATTTTGCCTGTTTTTGAGAGAAAAACATGAGCATAGAAATCATTTGGTTTTATTGGAATTGGATGGGAAAAAATAAGGGATGGCATTTTAAAAAAGTGAAGGAAAAATAATTAAAACGTACATTTACTGTTTTACTGAGTGTCTTATAAATTCAGACTTTATTGCTGTGCTATAACCCCAGTGCCTGCATGTGGAACACTCGTCAAGATTTCATGTTCACTAAAGCATATATAAACCAGTTCTGCTTTGCTTCATTATAATTTCTTTTACATGTTTATGGATGTAGGGCGTACCCAAATGATTAATGCAGAGCTTCCCCAAACCTGTCTTGGAGACCCCACAGCCAGTTGGGTTTTCAGGATATCTGCAATGACTATGCATGAGATAAATTTGCATACCTTGGAGACTCAGAATATGCACATTTTCTCTCTTGCATATTCATTGTGGATATCCTGAAAACCCAACTGGCTGTGCGGTCCCTAGGAAGCTCTGGATTAATGCCTTCCTTTCCCTTGAACAATGGATCTAGGTAGCCTTAACCTATCCGTTGCTAATGTCAGCATTGTTATTGTTCAGGAGGAAGACTCCTTACAAATCGAGGAAAAAATCAAATGGGGCGATGGTTTTGCAGTGGTATATTCCGTGACTGATAGATGCAGCTTTGATGAGGTAATGAGGCTCTGTTTCCTTATCAACCATACCCATGCTAACGCAAAGAGGGCTGCCAGTGACCAACCACCAGTGGTGATCGTTGCAAACAAGAAGGACCTTGAGTTTGACAGAATGGTGTCCTCTGACGACGGAGTAAACCTATCCAAAGCCTTAAAATATCCTTGCTATGAGATCTCCACCAGAGACAGCTATGAAGAGACTGTGATGGTTTTTAACGCACTTTATAATGAGCTTGTGAAGCAAGGAAACTTTACACCGGGCTCCTTCAAAAGGAGAGCAGTCTCCAAACTCATGGAAAAGATTCCAAAGATTTATGCCAACTCAGCGCTGAATTCAAGTGGCAGAAGTTTAAGTTTTAACTCATACAGAGATTACATACCGGAATGAGATCAACATCTGTTATGTAGTAATGAATGTGGCTACGGTGCCTAAATCAACCAGGAAATATACTGCAGTTGGTAAAATTTACAAAGCTCTTTTCAGCCATAGATTGATGCATTTGTATTGGGATCTTCATTAGGTGAGGGGTCATGATAGATATTCTATGTAGGACTCATTAAAAGGAGACTGATGTTTTCCCCAGAGATACAGAAGAAACAGGCATATATTAAGTATGAGCACTATGGTTCAGCACTTGAATACTGTGCACAGGATCCCAAGCAGATCCTCATTCAATGTAATGACAATTGATAGGATTTGTATTTTCACATCCGCTCCAAATGGTGAATGAAAGATCAGAATGAAATCTTTGCAACCATTCTGTTTCCCCATTCCTTTTTATGCAGTTTTTAGTATCTGAAGTCATTTATTTTGATAGCAATAAGAGAAAAACAAAAGGCTTATTGAAAAATAACCTTTTTCTACCCATTAAAACTTTTCTGTATTTTGAAAAGAACTGTTTTTTGCACTTGCTTCGGTCACCTTTTTTTTTTCTTACCTGTTAGATGGTGCAGGATGGTTACCCTCAGAATTTGAACTGTATTGAGAGGGGGCTAAGCGTATCAACCGCATCACAACCTTGGGAATTGATTATGGTGCAAGGTTTTCTTGCATTTCTGACTGTGCTAAATCTTCTGTGACAGCTTTAAAGAAGAAGAGTATGGGGTTTGATTGCTGGGATGGACTCCATGGGAGGGATAGGGGGTGGTACATGTATGGCAGGGGGAGGGAAGTAAAGTGTCTGAGGGATGGAATAGGATGACGGAAGACGTTAAAGGCAAAACAATTAATTGGAGCTCCTACAAGTTACTCATTCCTACACTGGTAAATGCCATTACCTTCTTCTGGTAGCATGCAGAAATTGCTGACATGATACATGGGCAGTTCTGTACAAAATGTAAAGAGAGAGAATGCGTTTCTTGAAGGCAGTGCACTGAAGCTGTGGAAATATTCTGTTGAACGCAAATTGGGCGTACCACAGAAGTAACATGCTGGGAGGGAAGATGGGCACCACTATTGCCGTAGACCCTGCTGCCCATATAACAGTATTGAGGGTATGTCTCGAGAGACTTCCTTCTGGTTTTTGGTGGTCAGATGGCATGCCTAAGTTGCCTGGGAATGCCATCTGACTTGGGAGGTTAAATAAAGAGAGAAAATAGAGATGGAAAAAAATCCTCATATCATGTACAATACAGCATGGAAACTCTCTTATCTTTGAAGTCTGCTGCAGGGGTAATAATACAAGTTATTCATTCACATAACAGTGCTCTTTTCATGTATAGATGTCAGGCTGAGGACTTCCTGCAACAGAAGTCAACTCCATTTCAAAGTACATTTATTGAAAGGTATTTGAGCAGAAAGAATTGAAATAGCAAAATGACTTGCCCAGTATTTCCTCAGTGTAAAACTACATAGCATAGGAGTAATGCAAACGCAGGCCAAGATCCAGCTCGGGTCAGTTAATCCAGTTACATTGATCTTTAAGTACTTGACCCAATGAGACAAACTTCATAATAATTCAACAAAGACATCTACATTACGGGAATATGAGTACTCGCAGGCCTGTCCAGGTCCAAGAGCCCATCTCTGCCTCCAGCCCTGCTCTTGAGCCCCTGGGGAACATTCCAGAGCCTCAAGGGCAGGATCACATGTATGCAAAGCACCAGCTTCTGGCTGAGCAGACTCCAGTTTGAGGTCCACTAGAGCATCTTTTGCCCTAACAATAGAACATCACACATGCATAGGAATGGAACTCAGTGATGGTGTGATGCAGGTTCCATAACATTTTCTTGAATCATTGCTTTAAAGTCACTTTTCTGTAAAGGAGCACAGAGTGTGAGTGTCCTAAACAAAAGTCTCCACATGCAGTTTTGTGATACATATAGTAGAGCCTGCTTACAGGTTGCTTGTGGCTTTCAGACTCTGAAGTGCATTTAATATTTGATTCAATTTATTGTTGCATGGCTAAATGGAGGACCCTAATCAAAATTAACAGTATGAAATTGTCTTTAAGAATTAACTTTTTTAAAAAGCTTAATCTTACTGAGAGAGTTTCTTATGCATGAAGGTTCTGTATTTTCTATTGTATATTATGTTGCAAATTCGCATACTAAAGTACTTTGACACCAGCATAGGATATGTACTGGCCTATGGCCAGGCTTTCAGTGAGTCTATTGTCAAGCAAAGAACATGGATCTGGCGAGACGAGGCACAGTGCTTCTGATAACAGAAGCCTCCTTCTCTGGCACTGTAGTTCTTGGTCACAGCTGCACAGATGTCAAAGACCTCCTTTTTGTCCAGAAGTAGTGCATTCAGTATGTGTCAGCTGGGCCAGGCACCTTATAGCATGTACTGTAACCTAATAGCTAGCTAGAGCACACGGCTTTTGAACTGTAGAACCTTCGTTCCCAGGCTCGACCTCCATCTCCGTGCAATCTGCATATGCTTAACCCCTCTGTTCTTTCATTTAATCTTTTTTTCCTCTTGTTCACTGCAGTGTAGTTTGTTGGCATTGAAGTTTCATGTTCATTTGGTCATTCTTTGGTCATCTTTCATGCAGTCTGTGGTTCTAGTCGGCTTTAAAACAAGCTAAAAAGACCAGTTTTTTCCAACACCTCCCTGGGTAAGGACCTCAGTGTATTAGACAGTTTTAGGAAGAAAGTCTTACAGACTACGCTGCTTAGTGCCATTTTCACTTACCTCTCATCTCCATTCATCCTCTGGTGTCAAAGGTCATGAAGGTATTATGGCATACGAGACCTCTAGTGGTGAAGCTACCAGTGCCATGGGATCTCAATATTGTCTTAGCACAACTGATGAAGCCTCCTTTTGAGCCACTGGAATTGGCTTCCTTAAAGTTCCTCACCTGGAAAGTATTTCTAGTTGCCATTACTATGACTAGAAGAGTCAGTGAGCTACAAGTATTGGTTAATTACTCTCCATACCTACAATTTTTCCACAGCAGAGTGGTTTTCCACACTCATCCTAAGTTTCTGCCAAAAGTGGTTTCTGCATGTCATTTGAATCTTGTCCATGTTTTTTCCAAGACCTCATACACATAATAAAGAGAAGGATCTTCATTCACTGGACTGCAAAAGGGGCTTATCCTATTATCTGAAGATAACTCAACCACATTGTTGGGCTTCTCTTCTTTCTTCTATGAGCCTATGTTGCAAGCATACGTTGTCTAACTAACTGGCAGACTGTATTGTACATTGCTATACTACAGCTGGCCTTCAGACCACAGACTCGGCAAATAGCATGGCTACCTTGGTGACTCACCTAAAAGCTGCCCTCAATGAGGACACTTGCAAAGCTGTAATTTGGTGATCAGATCTCACCTTTTATGTCCCATTACTGTCTGGATAGTCTCTGAACCAGCAACATGACAGCAGAAAAAGACAACATGGCCCATCCAGTCTGCCCATCCAACCAATTAATGTAGGCCAAGGATGTGGATAGTCTTCTAGCCTGTAGTAAGGTGCAGATAATGTCTTTGGAAAAACCCTTCCATCTGAGATGTTTTCTCTCAAAAGCCAGGCTGCTGGTACTCATGGGTAGGAGAGATTCAGCACAGGAGCAAGGCAAGGACCGGGCATAGGAGGTGGAGTGAGCAGGAACAAGTCAGGCACTGGAACTGGAAGCAAGGATGACTGGAACCTGAGGAAGTGGAACCGAAAATGGAGCTGGAGCTCTCAATGGGGAGCAAGCAAGGTTAGAAACAAGACTGGGAATGAAGTGAGAAGCCAGAACTGGAAGCAGAAGGAAAGAGGACAGGGCTAGAACTAGGCAAGGTAGGGTGCGGAGTAGAAAGAGGAACCAGCTGGAAATAAGTAAAGCTGGTGCCAGGCAGGGCTAGAAACAGAATTCTAGGAAGGGAGAATGGAATGAGAGCGCAAGTGAAGGGGGAAGGTCAGATTCTTGGGTAGCATTAGGAAGACCACAATTCTCCTGGAGTCAGCACAGGCTTTATTCTTTGCAGTATGAATAACGGAAGAGCACGCAGTTACTTCGTCATATATCCCAAGCATAAGCACACCCCACTTAAGGGCAAGGAGTAAGAAAAATTAGGTCTCTAGAAATGTGCCAATTCTTCAAGGTAATACTGAGTTGCGGTACTCGCAACAGGTGCCACTTCTGGTCAGGAAATCTGGGTCTGCTCTACAGGATTATAAAACCTGGTCCAACGTGAACAGGTTCAATAAATCAGAATGTTCATGGAATTAGTGAGTTAAACATTCCAAATTAGATCCACAGACAGGATAGTAGGTCACAGAGTCAAGGCTTGGACTAAAGATACTCTAAGCATGTACTATTATGTACAAAACTTGTCAGGTTTCAGCAGCAGGGTCAAACCACACTCAGCTTGCCCTCTAGTTGGTAGGAACACTGGAGTGTTCCCTGAAATCCCTTTTACCTAATCTCTAGTCAATCTCCTTGCTTCAGAGACAGGGTTAACCTAATGTGGATTAAAAGATAGAAAACAGAGAGTAGGGCTAAATGGTAAATTTTCCCAGTGGAAAAAGGTGAATAGTGGAGTGCCTCAGTGATCTATTCTGGGACTACTGCCTTTTAATGTATTTATAAATGACCTGGAGATAAGAACAACAAGTGAAGTGATTAAATTTGCAGATGGCACAAAATTGTTCAAGATTGTGAAATTGCAAGATGACTGCAAAACTGGGAGACTGGACATGCAAATTAAATTTAATGTGGACAAATGCAAAGGGACGCACTTAGGGAAACGTAACCCAAATTATAGCTACAAAATGCAAGGTTCCGCATTAGGAGTCACCACTCAGGAAAAGGATCTAGGTGTCATTGTTGAAAATACATTGAAATATTCTGCTCGATGTGAAGCAGCAGCCAAGAAAGCAAATAGAATGATAGGGGTTATTAGGAAAGGAATAGAGAAAAAAACAGAGAACAGCATAGCACCTCTGTATTGCTCCATGATGCAACCTCATCTTGAGTATTGTGTGCGGTTCTGGTCATCACATCTCAAAAAAGATATAGCAGAATTAGAAAAGGTACAGAGAAGGGCAATCAAAATGATAAAGGGGATGGAACAATTCCCCTATGAAGAAAGGCTAAAGAGGTTAGGACTCTTTAGCTTGAAGAAGAGACGGTTGAGGGGAGATACTGTATGATAGAGGTCTATAAAACAGAGTGGAGTGGAACGAGTACATGTTAATCAGTTGTTTACTCTTTCAAAAAGTACAAAAACCAGGGGACACACAATGACGTTAATAGGTAATACATCTAAAACTAATAAGAGAAAATATTTTTTACTCAATGCATAATTAAGCAATGGAATTCATTGCCGGAGGATGTGGTGAAAGCTATTAGTGTAGCTGCTTTTAAAAAAGGTTTTGACAAGTTCCTGGAGGAAAAGTCCATTAACCATTATTAAGGTAGAGGTGCAGAAATCCACTGCTTATTCTTGGGATCTGTCTACCCCTAGGGATCCTGCCAGGTACTTATGACCTTGCTTGGCCACTGGTAGAAACAGGAAACTGGGCTTGATAGACCTGTGGTCTGACCCAATATGGCAAGTCTTGTGTTCTTATGTTCTAGCAGTGCACCTATTTCACGAGGGGGGGGGGGGGGGGGGAGGCAAGCTGGATTCTAGTATTGTTTTGCTTAATATTTAAAATACGTATGCAAATTGTCTGGTTACATATCCTGCAGGCAGGATGTGCAGTTATTTTATGAGAGATGGGCAATTTTTTGTTTGGAAATATCTGGTTAGTGCAGCCTGCTTTACTGTTCCTTTTGATCCTTTTCCTATTACCTTCTCTTTGTCTCCAGATGTTTTTTCCTACCATGATGTATTTTGGAAAAACAAATCCATAACCGTTTAAAGGGAGAGCCTCACCCCTTCCTTTTCTCCACTCTTTGGTGGTTCGGGCTGGATTTGCGCTTTACCTGGATGAGTTGGGTGCCCGAATAGGGTTCTGATTATAGGCCGGCACCCAAAAGTAGTAGAAGTGGCTATCCAGGAGCTTTGAGAAACTTAAAATGCCGATATCTCCTTGAAAATAAAATGAAAACCAGAATGAAAAAAATGGGATCCTATTGATTTTAACTGTTAGGTGAGGTGTCAGAACTAAGCATTTTCCCCATAGACAGAGAGTAGAGAAAAGCCTTAGTAAAGTTTGATAGTGGTGCTCTGGGCCCTCAGTCATTTTAATTGAAAGGATACAGACCCTGATTGGCTAAAAAAACGGACTGCTTTGTGTTCCAAAATGAAATCGATTGTCTGTATACAAGATTTGCACATATCTGGCCAATGCACAAACCTGAAAAGCTAAAACCACACACAACGGGCTATGTATTCAAGATTTTTGCTGTAGACAAGAAATATAGAGAGAAATGCTTTTAAAAATAGGGCTGAGTGCCACTGCTTCTGCATAACGTACACGTAAATCACCTGGGAGCTGCCATGAATAGTAGGTATTGGGAATCATATATTATGACTGATCGACACCCTACATTCTATTCACTTGGAAAGTTCATTATCTCGCTGGGAAGGAATTTGCAATTTAAAGAGCATGTTCACGGTGTCAGCCATGAAGCAAAATTTAAAATGAAGTATTTGCTCTGTTTTAGCTTTTTTAATTAAAAAAAAAAGTCTGGTGGGAGAGTCGTGATTGTAGTAATGAACTCTAGGGTTGGGCATTTAATTTTGTAAAGACTTTAAAAGGCAAACTGCCCTTAGCTGTGCTTGAGGCCCCTCAATTCCTCCACCCCAGGGCATTAACTGCCCAGAAATGGCTTCCTTGAGGTTATTCATATTCACTGATTTACCCTGCTACTATATGTAGAAATGGAAATTTCTTCACTTCCTACTGTACAGGGTAAGTATGCATATCTGCCATTTAGTCACACGTATTTACTTTTCAGAATAACCTAGCTGTATGGTTGGGTTTTTTTTTCTTGCATAACTAAAGTGTAACTATCTACTTTTTGTCTTCTGTAACTTACTTTTTGTTAATTTTTTGCCCATCACTTTCCCCCTGCTCCGCTGAGCTTCCAATTCTGTGTGAAACAGCTTCTGTTGGACTAAAGCACCATGAGCCTTCAGTTGTAACTATCCAAGGATTTTTTTTCTTCCCTTTATAACCCCCTCCTCCCTAGTTAGTCCATCCCTTGCTGTTGACAGTCCTGGACTAGGGACTACAGATGGTGCTTTTCTGTCTGCATCCTGAGTCTGGCCAGTAGGTGGCACTGTTATGTGATGCATGGGGCTCCCTTTTCCTTGGGATGTGCATGCTGGCTCTCTAGCACCCCCAACCTGACCCACGAAACAAGCTGGCCTGAGAATCAAAGGCATGGTAGCAATTAACACTACAACTGAGCCACTGGGCTGGCCCCTACCAGTGTGTAACACTTTGTTTTCATGCAACTGCCCCTTGTGCAACTAGTTCCTAACATGGTAACAGACATATTTACATTAAAAAGAGGAATATTAAATCTCTAAAACTGCCTTAAATCCCAAAAGAGCAGCTGACTGGTTACTATTTATTGCTCTTATACAGTGTTCCCAATTCCTGTTTTTATTGCAGTGTAAGACTGTATGGAGGCAAAAGATTTCAGTTTGGAGTGGACCGTAAGAAAGCAAGGACCCAGTTCTAACGGCATTGTCTGGGCTGCTTCAGTTTATTTTAAGGGTGTTGAAGAACTGAAGAAAAATCAATCAAATTGGCTCAGTTAGGTCCTGAAACAGCAGTGCCCCATCATACTAAAATAGTATAGAAATTTTCAGCATGTAAAGACCTCGTGGCTCATCCATTATACCCAGTTGCTCCTGCCCACTGCATCACTGCAGATCTTCCCTGATCTGCTGTTATCAGCACCACCAGGCTTGAATCTCCGCACTATTTTGGTCCTTGGTAGAAAATCTGAAATTTGCAGTTGGACGAAAGGGCAAATGTTACTGAGCTGAAGAGCTGCCAAGGCTATATATCTTTTTTTTTTTTTTTCTCTAACGTGATCCACACATGAAACAATTGTGCTTCTATTTTAAAATGCTTCGGGGAAAAGTTTGGGGGGGGGGGGTGCTGACATCTCCTCACCCTTGGCTTGGCCATGCTTGGGAGCTTTGTGCTAATTTTCCTCTCATATTTTCCTGTTGTGACACATTGCTACTTTTACTTTTAAGTCCTGCAAAAGCAGAGGACTGGAGACCAAGCTGGTTACACCAGCTGGGCAGGAGCTGGTGAGCAGTAACCAACCATTTTTCTAAACCACCCTTAAGCACGCTGTAGAGTCGTTTCAAGGCCACTTGACGACCTGGCCCTGATCATCACTGGAAAGGGCGCAGAAAATTCCCCCCCCCGGTAAAATTCTGAAATGGGTTGGAGAAGCTGTCCCCTATTACATCTTCCTCCTTTGCAAGATAAATAGTGGGAAAGCAGGGACCTGACCCGGCCGACCTTTGCTGTTTTCCTTTCTGCTCGTCAGTCTTGTGTTTTTATTTATATATATATCTATATATATATTCAGCGGGGTTTCCAAACTTTCCCATGCAGGAAACAAGAAAGCCTCTTCAAATCCTGGCGCAGCAGATGCAAACTTCCGCACAGACCCGTTTTGCACAAACTGTTCTTGTATCTTTGTGGAATGTCGCAGGAAAAAGTCTGTTGAAACACCCCCCCCCCCTTGTTTATTTCTCTCCATCTTTTTTAGCTGAAAGTAGCCTGCAGCTACAAACAAGGCATTTGCCTGATACGCGTAATTATGCTCTGGCCTGGTCTACTCCTAATGGCATTCCAGTGATTCTTTCAAGGATGCTTACCTCTCCAGTTCTTTTTGAAAGCAAGCTTAACAAATATGATTTTTTTTTTTTTTTGTGCTTTGTATAGCACAATTGCAATACTGAATTTTGGAAGAAAAAAAAGAAAAGGACAGCGCTATTGGTTTTGGCATTAGCCATATTCTTGCATCGTTAATTATTGGCTGAAAGCTGTATGATTTCAGTGCCCAAGACACTTGGGAACTCATATCACACCTGCATCGACCTCCTGCCATGTATTTTGCCTTTTGTATAGTGCTGTAGACTATGGAACTTTACAACAAATTACTTGCAGTTCCAACAGTGTCTTGCCCCAAAGTGTGCACAATCTTAAGTGGGTAACTGGAGCACCAGGAAATAGTGACCCAAGGGACTCTGCTGGTTCCCAGGCCATTGCTCTAACGACCCTTCTAAGGGTGCCAGGGGCATCAACCAAGCTGGCAATTTCTCAGCCCCCTTGGGCCGCTGCAGAATGCAGCTGGAGTCCGGGTGTGTCGTAGGATGTTTCCCAAACCACGCTGCAGAGCTGCCAACTTCAGAAAAGAAAAAGCATTTTTTAATGGACAGGCCAGCCTCTCTTTCACTCACCGTCAACTGTTAAGTACAAAAAAAAAAAAAAGTGTAATCCAGTTTGTGTGTGGTGGGTCCCTTTCTGAAGTTCAAAGCGTCTGTGAGGGGAGGGAGACGGGTGTACCTGCCGCTGCTTCGGCCCAGAATGTGCTGCCTCCTGGCTTCCACCTTTTGTGCCAATGCCATCAGAGGAAATTAGCATTAAAATGATGGGTGGCTATATCAGAGCTGTAGCCACAGATAGGCTTTGGGAATCTGTGGCACCCCTCCCCCCTGCATGTTTGGCTCAAGTACCCGGCCCTAGCAGCAGGGTCATGCCTCATTTGAGTCAGCCCCTTAAAGGTCACTGCCGGTCAATGATCTCCTGTCTATGCTAACTTGCAGGGAAGCCCTTGGGCTAGACCTGTAAAAGTCTGAGTCCATCAAAGTCTTGGTTATCTTTTGGCAGATAGTTATCCCTCTCCTCTCAGCCCCTTCAAACACACAACACTTTATTTATTTATTTATTTATTTAAATGTTTTGTTTTTTTTATATGCCGCACAAATGAGGCATGTATATGCCCGTCTAGGCGGTTTACAATGTTACGTTCATAATATCAATTATCAAGACATTCACGGAAAAAATAAAAAGTAAAAACATTAAAAAGTAGATTATTAATTTTGTCTTGATTGGCAATATTAGTGGACGTACTGTCCACTAATATTGCCAATCAATATTGCCATACAATATATAAATATATTTATATATTGTATGCGCTGTTAAACGGGTAGGTTTTCAGTTTCTTCTTAAAATCTTTAGAGTTTGCAGTCAAATGGATGTGTTCAGGGAGAGCGTTCCACAGAGTTGGACCTGCCACGGAAAAGGCCCGTTTTCGGGTTAGTGCTAAACTTACTGTTCTGATTGAGGGAATCTCCAAAATACATTTGTCCATGGATCGAAGTTGTCTGGATAGTCTGTATATATGTAGTAAGGAGCAAAGCCAGACGGAAATTGTATTGTATAACAGGTTATGGATAGTTGACAAGATTTTGTATGTAATACGGTGGGTTATTGGTAGCCAATGAAGCTGTTGTAGTATGGGTGTGTTATGTTCTCTTCGTGATAAAGTATTGTATAAAGTAGCTGCCTTAGCCACAGAGGGAGAGTCAGAAACAACAGAGACAGGCTAGGGAGACAGCAAAGAGACAGAGTGTGCCAGAAATTAAAAAGGTTTTGCAGCCTGTGCAGTGAAGACCCACATAGTATGGGGCAATGGATGGGGGTAGGAGTAGTCTAGCCACAGTGGCCTTCCATGCTAACCTTGCACCCTCCCTCCCAAAAAAAAAAAATCATTTCTGGCTATGCCCCTGGGCTGCAGAACATTTATGAAGCTTATGGATAGACCCTGTGAGGGAGTATTCCAGAAACTCCCTCAAACTACCTTAAGGAACCGGCCGCAGAGACCTAGCTGGGTCTTCCTTAAGGATCATCCCTGCAAATGATCCCTTTAGCCTAACACAGGCTCATACAGGCCCTAATTTGCATAGGCCACCCTCCTGAATCGCGCGCCCAGGAAAGTGGCCTGTGCGCGCGCCGGGAGAGCAGGCGCTCGCCAGCTCTCCCGCTAGTTTTTCCGTATCGGCCTGACAAGTTGGCAGGGCCTTGAGAGGTTGGAGAGGCCCTGGGGAGCAGGCAGAGAGATACCAGATGCTAAGACTTGTTTTGTCTAAGGACCATCTATTACCTGAAGCTAAGGTGAGCTGCATTGTTTGTTTTGAGTTGCCTTTTTCCACTGTAAATAAAGAGCGCCTAAGGAACAGCCAGAGTCTGCCTCCTTTCCTCTGGCTGAGTCCAAGTCGCTACCATTCGAGTTACCACAGGCCCATTTGTCAGCTGTTTTTAACAGGCAGTTGGCAGTCCAGATCTACTGGGTCTGAGCAAAGGGTGCAATCCTTTCATGAAAGACTAGACGTGGAGCAGCAGTAAATCTTTAGCATACCAAGAGAGGTCTGATCCTATGTCACTAGCATGAAAAAAAAAAAAAAGTGCCTTTGTGAGTTTTGGAATGAACCAGTGACCTCAGTGTAGAGACAAAAGAGGCCACTGACTCCTTTCTCATTAAAAATGAAGTAAAAGCTTTGGCATTTGGGAGAAAACTGCTCTTAATTTAAGGTTAGGAGTTCCCAAATGTAGCTCATTCTGCAGCAAATCTTGAATACTGAGGCCTTCAGTCTCAAAATGCTTTTGTCTTCATGATTCCCTGCACCCTGATCTCTGCCAAGGCTGGTGCTAGTTTTTTTGCTGTCCTATTTAGCCATGGTTATTTCATGTTCTGTTAAAGAGCTCTTTGGTCCCAGCAGCTCTAATGTTTGGCCTAAATCCTGATATTTCTCTGTCATATATTATGCTGTAGTTTTTGTATTGTTATTTTATGTATGTTTTATGGAATCTGCCTTGAAACAGTCTCCTGCAATAAGTATGGACTATACATTTTAATAACTTCAAATTCACTTGCATGGTTCTTATTACTGTATATCAGCAGTAAAATTACAGTTAGCTCCTGTAGTTCCTCAGTACCCTACTGTTGGCTCTATGCTGGGCTAACACTTAGTTTACTCTGATGTCAATAACACCTTGAAATAAGTAGAAACAAAATATTTTGTTTCTACTTAATTAGCCTTGTCCAGCAGGGTGTGGCGCTACTATGCAGAGCCACAACTATTGGCAAGTCGGTCCTTTGTTACAGTTCAAGTAGCTCTGTGATTTTTAGGAGGTGGATGTGAGAATAAGTGAATGTCATTAATTTTATAGAAAATCAAATCTGATCCAAGTGGGATCCATTCCTGCGGGAACAACCTGTGTTGATAGACTGGTCTTTGAGCCAATGACACTATAACACCTCCTAGCAGATACAGCCATAAAATACAACAGGTATCTGGAAACCGCCACTTATTGGGTGAATGGCTGCAAGTGTAAGGTATTTTTGTGGGAGTGAGAACAAAGAATATTTTTATGGTCCAATTTTAGTGAAGAAAACAAAGAAGTTTGCCGAGGGGGGCCAAAGGGGACCCTAGGGAGTTAGAGCGAGAATTACAAGCCAAAATCCTCATGACTGACAGTCTCACTCACATTTTATTCACTCAGTTGTGCCTTTCAAAAATGGATAGGGAATATTTAGGTGGAAAGTTGCGTGAAATTTAAAAAAAAAAATGCACTCTGTCATTTAGAAGAAATGGATTAGTACACCACAATTCATTTTTTTAAAGTGCTGCTTGTAGAGCTGGGTCTAGTGCAAACTGAGTAAATTAATTATTATCTCCAACAGCATGAAAGAGTCCGTAGAAGTCTGAGCAAAGGCTGGTCATTATTTTACAGCTTTCGCAGGGTGGATGACAGGAGTCGCTAGGGTACTCCCAACTGAGACTGTCCACTGTTTGTTTGCATGCAAAAGCTGCCTGCCTGTGTTAGCTTGACACCATGCCGCAGAAACTGGCAAAGGCTCGGATTTCCTCCTTAAGAGGGGGGCTGCATGTGTGTGATATAATAATATAAATATATATTTAAAAAAAAAATAAGCACATACTTCCCCTGCATTCATGAGCCTAAGATTTTATGTCACTTGTAGATTTGTATAAATAAACATCCTCAGGCTTTGATAATTGCATAGTTTGTTCCTGTTTGTCTACTCATTTTCACCTAATAAGCAAAGCACACATTACTCAGTCAGCATAACCTGTCTTAATTCTTGCTGCACCCATTTCTTGTAAGAAGTCAGACCTGGCATTTTGGAGCACTGGTGATGCTGCTCAGGGCATTTGCATAATGTGTGCAGGTGGTATCTGAACACGATTTAATGTCACTTGCCAGACAGAAACTAAAATTGATGCAACAATGTAGATTGAGCCCAGACAGGTAGTCAATCATGATGAGTTTCTACTCTCTGTAAGAGATGTCTGGGGAAATGTAAGAAATTATGATACTTGAGTACATCTGAAGAAGGGAGCTATACGTTTTTGTGTACAACAATAACTACCTTTAGATACCGTAGTTCATAGGTTGGCCCAATAAAAGTTATCACAACCAGAAAGCATCCAGTCTTCTCCAGGAACACCTTAAAGGCATCTAATCCAGTCCACCTTAAAACCTTCCTAGTGTGAGAATCTAGGTTTCAAGATATACTGCTGGGGAGAAGTATAAAAGCAGGGGCAGGGAGGAATAAACAGGTCTAGGACGGGAGGAGAAGGCACCAGCTGCTATTCTAAAACATATGTATGAATGCCCTAACTTTTGAGACCAAAACTGTAGAGATAAGCAGACTTTATGCTGTTTTTCTTTAATGTAAATAATAAAAGTATTTTTCTATAAGAAAAGCACCCTCCCTGAAGCCAAGGACCCATGTCCACATTATCGACATATAGTGAGATTTCTTGTCTAAGCCAGCTGCAAAGCTTTTTTAATGGATCTGGCTGTAGTGGCAGCCCTGAAAGTTGAGTCCAATGTGCTAAAGGCCTAGCCCTGCCTGGGTGGAGAAGGAATTTATAGTAGGTCAGACCTGGATAGGCTAGGATTTTTTTTTTTTGGGGGGGGGGGGGTTCTCCCTTTTGCTGAACAGACTGTGCACAGTGAAGCTCCCTTTTGCTGAACAGACTGTGCACAGTGAATCCAGAATAGAATGCTTACTCCAGGCCTTCACAGAGGGGCAGCAGCTGCAAAGGATCATACAGATCCAGCAATAAACATTGTGGATCCAAATAGCAAAAGCTGTGCAAGCTGCTACAGGCTGCCTACTCCTCTGTCGCCTATAATACTTAAGCTGGAATTAGTCATGGTGCATATCTGATGGGATAATACTTAAGATGGCTCCAGGAGAGGACACACAGACTGTTCCTTAGTGAACTCTGAACGAGCTGATAGGGTAGCTAGAGTCCACATAGTCAACCTACCTATTCTGCCTTCTAATCTGCAAATTAAGACAGAAGGGTCAGCTATGCGGAAGTTAAAGCCTCCATCCTTGAAAGGGCTAGGTGTACCCCAGAAGTGTACTGGCAACTGTTCCAGTGAGGACCTCCAGCATGAGGAGAGTATATGGAGCCTTTTCTACTGGCTAAAAGATATAGGCTGGAAATGGCTACAGCCTGAAGGGAAGACTGGTGCTGAAGTGGCCAAACTGGTCCTGAAGCAGTTTTTGGATGGCTGGGATCCACCTATGCAAGAGTGGATATGCCAACACATAAAGCTCACCCTGGAGACTGCCCTGGAAGTGGCTGATGCCTTCAATCAAACCCTACTGATGGCCAGAGTACCCCAGACTGCCAGAGAAACTACCACCACTGGGCTCAAAACATTGCAGTCCAAAAGCAAGATACCCACTGCACACCTTAGCACAGAACCGACCTTGCTCCTTGCACCAATCACAAGAACCCAAACCTACTGCCCTGCCTTGGCTGTGGAGAGAAGGGCTGCTCTATCTGTGAAAGACTCAGGATGGTGGACGAACTAATGGATGTCAGTCCGATAACCACACATTTTTGTAACTTTGTGGTCATTCTACACTTGGGGTTCACCACTTTTGTTGTTCCGGTAGAACTGGATGATTCCCCTACACAAGTCCTAGTAGACTCAAAAGTGAAAAGACTCTCTTAACAGGAGGGAGCCGGTCAAGAGAGTACAGATGGACTGGCTGTGAGAAGACAATGACATTTACCTGTATTCATGGAGACCAATGGCATAATTTAGCCAGCCAAGTCTTGCTGAAGACCCCGGCCAGACAAGCCAATATAAAAGTAGGAGTACATCCATGGCTCCCATAACCTTGGAGGCCCATTACCCAGACTCCACCCGTCTTCCTAATGCAGATGAACTTAGTGTACCAAGAAGCCAAGGGGAATTTAGAGTGTGAAACCTTTGAGCAGCTTCTGGTACTCCAGCCTTACTTCCAACAAATGCTGCAACAGCCCAAAGCCATCTCCTAGGAGGACAGAGGAAAAGAAAACTTGGGAAAAAATCCTGTTCCAGTCCTATTGGCCAAGCTTGCATAGGCAATTCCAGGACAATTGTCAGCTAATCAATACCACTGGGGTTTGAGCAGCTCCTCTGGTACCAATGCCCATCATAGAAAAACCCCTTTGAGAGTTTTGCCATCGATCTAGTGGGATCCTTGGAGAGGTACTCCAATGGAAATAAATATATTCTAATCATTCTGGACTATGCCACCCAATATTCATAGGCTGTACCCCATGGAATATGACTATCTAAATGGCTGTAATTGCCTTGATGGAAGTTTTCTGACAAATCAGATTGCCTAAGGAGATGTTAACTGACCAAAACCACCATTGGTGTCCAGAATGATGAAGCAAGTTTGTGCCCTATTGGGAGTGAAAACCCTCCAGACCTTCTTTACCTCTGAAGGAGACTTTGTTTACAGTCCTGCGCTTTGGACTCTAAGAAGCTCCAGCTATGTCCCAGTGACTAGTTGACTGCCCCCCATGCCCACACAATATGCCGCAGCCTATCTTGATGATGATATGATATAGAGTGGGGACTAGTGAACCTATTTAACCTGAGTACAGGTGATACTTACAAGCCTGAAAAAGGCTGAGCTGATGGCTAACCCCAAGAAATGTCTACTGGGGGCCAAGAAAAGCAGTACTTGGAAATTGAGGCTATTATACCAAGAGCATGGTGAGGGATTGTTGGGTTTCATTAGATATTGGATGTTTATCTCAAATTTTGCAGAGAGGGCTGAGCCTTTGACCTACTTGCTTAAAAAGGGCCCAGGAGAAGGTTAGTTGGTCCACAGAGATGGAAGAAGCCTTCACGATTTGAAGAGGACCATATGTTTAGAACCAGTCTTGATGAGCCCTGAAGGCGGCGTAGGAGTAGTCCTGGCTTAGGAAAAGGGAAAAACATCCAATTGCCTTTATCAGCAAGAAGTTGCTATCCTGGGAGAAATTCTTCTCAGTAATTGGGAAGGAGGCACTGGCAATAAAATGAGCATTAGCTACATACTATATATTCTGGGATGAAAATTCACCTTAGTGACCATCCAACAACTCCTGGTCTAGATTGCCAGGAATAAGGAGTCAAACATCTGGGTGATGCAGCAGATTTTAGCCCTCCAACCTTTCATCTATCAGGTTCGACAGAGGGCAGGAAAGGAGAACAAGAATATTGATTTCCTTTCCCGGGAGGTATCGCTAATTAGGACAGGCACGCAACCTAAGAAGATTGCACTGATGGACAGGGTACGTGAAGAGGTATATGAGAGACCCCAGAACATCTTAAAGGCATCTAACCCAGTCCATCTCAGAACCCTCCCAGGGTAGGAATCCAGGTCACATAGAATTTCCCTGGGCAGGGGAAGAAAAGGTAAGGCCTAGGGAGAAAAATGAAATTAAAAAAAATAAAATAAAAATTGCCATGCACACCCCTACATATAACAATTGATTGATCATATGAGAAAGCTTTGGTCTTATTTTCTTTTACTAACCAATTAAAATATGGAAGGAGATGTCAAAGGATTAAAGTTATTAAAGGCTTTGCCATATTGGCACTGTAGCATGGCGCTGTATACCTGTGTCTGAAAGAACAATGTTAACAATGTGGTGTTAGCTTGTCTCCCACTCTAGTCAAAGATGTGGGAAGCTTTCAACAATAGCTTTGATGGAAGATGTGGGGATTTATCATAAACTCTGAAAATGTTCTCGTTTTTGACTTGGCTGTGTAATTTCAAATGGGTTTCAAACTTCCTAGTGAGTTCAAGCAAGTTTTGTTTTGTTTTTTTCCGGGGCAGTGTTTGAGTCAAATTACATTGGCTTGTGGGGGAAAACCAACGTGGAGTGCCTTGGAATTTTCAAATCAGCTTCAGATTTGGGAAAAGTCTGATTGATTTTTTTTTTCTCCAGTGGGTCTGGGGACATATCCAGTTTTCCTGATAAACTCAAACCTGGTTGAAACTTGCCTGGCTTGGGTTCAGCCTTGAATTGTTTTCTCGCCTCTAGCTTACATCACTGCTGCTTCTACTGGGCACAAGATTAATGCGGCATGTACCAGTTCTCAGACTGGTTTTGTTAGCAAACAGTTTCATAGTTTCATATTGCTATCTGGTCAGGAAGGCACTGGCACGGGGCCGGACATGAAGAATACATTTTTAGCAGACCTGAGAGTTCTTCATTTGCATAGCAAAATTTTCTCTGGCTACTGTCTGCTGAAGTGCTGCTTTGAGACCTTTCTAGACAAAGTGTATTACTGTAATGCAGAAACACCTTGGTTTTAAATTATAGCATTCTTTAAAAAAAAAAAATCCATTTTTATCGTAAGTATCATTTGCATGTCATATCCAAACTTTTAAAAAGCATGTAAATGGTTTACTGTAATTTCTTAACGGCGTACAAGCTTCTATGAGTTCCTGGCTGAACATAACATTAGGGTTGTCTGGGGGACCCAAACAGGAACACAACCCTGCTGAGCCCTGCACTTAACCCCATCCCGAACATTAACATTCAGCATTCCAGGGCCCCGCTGCGGTTCATTCACCCTGGGCCCCGCATTCTCCTAAGTTCAGCCCTGCCTGTGCGTCAGTGTGCTCGTGCAATTTTGAAATAGCAACTTATCTTGCCCGAGGCTTTCCTGAAACTTCTGGAAGTGAAAAAATTCCTCAGGAAAAAAAAAAATTAGGCAAGCAGACTGACTTGCAGACTTTTTGCACTGTTTTAGCCATACTTATTCCTCTTTCTTAAATCTGACCCTAGATGTCTAGTTGTCATGTTATTTGCCTTTCAAGCACTTATGCATGTAAAAAAAAAAAAAAAAAAAAAAAAAAAGACGAAAAACAGACGAGTAGGGAAAGCGTGTAGAGGCATGATTTTGGAAATGCTTTAATTTGTATAAGGGGGTTTGCAGGGTTTTTGCATTACATGGTAAGTAAATGCGAGGCATCAGTATGATATTTATTCCACGTGCTGGAACGTGTTCAAACCCTTTTGTCGTGACTACAAAGCCACTACAGAGGAGACCGAGCTGTTTCAGTGTAAAACATTGTGTTTAAGGCCGTTTCTGTGAGTGTGTCTGTGTGTGACCTTAGGTGGGTAGGATTTTGGTGGTTATGGGAGGCAGTGGAATGTGGGTAAGAAATCCATTCCAAAATTGCCCCTGGCCCCCAGAGCAAGCCTTTCAGACAGGGACAAACGGGGAAGAAAAACCTAAAGTTCTACCATGAACATTGTATGAATGGTTGTACTCCGCTTAGCGCTGTTACAATAAATATTTTAATAAATAGATAAAAGTATCCCAATTTGTTCATTTACCACGGATCATTCTGGTGTAATTCAAACTTTAGTAAGAGCAAACGAGGAAGAGTGGCTCCCCAGTGCTATATAAAAACATTTTCTCTCTATTTGCAAAGTTAAGGAGAACAATTTTATACTCCCTCGAACAGTGATGAATCTTTCATGTTTGTGCGGGAAGTTGTGTGTGTCTGTGGAGAAGGAAGTGTATGGGGCAGGTATTGTGTAGGTGTATGATTTGGGGGGGGGGGGGGCACGATGTGTGGGGTGGGTGTGTGTGTTGCGGATGCACTTCCATAGTATCGCAATGTAGTTTTTTTTTGTTTGTTTGTTTTTTTTGAAGAGTTCATTCTCTAACAAAACTAATCCAGTGTTTTGGGTTTTCAAACTCATCTGAGATATTCCCATTTTCTTCCATCAAATTTTCTGCCCCTTATTTGGAGAGTTATTTTGCCACCAGTTGGATGGACAGACATGGACCCCTTTTATCTAATTCTTTCTATCGTTTCTTAAGTTGAATTGCATTTAAAAAAAATAATAAAAGGAGCTGTAAACTTCTCTTCTGTTCCCTCAGCTCATGGTTCTAATCCCCAGTCTGAGGGCTCCGTCCAGTTTGTCATAGCAAATTAAAGCTGAAAGAGAAACAGGCCTTCGTTGCTTGCAAGTCATAAATACGCAGAGTTCATACCAGACGTATTAAACATTCAGTGCCGGGGGCTGCCATCCCGGGTCATGACAGCATGCTTCAAGTTTCTTGTGAGGCAGGAAGCTGCAGGTGGAGTGACTCGCCACCCAAGAGGCTTAGTGACAACCTAGGCACCAGCTGGAGCACTGTACGAGACAGATCATTACATTCATTGATTCAAAAATTGGATGAATAGAAGGACAATCGTAAACAAAGACGAAAGCAGTGTATTGGATTTGTCTAAATCCAGCTGATAGTGCATGATCAACTGTTTCACTATTAAACTTAATTTCTAATGAGGTGCAAAATGGATATTGGAGGGTGGATATTCAAAACGCAATGACTAGGTAAAATAAACAGGTAAATGGACTCATTTAATTAATGCACAGATATTCAGCTGCACATACTCGGCTACCTGTGCAACTGAATATTTGTCTAAATCTATCTGCTCAAAATTTGAACAGATACAGAGGCCTGCCATTTGGGTGTCTGGGTTACAGGCCTAAATTCAGCTGGTTAGTACTGAATATCACGCTAACCAACTACCGCTAATAGGGAAATTTTATTAAGCCACGATAGTATATCGCAGGAAGAGTCAAATATTGCAGAAGGCATCCAAAGACTGCTTGATTTATTTTTCACTAATTGGGGGTATTTTTTGAGCACTTTTGGCCTTTTAATTTTCCCACGGGACTATCAGGGACCCGCATTAGTGTCCCGATGCTCCCTCAGGAAAATATCTACACCTCCCACTAACTTTTTTCTAAGTCAGCTATATTATTTTATTATCATATTATTGCCTATGTATAAGCTGCTTTACATGCATTAGGGCATTTTATGCATGAAAATGTATGCAAAGTAGCTTATTTCCATAGGGGAGGAAATCTTCAGGTATTTATTGTGTGATAAACAGCATTTAACATGCATTAAATGCTGTTTACCTCACAATATCACCTTACCCTGGTTTGGTAAATCTAGCTCAACCGGACCCTTTTTTTTACTTTGCTAAGTTTGTACATCTTGCAGTTTTTATTGCACAAATTTGTTTGTTTAAGGGGGCAAATTTCTCAATGGATAAATTGTCAGCTAAAATCCAATTTTTGCTTGGAAAATATTTTGAATTTGAACTCCTATATATTTATTTTAAAATATTTCTAGTCTGCACAAACCAACGTTTTCAGCAGGCAATAGCTAAATATATGTAATAGAATACAATTATGTGGGCTTTTTTGCAATTAACTGTACATTACAGTATGGACACAGATTACATGATCTCTTAGGTCTATTTTATATGACTTTATACCCTAATTCACGCATGTTAAAAAAAAATCAGATTACAGTATGTGATTCAAATGCATCTGGATCTCTGAGTCTCTGACACTGCATTGTGTTATTGAAAATTAACGGCAAAAGGTTCCTTCATCTAATCTGCTTCCTCTGATTCCATCGTTAAAAATTGTATTTGAAAGACCTGAATTTGCCTCCAATTTAATTAGATTCCCAGTGCCTCAATTATGGCTGCTATAATCAGTAAATTCGAGAAAATTCTTCTTAAATGCTGCTAATGTAAAAAAGAAAAGTGGCCCAGTTTATTCCCTTTGATCTCCAAATCATGTCTGTGGAAATGTTTTCCAGTCAAAACATTACCTCGATCTATGTCATTAGGCAGCTGACATTCTGTATTCCCTTTGTATGTCTTATGCCTCTGGCCTGATAGAAGAACAGCAAGCAGCATGCAGCGCAGGAGGTGTTTTGTACTAAGCTTCACTAAACTCTTTTATAATTGAAGAAGGTATATTATAGGGTATGCTGGATGGGCCAGTGGTTAAGTGCTCTGATTGTAGGTCCTAGCACCTGAAGTCACTGGGGGCAACATAAATGTCTTGCTAATTGTCTTCAGGGACGGGGGAAAATAGTAGTCACCAGGCACTGATCAAGACTCTAGGTCCTTTGGAAATAATGTAAGCCAAAGCCCTGTTAGGATGCAGCTACTGTGGAATAAAGAAAGGGATACAAATCTCTGTTATCTAAGGGCGGACTCCATCATATGGAGTGCGTCCCTAGCGCCTCCTTATTGACAGAAGCAGCGGCTGTCAGCGGGTTTGACAGCCGACGCTTAATATTACCGGTGTCTGTTGTCGAACCCGCTGACAGCCACGGGTTCAGAAAACGGACACCGGCAAAATTGAGTATCCGTCTTCCAACCTGTGGGCAGATTTTTTTTTGTATTTAAAGGATTTTTATTTTTTTTTATTTTTGGGGCCTCCGACTTAATATCGCTATGATATTAAGTCGGAGGGTGTACAGAAAAGCAGTTTTTACTGCTTTTCTGTACACTTTTCCAGTGCTGGCCGAAATTAATGCCAGCCTTTTGCAGGCGTTAATTTCTGAAAGTAAAATGTGTGGCTTCGCTGCACATTTTACTTTCTGAATCGCGCGGGAATAACTAATAGGCTCATTAATATGCATTTGCATGTTGCGGGCGCTATTAGTTTCGGGGGGGATTGGCCGCGTGTTTTCCATGCGCTGTTACCCCCTTACTGTATAAGGAGTAAAAATAGCAAGTCAAACGGGGGCTAACAGTGCGCTCGACCTTGGCGCACTTTACTGTATCGGCCCAAATGTAATCTTAGGGATTTTCTTATTTAGCTCTCATCATGCTCATAAGACAAGAAAAGGCAGTAAACAGAGCTAAATACAACAAATACACAGCAGAGCTCTGGGAATTACAGGAATGTTATAATGTGCCATGCATTCAGAGCATGATCTATTTGCTTTGATTCCTTTATAACATTGTTTCTGGGCTGATGATTGTATGTTAAGGAGACAAAAATCATCAAAGGGCCTGATTTTCTAAAGCATTCACGGGTGTAAAATGTGGTTTTATGCATGTAAATTACTTTTTGAAACTTTCCCAGGGGGTTGTACACGTAAGAGTGCGCACGGAAGGGATTTTGCTTGCACTTTTACAGGTACTCGGAGGAGGTGTTTCCGGTCGCGGAGTTAGGGCATATGTTCCGTTTTTGAAAGCGTGTACCTAAATGTGCACGTACGCGAGCAGGCGTCAGTGTACTCGCGTAGGCTGGGCAGGCTTCTGCGTACACACTTTTTTTTATTTTCAAAGCTTTGCGGATTTGGGCTGAGGTCTGGTGTGTGCCGCGCAGTTTAGAAGAGGAGAGTCATTCCTTCCCCCAAAGAAAACAAAAGAGACGGGCTTGCATAGGCAGATCTGTTCTCTGGTCTGTCACGAATCTCTCATGTTAACTCTCAGTTTGAGAAGTTTTATGTTTCTTTATTGCTCCATATTCAATTAGGCGTTCTTCCAAATTAAAAGCGAGCCACCCCTCTATGCCACACGATAAACAGAATGTAGGTCTGCCAGCGGGCGTTTCGGTAGCGCGCGAAGGGCCTCGTTTACTGAGCATTTTTCCTGTAGACGCAGAATGGGAGAAACGCCTTGGTGAATCGGGCCCTAAAAGTGATAACCTTTTTTTTTTTTCTTCCCAGATAACCCAATGAAACATCAATAGCGCAAGTCTGTCCTCAGAGCCCAGCTCTGCCGCCCCGCAGCCTGTTAGGGTCCTGCTGCCGCCCACCACCCTCCCTCGCCCAGAGCTGTGCCTCATCTGGGAGCTGCGCTTTCCTGCCTGCAGTTCGCATGGCGCTCCGGTTCATTCCACTCCAGGGATCCTCTTAAGGAACTGATACCTCTAACCACTGGATGCCTCCCTGAGACCGTTTTCCCCTGCAGGAAAGTCCATTAGCCTTCTTTCCCCTCCACCTTCTATGACATTTTTTTTGGAGCGTTGTTTGTGAGGGTCCTACAGGGCGTTTGTTCAATAGGCACATACCACATGAAAACTGTTTGGTTGGGAGAATGAACTGAAATTCAGTGCTGGAACGTGCACGGTTTGCTTTCAAGCAATGCAAGAAATTTAAAAGCAGAGGGGTTTCCAGAAACCAGTGAATGCCCATCTCATTATGCGCTACAGCTCCACCCGTTTAATAGGCACAGGACCTATTTTCCAGCTCCTGTGCCTAACTCTGATCACAGGTCTCTTTTTTTTTTTTTTTTTTACCTCTTCTGGGTGTTGTGTGTCTGAACAGTAACAAAGCTGGACAGATTTTGGAAATGCCATTGGAGAACTCATGCTAGAGTGAGCTGAGGCTCTTTCCTGCTATACGGTTTCTGTTCGACCTTTCTGCTGTCCTTTGCCATTCACTCTTACCCTCTCCCCAGCAGCTGCTCTGGCACTCTGCTATAAATGTATTTCTAAAACGTACTGAATTGTAATTACATTCGTCCAGATCTCCCTTCCTTCCTTCCAGCCCTGTTGCTTGTTCATTTCGCTTGCTTGCTTGGTACTCCCCAGACTTTCATGGGTCATCTCATCATGTGCACATATTAAGACTGGATGACCACCTGCCTCATTGAGACACCCACAACAAGATACGCCCAGTTTAGTGTCGTATGCATGATCTGCCTCGCTGGACTTCTACTGGAGTTGGGTGAGTTTAATCTTCTAAAGTCATCTCTGTCTCTCTCCTCTTTCTTGTGTTCCGGAAGTCTTGCTGCCTTGGTTCTCGCCTCCCTTCATTTAGATGGGTGTACGCTAAAAGAAAATTGTTTTGTTTTTTTGCAGAGTTTTTTTGTTGTTGTTTTGTTTGTTGTTTCTGTTCATTTCATTTATTTGAAACAAAATAAACATCAAAAGAATTGGAAGACAAAACAAAAAGGAAACTGAGGGGTTTGGTTTCCCTCCACCCAAAACAAAATTCAATGCTGCAAAATAAAAATTTGAAACACCCCCCCCCCCGCCAGATGTCTTTTACTCCTTCCGTGAGATCGCTGAAGTGCCAATGGGGCAGGATCAATCCCCAGTTGCTCCTGTACCATCAGGTCCCGACTTGATGATGGAGCTGGTTGACCCTGAGATCGGCACCATTTTATTGTATGTTTGTGCAGACCCATTTGGAGTTTGGGGACCGCATGGAAAGAGTAAGAGTCATCTAGGGGGTGGGGTAAAAGGGGAAAGCCCAGTGGGGGAGGTTGTTTCAATTTTTTAATTTTGGCGGTGCTGGGTTTTTGTTTTTTTTTTTTGCTGCAGTGATGGCAGTGGGAGACCGGGTGCCTGCTACTTTGCATTTTTCATGTTGTTTGAAAACAAATGCACACTTCTAATCATTTATCCTTAGAATTCAGAAAAAGTACAGAGAGAGAACCTGCAGAGAGGGGGGAAGTAAGTGATCAGCATGGAGAGGATCAGAGCCACTGGAAGGGGCACCAGGCCCTGCAAGACGCAACCGCCAAGGACACCAGGCCATTGGAATAGGTGACTGCCTGGGGCAATAGACTGGTGAGTAGGGGTGCCAGCAAGCTTTGGCAAGGTGTGGAGCACCAGCATGCCATGCCTCTGCTATTGCGACAGAGGTGGTATGAAATATAAGCTCATCAAAAGGGGATACCCCACCCCACCCCTTCCCTGCAGCTGGCTGGAGAAGGATCTCGCCCACTCCCTGACTGCGCAGGGCACTGGTTAATGTGGCAAGAGGCCTAGAGAGGCAGGGAGTGGGAGAGAGGTCTGCCACAAGTTCATGAGGAGGATGACAACCCAAGAAAACTACTTTGTGCTTTGGTTTGTCTATGAACCGGGAGACGTAAGTAAAGTGATCCCCTGTATTTCAAAAATTCAAAGGCAGCACCACCTGATAAAGGCTAAGATTAAAAAGTGAAGAAGCCAAGGGTCTGAGCCAAATGCTCAGAAGCTCCTAGACATCTTCATTGGTGCTGGTGGTGTGCTGTGCAGACACGGCTGAAATAATGTTTGTCAGTGGGGAATCGGAACTTTCTGGAAGTAATGAGGGAGGCCTTTTGGTGAACAATGTAAAAGTGTTGTGAGTGGTTCCATTTGGAAGAATCATGGAACGTCCTCTAATAAATGAAGCCAGGGGTGGCTGTAGACAATCTGCTGCCTGAGGTGAGGGATGAGATGGTGGCCCCCCCCCCCCCCCCCCAATGTGCTGGAGAAGAGGGGGCAGGTTTCAAGGTTCGCAGATAAACCCTGCCACACTCGCAGGAACCCTACAACCAGCCTCCCACCCTTCCCAAGCACCCTGCCCCCTGGGGATGTGGGAGCAAATGTGTTAGGTGAACTTTACAGCCTTACTCCATTTCCTCTCTCTGGCTGGGCCCCCCCCCCCCCCCCCCGGCACACACACACAATTAAAATTTATGCATTTATTTTAAAAATTCTTAACCACTTCCCCTATCCAAAAAAAATATTGTATGAAAAATGGAATTCAAAGTAGTCTTCTGAGATCAAAAAGACATTACTCACAACATGTATATTATCGGGCGAATTTTAAAGGGCCCCTGCGTGAATGGGCCCTGCGTGTGTTTTCGAAAAGGCTCGGTTGCACGCAAAACTCCTGATATGCGCAGAAGTGCCGGGATGGGAGGGGTGGAGCTGGGGCTGCCCGGGACAGCGGCCATTAGGCCCCAGAAAAATAAATGAGCAAACCTAGCATCGAATCTGTTTTACTTGTAAATCTGTTTTCCTTGTTAGTAAAAAAAAACCCAAAAACAAATAAATAAATAAATAGATACATGCTCATCGGTTACTATATAAAGTTACATGGATAGATGATTAAAATCAGTGGATTAAATCAAAATGTTCTGTTTGATCATTTAAATCCTGATTTAAGTCAGTCCCCCCAGGCGAGTGAATGAACGCTGTGTTCTCCCTGTGTCTTCTCATGCAGTGCGGGAATCTGAAAGTCCCCTAACTGAGAAAGTTAGAGCATGAATATAAAGTTAAAAAGACTATAATTTCCCAAAAGGCCAGTTTTTTTGAATAAATGAACCGAGGCATAACAGAGAATCCCTAAGGATCCCTGTGGTGAAATTGAGAGAGAGAGAGAGAGACGGAAACTCAAGACCTAGCATTTAACATGAACAACTGGTTACGTGATACTTGCACGAGAACGCGAGAGAGCAAAACCTTCCTGCCACAAAGCATTATAGACCTGCAAGTTCATTGTGACACCACAGGGATGTGAACAGAAAGCAATATCATCTAGAAGGAGCAACAATGAGGTAGAGCAAGGGTACAATGATGCTGTTTCATTGATTGCACTGGTGTTTATAGCCTTAATTCCCTCCCCGCACACCCCTCCCCTCACGCACGTACAGAGCAGAAATGCCTCTATGTATTGGAGTATGACATTTCAAAATGACCGGCTTAGCTTTTCTATGCTGGCTGGGAGTCGTACGGAAACCCTACATGTATTTTATTAGAAAAAGACTCCTCTGATAGGAAAAGTAATAAGAAAAGTCTCAAAGTTGGAAATTTCAGCAACAAAAATGTCCATAACCTATGAAGGATGTTACATCATTACAGCCTACAAACAACAGCAATATGAACCCCTATGAAATAAATAAGTGAAATAAATCACTTATCCGGCTAAGTGGCGCTCACTGACCGTAGCAGCTGATCCAGCTAAGTTTTTTCTGAATATTGGGCTCGATGTTCTTAAAATATGGGAGCCTTTCTACTCAAAGGTGGGCTCAGTGTTTGAAAATAAAGAGGCAAAGGTGGAATAATAGTCCTGCATGGAAGACCAGGGGCACTATTAATATGTGAATAGGACAATGTCATTATACCAAACTAAACGATTTAATTTCATGAATATAAGAAGTACCCAGCTGGGTCAAACCAATGGTCCATCGAGCCCAGCACCCTGTCTCTGACAGTGGCCAATCCAGGTCACCTGTAACCACCCAGCAAATTCCAATATAAAGGTCTCTTTCATGTTTCTCTCCCTAAGAATTTAGAGGTGGAGAAAACGTCTGTGGCTAATAATTATTTATAGACCTTTCCTCCAGAAAGTTGTCCAAATTATTTATAAACTCAGTTATACTATTAGTTTGATTGCCATGGAAATATATACAACTTTTCCATTAAAGGTAAATGTCTTTTCTTCTATTGACCTGTTCCTAGGATTTTAGTAGTATTGTTTAGTTCTTGTATAACAGAAATAACATTATATTTGAAGTTTGTATTTTGATGCTCAGCTTATTGTACTTATATTGTCAATGAACAAATGAAAGAAAAAAAAATAAAGCTAAATGATTATCAGAAAACTTCCCACAGACTCTGTCATGCATACCAGAGAATAAGGACTATCTCTTATGTGAGTCTGTGCAGTGCTGCAAATGTCTAGTAGTGCTTTAAGGAATTAATTTTCAAAAGCAGATGCAGGCATAAAATTGCATTTTACATGCGTACATACTTGAAAGAGGTGGTCCCAGGGGCAGAGTTACTTTCTAAAATCAGAAGTATGAGCTTTAATGTACACTTAAATATTTACACCTGATGCCGTGCATGTGTAAATGTGCATGTGTATGCTGTGCAAGGGTTTGTGTATATCTGCTCATTTTCAAAGCACGCAAGTCCGCTTTGAAAATTATGGCTGAAGTCTGCATGTAAAGTACTTTGTACATGCAGACTTCAGCCCTAACCACTATGTTATAAAATTGGGCTCTAAAAATGATAAATAGTAGAGTGCTACTAATAGTAAGGAGACCAAAATATCTCCAAGACAGTGCTGCTTGAGATGCTTTGCTTAAGGACTCGGCCGTAAAAGCAGTCTTCTGTTTCTTCCATAGTATATCTGTGCATCAGTACCCCAGACTGTAAAAAGGTCATGGCTCGTGTTGGTTGTCTCTAAATCCAAATTCCTCTTCCTTCCACCCCCCAACATCCCCATCCCCCCTTCAAAGCAGAGAGCGATGTTGCATCAAGGCTTATTGGTTAAGGTAATAATCCCCATGCCTTCAATTAAGGGGAGTAAGTGCTGCTCTGTGCAGGTCACCCCCATGCTTATCAGTTCCCCAGATTGTAAAAGTCAGGGTCCTCGTTGGGTGCTGTCTAAATCCAATTCCCCATTTCCCCTGCCATTGAAGCAGAGAGCAATGTTGGAGTTGCAGCAAAATTGTCCTGGCTTATTGGTTAAGGGTAGTAGTTGCTGCACCAGCAAGTTACCCCCATGCACACTTTTAGTTTCCTTTAGGACTTGACCAAAGAAACAGTCCTGTGCTTTTCCCCTTATGTTTGTGAGTCAGTATCCCAGACCCATGGTAGTCAGGGTCCTCAGTTGTCATTTCAATCCAATTCCTCTTTTTCCCCCTGCCGTCCAAGCGGGGAACAATGTTACAGTTGCTTTCAAAGCATCTGGTTTTGGAGGGGGCAGATTTAATCATCAAAGATCCAAGAAAAAGGATGACTTATAGCCATTCTGATGAGAAGGAGGAGGTGGAATAGACTCACAACAAGGCCCAGGAACACCACCTTAAAATTTGGAAATGAGGCATCACAGGAGTATCATCCTGAGGGAGAGGAGGAGAAGGACTAGTGCCATTCAGGTACTTTGAGGACACTAAGCAGAGTGAGGAGACAGCATGGAGGAGGTAGGAGGTAAATGAATGTATAACATGCATTCCATCTTTGATACCTCACCTGCAATAAATTTTCCCTATACCCATGGGAGGGTAGCAATCATCAACTTAAAGACTACGATTGGCTTTAACATCTTAAGCTTAAGTAAATCTGTGAGACGTGTCAAATTTATGTAAAAGCACTTGTACCATCTAAAAGTGAATCAGTCAGCTGTAAAGAACTCTATTTTATCATCTGACAACATATCAGTAAAAGTAGAGTTGGAAGCCACCAAAGTTTCCAGTGTGTTTCTTTATTTGATGACTCTGATACTTGTTTTTACTGTTATCACTGCTGTGGAAATTTCAAGAGCATTGCAAAAGGCCTTGGAAAGAGATCTTTCCCCCTGCTCAGGGAACCCTGCAATGATGTCTTTAACCATCTGAATGTGAATTGCTTAAAACTGTAAATTGAGATATGGCCTCTGGAACTACTATCCAGATTCAACCATTACAGGGGTTACATTAGTAAATGAAAAACATAAATACAGGTTTCTGATAAGATCATAAAGAACAATAACATAACAAAGTCCCAGATCAATCTTATTATCTTAGATAAGCTACACAATCTAATTGCAAATGTTCCTGGTCCAGCATCAAAAGTTCTGGGAACTAATTTATTTTTAAAATGTTCTGCCAAATGCATTATTAAATATAAAGAACTATGCTTTGGTTTTGTTTTGTTTTATCCTTTTCAGATGGAGAAATTCATCAAGAAAAAATCTGTAGGGTTGTTGAGACACCGCTTGACGAATCTGTTTGAGGAGTTGTCCATAAGGGGCTAGACTCAGGGGGGCCTCATCAAAGGGATGTGCCCCTTCCTGTGCAACTTCGGAGCACCAAAATTCTTCAGTTCTCCCACCTGAGTCCTGCTCATCACCGAACTGTGAGTAACTATCCATACAAATTCTTCTGTATCCTTCCCCTGCCTTACAGCAACTGCCTGCCATAGTGCCCTATATATGGAAGTCCTAACGCTGCTGGCTATCCCTAAAGGCAGAGGGCAACCAGTGATGTGGTAGCCAACTATTAAGAGAACCCTTCATCTCCATAACATCACATGACGAATTTCTGCATTCCCTACCAAGCTAAGAGGTCCCTCTATTTCCCTCTTCTTGGACTGATACCCATCCCTATAATGTGCCTGAACTGGGCCAGGGGGAAAAGAAGTAGAAATTGGGATAAATCTTACAGATTTTTTGGAGATTTCAGACCAGGCTCAGGCTGCGCCTGCAACATTGATAGTTACATTTGCATTGGAGATGGATAAAGAATGGGTGTTGAAGCTTTTCTTCAAGCACCGTCTTGATAATTTTATGGGAATGTAAGTTAGAGTATACTCGGATGTCTCTAAAACTACCCAGAAAAGAAGAAGGCAATTTTTATTGCTAAGACCTCAGGTGTTACAGATAGGGGCATCATTTTTACTTAAATTTCTATGCAAGTGTCATGTTAAATTTAAAGATAAATCTTTCCTGTTTTTTGTACCTTCACAGTTAACGCAGTTTTTGAGTGATAAAGTTGCAGAGTGAGTGTGAATGAGCCCTAGATACTCAGTCATCGAAGCCTTGATATGTCTGAGAATGTACCACCTCATAACTATAATAGTAGCACCTGCCGATGCTATGTTTAGCTTTATTTTTTCTTCTTCCTATATATATAAGTTAATAGTAATGGATAAATTGCTATACTTGGAGTCTTTATAGTGGACTTAGAATGTGTACTTGAGTTTAGGATATTTCTTGAAAACTATGACTGTGAAGAATACCATTGTATACATGTATATCGATGTTGAGATGTATGAGATGGATTTCTTGATGTAAATTTTGAAAACTTGAATAAAGAGAAAAATATATATACAGTTTGGCAGGATAGTTCATTGAGAGCTTCAGTTGCTTGGAGATGTAATCTTTTTGCTAGTTGAATGGCTGTTCCATATATATGGAACAGATTGCTAGGATTTTTTCTGAGAAGAATTTTCTGAAGTTTTCTGCAGTAAGGTCTACTGTGGGGGTAGAAGAAGGGTATGGAGTGGGTTTGGAGAGCTTCTATACTAGCTCAAACAGTTTGGCAGGATGGAACAGCCATTCAACTAGCAAAAAGATTACATCTCCAAGCAACTGAAGCTCTCAATGAACCATCCTGCCAAACGTTTTGAGCTAGTATAGAAGCTCTCCAAACCCACTCCATACCCCCCTTCTACCCCCACAGTAGACCTTACTGCAGAAAACTTTGTAAAATTCTTCTCAGAAAAAATCCTAGCAATCCGCTTCGCCTTTGCTTTCCCTCCTTCTGCCACATTCTCATCAGAGCACCCACCCCACTCCTGCAGGAATACCGCAACTCCTTCAAGACAGAGGCACTCTAGTTGTCTTCAGTACCATCACCCTAAAGAGGTGGAAGACATCCACCTCTTTAGGTGGATGTCTTCATCTGGAACATCTGGAACAAAATGCCTACAGACCTGCGACTAGAGCCCTGCCATAGGAAATTTAAACAGAACCTTAAAACCTGGCTGTTCAAACAAGTTTACACTCAATAATCATCTCCTATTCAGAAATGCTGATCGTTCCACTCAAAATTCTTTATCTGCCTTTCAAATAGAAATCTTGCCATAAATCCTGCTCATCTATTGTATCTAAATGTCCTCCCTACACCCACCCTTTGTAAAGTCTGTTTTTCGGATCCATATCCACACTCCATATTAATGAATTGCTCGTTGCTAAGTTTTATTGTACCTGTTTCTGATCTCCCTTCCTTATTAGGCATGCCTCAACTGTAGAATATGATTATCATTGGTTTAATAGTTTTGTTTTATGTGGTATTTATAATGTTTCCTCTTAATTTCATTTAATTGTAAAGCCTGTTGCTGATTTATTGTTCATTGTAAACCGAGGTGATGTTTTTAACGTGCCGCGGTATATAAAAAAATCTCTAAATAAATAAAATAAATAAATCCCTCAGGGTATCAGACAATCTGTCAGCCCACGACCCAATCCCACCTAAGTTAATCCGTAGTTTAAAATATATCTTAGCCCCTTGGTTATCCAGTATAATAAACAGCATCCTACTCCATGGTTCCCTTCCTGAGTTGCTTAAAGTGGCAGTAATCCACCCTATATGATCTACACTGGCTCCTCTTGGAAGCCAGAATAAAATCCAAGATTCTCTGCCTCACCTTCAAATGTGTGAACAAACTAGCCATGGAGTATTGCTCTCAGCTCCTGATTCCTTACACCCCATTGCTCTTAAGAACATAAGAACATAAGAAATTGCCATGCTGGGACAGACCAAGGGTCCATCAAGCCCAGCATCCTGTTTCCAACAGAGGCCAAAAACCAGGCCACAAGAACCTGGCAAGTACCCAAACACTAAGAAAAACCCATGCTACATAGATGGTCCTTCTGGTCTCCTCTCCCTTGATTGCTGCAAAACTGTCCCACACAAGACAGAAAACCTTTAGCTGTTACGCTCTGAGCTCTGGAATGAGGTACCATAACCCATTCATCTTGAAGCATGATACCTCACCTTCTGGAAGAAAGCTAAAGCATGGTTGTTCAACCAGACCTTTCTTCAGTCCAATTCAAAATGGAACCAGTCTTACCAGCTAGAACCCTTTGTGACTGTTCAACCAGTCCTTCCTTCAAAAATGACAATCTTACCAGCTAGGACCCTTATCGTAAGGAATTTAGTCTCTTGCTCTGCATGACTAGCTAATCCATTCACCTGGAAGACATGTAGGCTCAATGACTTTGTTCTGTTCTGTACTGCCCCAACAACTTTATAATCGCTCTCTGACTGATGACTTGTCAGGCTGGTGGAATATCAACTGAAAATGAATGAAAGGCTTCAGGACTCGGTGTCCACCTACTCTGTCACAGTACTAACCAACATCAGGTCATTACCACATGACTACATTAAGGGGTACATTTTAAAAGAGAGCATGCGCGCGTACTTTTGTTTGCGCATCAGGCGCGAACAAAAGTACGCTGGATTTTATAAGATACGCGCGTAGCCGCGCGTATCTTATAAAATCCGGGGTCGGCGCGCGCAAGGGGGTGCACATTTGTGCAAATTGTGCACGCCGAGCCCTGTGCGCGTTGCCCGTTCCCTTCCCCTACCTAACCCACCCTCCCAGCCCTATCTAGACCTCCCCCCCCCCCCACCTTTATCAGAAAAGTTACTACTGCCTCCGGGCAGTAGTAACTTACGCATGCCGGCACGGCAGGCCCCGACACAGGCCACTGTGTCAGGGCACTCGGCCACGCCCCTGGACCACCCACACGCCCCCGATCCAAAACCGCGCCCCCCTGGCCACACCCCCGACTGCCCCTTTTTGCAAGCCCCAGGACTTACGCACATCCTGGGGCTTGCGCGCGCCGCCAAGCCTATGCAAAATAGGCTTGTCGCGCACAGGGGGGGTTTAAAAGGATTACGCACGTACCTTTATGCGTGTAACCCTTTTAAAATCCAGCCCTAATTGTCTTGCTTATTTTTCCTGGTTCTAGCTCTTGTTTAATGATTCTTTAAATAGTTCTTCCAGTTTGATGTCCATCGTTTTGAGAGATTTACTATAATCTGTAAGGAGATTTATAAGTGTTCCTAAATAAATACAACACTTATGAGGATGTAATATTCAGGATACGTGTTTGGCATTGCCAAAATCTTTTGATTTTCTTTTTTCCTATCTTGATTGCCATTACTCATGAACTTGAATATTTTTTCCCTTAAAGTTCTTTATATGTATTTATGTATTTATTTATTTATTTGCTTTTATATACCGATTTACAATGTAATAATATATAAAAACACAATTGAAAAGATGTACAATGAGTTACATGGTTAATTAAAAGAAACATTAGGATAAAATATACAAAAATGAAAAAAGTCTTAAAAAGAAACATCTTAAGAAAGCAAGCAAGCACTAAAATAGATAAAATAAAACTAAGTTAAATGGTATCATATGTAACAGATGCACTCTGATTTCTGAGGATAACAGAGGAATCAACATGGCTAAGAGTCATGACAGAGCTGCCTTGTTTTGATTAGGCATAAGCTTGCGGGAATAGCCAGGCCTTTATTTTCTTGAAAATTCAGGGGTTTGCTTTTAATCTTAGGTCCTATGGTAAAGAATTCCGTAAGTGAGGTCCTGCTAGGGACAGAGCTCGCTCTCTTACAGTATTTAGGTGTGCTAATTTGGGAGAGGGTATAGATAATGTACCATTGCTTGCTGAGCGCGTGTTTGTGGAGTGTGCAAATGGAGGGCAGCATTGAGCCATTCAACTTTATCATTGTATAATGTCTTATGAATTAATGTTAAGATTTTGAAGTGGATTCTGTAGGTTATTGGTAGCCAATTTAGTTTCTTTAGAATGGGTGTGTTATGATTGACTTTTCTGGTATTAGTTAGTACTCCAGTAGCTGCGTTCTGTAGTAGTTGAAGGGGTCTGATGGTAGATGCGGGGAGGCCTAAAAGTAAGGCATTACAATAGTCGATTTTTGAGAAGTACAATTCTAAAATCGTTTGTGTGAAGCAGAGGTCTTAATTTTTTTAGGACATGAAGTTTGAAATAACAGTCTTTAATTAAGGTACTTATGAATTTCTTTAGGTTTAATTCGCTGTCTAATATTACTCTTAAATCTTTTACCTCGTTTAAAATGGAGTATTTAGTCTGTACTGTTTTCACTTCTGAATTGGCTTGTTTGTTCAGTTTATGGCATAATATGAGAAATTCAGTTTTAGATTGGTTTAAGGATAAGCTCATCTGCGCTAAAAGTTGATTTATAGCAGAGAGGTAGACTTCCCATAGTTTTAAAGCGGTTTCAATTGTGTATATATGTATGTATATTTTTTTGGTTTCTCTATATGGGTATTTTTAGATTTCTCTTATTTCCTTATACTTTTGCTAAATATCTTTGTTTTTGACTATTTACTGTAAAATTAATAAAAAAAAAAAAAAAAAAAACCCAACCAGTTTCCCAATAGCCAACACATCATCTCTATACTGAGCCCACCACTGAGACCAAATCACATCATATTGTTCAAGCTTTCCTTTTAAGGAACAGGTAAGTCTTTCAATACATGCCAGCTCATAAACTCATCTAGCCCAGGCAACCTCCAAAAGCAAGCAAGAATATGGCTGACAGTGTGAACTAAATATGGGATCTGCTTTTTCAAGTTCACTGTTCTCTTAGCAGCCACCAAGTCAGAATTTTGGAGTGAGTGAGGGCTAGCCAAACCCCAGTGACTGCAGTAATCTCTTATCTCAAAAATTGTGTTTGATGGGACATGACCACTACATCTTTAGGTTGGAACTTGGAACACCCCAATTCTTCCAACATAGTGGATTGACAGATGCACAAACTTTACTAAAGACAAGCAGATGTCTGTACATAGATGTAACAATATGATAACTTCAACCTATTATAAGAAAGAGATGATTTTGTGCATTCCTCCATATAACTTTTAAATCCTCAGGGACTAAACTAATATTTACTTCAGAATGACACTACCACATCCCCCATCCATCAAACTCTCATAAGGTAGAGAGGACAATTAATTACTCTGTGAGTCAGAACATAAAACTAGAACTCTAGGCCACTAGCCCTGACAGATACCAGTCACCTTCTGCCAAACCATACAGTAACTCTCTAAACTGTAAATAAATAGAATGTGTCTGCAGTGGTATCAAGAATTTAGATGTTAATTCTTCAAATTGTCTGATAGCTTGTGTATCTCATATTTGCCTTATGTATCTAAAACCTGCTCGATGCCAGCTCACCATATTTGGGTTTTGTATACATAGATTATTTGTTATCAGGAAGCTATATAAAAAAAAAAAGTTGAGTTTTTAAACAATTGATGTCTGTTTTATCCACGGAATTCCCTTTGCAAATTTCCCTCATAATATGCAAATGATGTTGAACAAGCTAATCGCAAAGTAAGCAGACTTTTACCTTAGAAACGCACTTGCAGGCTATAAAGTTTTTTGTAAACCGCTTCTGTAACCTTGCCTGATCGTGTGGTATATAAGTATATTGAATAAATAAATAATATAAATAGAAGTATTTTACTGAAAAACCTATTTTAGTTCTTCACAGATAAAATATGAACCAAAGTTAGAATAAAAAGTTTCTGCCACTGAGCATACAATGGAGCCAATTCACAAGCCTTTTTCCTATTCTGTGTGTCTGGAGAGAACATTTGATGACTTGAGTCCAATATACACTATATAATTACATTTACTGAAGACAGTATATTGTTATTCCTACTGTGTCCACTAGGTGACACCAGAGTGCTTTAGGTTTGTTCTTCAGATTTGAGGATAGGAGGCAGACTGTGGTGATGTATTGAAACTAAACAGGTTTAGATTATTGTGCATTATAAGCTAGATAAAATGTTCTTGACCATGTCTCTTCCCTGGAAAATTTCCCCATGGCTCCCTATTAGAGGAAATCCATGGTTTTCTCCTGGGGACTCTTGCAAATCTTTTCAAAATATAATTCAGTGTGTATGTGTGTGGGGAGGGGGGGTGTATTTCTTATGTTTATTGACATCAATCTGGGGGAATTTTTTTTTTTTTTTTTTAGTCAAGATCATATGGGTTTTTGCAATATAGATTGCTTAGCCTATTGTCAATCAGCTAGTTTTATTTCAGTGCATTTAAAAAGTAAAATGCAACCTTACACATCAGGTCCATTTCAACGGCTCCTTCAGGAATATAAGGGGGTGTAAACAATCTTTATCCAACTTATATAAATTTCTTCAGTCCGTGTCTAAATATAACATTTTTTCAATTCTGGCCGAGGTGTGGAATGTTGATTTCCAAACATCCCTTGACGATGATGACCTGTCGGAAAGCTTAAGCTGGGTGTACAAAAGTAGCTCCTCACTGGTAGTGAGGGAACAACCTCTCAGGGAATTATAATAATTGTGTGTGTCTGTAGAGGGTGTGGGTTTTTTTGGGGGGAGCTGGCGTAGTTTCTCTAGGGTATGCAATACCCTTCCCTTGACCATGGGTTCCATTGGGGGTGTTGAGAGAGAAAGAGAGGGGCTCTCAAAAAAGTTAACAATTTATACCACTGTAAGGGGGGGGGGGGCACTAGTATCTCGGGGTGAGTTTTGTGGGATGGGCTGGGGGGGGGGCAGTTTATCCTGCACAGTCATACGTACGAACAGCACAGTTACCATAAGTGAAGATTTAATGTTATTTGGAGGGATGAAAGGTAAAAGAAAAGTAGATTTGTACCATGTTCTCTCTACCTAGCTTGATGCTCCCTACCTAGTTGTAATCAAGGTAGGTCGAGAGCACAGTGTGAAAATCTGCTGCTCTTTCACCTTTCACCCCTCCAAATCACATTAAATCTTCACTGATAGTAACTGTACTGTTCGTACGTATGACTGTGCATGATAAACTGCCCCCTCTTACAGTGGTATAAAAAGTTCAATTATAAGTGACACTCCACAGAGGCGCTCTCTCTCTCTCCCCCTTCTCCCTTCCCTCTCCCTCCCCTTCCCCCTTCCGAACTGCAATTTGTGATAAATCCTGTTTCGGGCATAATGCACAGCTATCGCAGGCCTAATGCACAGAAAAGAGGCATAGTTATTTCCGGCGTTAAAACCTGTATTGCTGTGCGTTACTTTATCGCATATAGAAACATAGAAAATGACGGCAGAAGAAGACCAATCGGTCCATCCAGTCTGCCCAGCAAGCTTCACACTTCTTTTTTCTCATACTTATCTGTTTCTCTTGGCTCTTATTAACCTTAGGTTCTATTTCCCTTTCACCCCCACCATTAATGTAGAGAGCAGTGATGGAGCTGCTTCCAAGTGAAATATTAAGTTTGATTAGTTGGTTAAGCGGCAGCATAGCTCTCTGCCGTTGAAGCAGAGAGCAATGCTGGATATGCGTGAAGTATTAGTTTTTCTTCTCCCCTGCCGTTGTAGCAGAGAGCTATGCTGGATATGCATTGAAAGTGAAGTATGCCTTGAAAGTCACATTAACTATCATCTAATATTGAAATCCCTAATAATTGGTAATTGAATAAGCCTAATAATTGGTAATACCTATAGCCCATGAACTCATCCCTGTTTTTTTGTTGTTTTTTTTTTCTTTTTTTAATTTGGAGATGGCAGCCCTCTATCCTTCCGCTCCGTGAAGGTGGAATACCAACCACTGGCCACTGGCATCCCGCTCCGTGAATGCCTCTGTGGCTACTGTCGCTCCATGCAGTGTTTTGCTGCCTCCTCTTTATACACGTTCTCTAGACCTGATGGATCCCACGCCCCTTTGAAGTCCTTTGCAGTTTTGGACTTCACCACTTCCTCCGGAAGGGCATTCCAGGCATCCACCACTCTCTCCGTGAAGAAATACTTCCTGACATTGGTTCTTAGTCTTCCTCCTTGGAGCCTTAGCTCGTGACGTCTGGTTCTGCTGATTTTTTTCTGACGGAAAAGGTTTGTCGTTGTCTTTGGATCGTTAAAGTTTTTCAAGTATCTGAAAGTCTGAATCATATCACCCCTGCTCCTCCTTTCCTCCAGGGTGTACATATTTAGATTCTTCAATCTCTCCTCGTATGACATCCGATGAAGACCCTCCACCTTTCTGGTCGCCCTTCTCTGCACCGCTTCAATCTTGTCTCTGTCTCTTTGTAGATACGGTCTCCAGAACTGAACACAGTACTCCAGGTGAGGCCTCACCAAGGACCTGTACAAGGGGCTAATCACTTCCCTTTTCTTACTCGATATTCCTCTCTCTATGCAGCCTAGCATTCTTCTGGCTTTTGCTATCGCCTTGTCCCATTGTATGGTAACCAGCCCTCATTTCCATTTACTCTGCCCAAACTCCTCCCGCTTGACTGTTAATTTTAAAATTTGCATACGCATTTCGCAAAGTGGTATTTATCGCATGCGTTGTGTTGTTATCGCGTGCGTTAGGGGCCCTAAAGCGATTTGATGAATGACTCTCATAGATTGCTGGAGGAAGCTGGGCATTATTTGACAGGCCTGGGACAGAGACTGAATGAAACGGGGGGGGGGGGGGGCAGCAGAGTAATTGCTCGCACAGGGCAGCAAAAAACCTAGCACCGGCCCTGCCTTCTCCCATAACACCAAAATGGTAATTAGCTGCTTTGTGCTGCTTCCCACTGTGGGAGACACGATGCTGGGCTGGACGGATCCCTGGGCTGAACAGTACAGCATTTCTTATGCCCTTGTGTTCTAATTCTCTTTAAAAGCAGATGATCAGTCCTCTGTATTCTGCTGTTTGGGCATTTGTGGCAGCAGGAGTTTGGAGTTAATTATAAAATACACATTTATAAAAACCAAAAAAACATTGAAATGCTGAATGAATTAATGGCCCATCTGAGATTCCTGCTTCACAATTAGCCACCAGACAAAAAGATGTATAATAGGCTAGGTCAGGGTAAGGGGTAGGTCACAATGGGTGGGGTGGAAATAAAGGTGCATTCTGCCATTGAGCAACATCGTGCCCTTGCTATGGAAGGATTTTTGTGTCTTATTGGTTGCTGCTGTACACCTGCTTTCTAGCAGAGTGAAACTGAAGACTGAGTCGCTTTTCTGACAGGAACCCAAGCGGAAGTGCAAAGGCAGAAGGGAAGAACAGATGCGTGCATCTGAGAACAGTGTTAAAAGCATAAACTGAAGAAACAGTGGGGTGACTGGTTTTGAACTAGAGACCGATAATATACCACAAGGCTAGAAGAGCATTCTCCAGATCTGTTTATCCAGGCAGCTTGACCACGATACATGAGGAACCATTAAATTACGTTTGCATTTGATGCTGATTCTTTGGTCGGCCAGATCCAGGACAGTGCATGTGCTACCCTTGCTTGGGGTAAGTTTGTCGACTGCTAGAAATCTCTGATCCTCAGCAGTACAGGATATTTTTTTTTAATTAAAAACAAAACATGTTGGTCTAGCTAAAAATATCATTATGAACCAGCCTTGTGCCTTGGTGTTAATATTATGGCATTGGAAACTTGAGCTGAAGTCTCCTATCTGATATGGCCATGGGATTGAGGTTCACTACAGAGAAGATCTGTGTTAGGGTCAAGAGCACTACATGGATAACCCATCCAAGTGCAAGGGGGAGCTCTGAAGCATTCATCCTTGGAGGAATCTCCCTCTCTAGGCCACAGACAGTGTTATCTCAATGGCTTATAACAGCTGCCAGGAGCTGGTGGTACAGTAGTTTAAGGGGATGGATGGAACAAGAAAGCAAATGTGCTCATAATCAGAATTTTTTAAGCTGCTTTCATATTGAAAGTTCGGGGGGGGGGGGGGGGAAGGGGTGTACGAGCGGAAACAGAATTCTTTAATTACAGATTTAGGGGAGGTTAGTTTCCTGCTCAAATGCACTGGAGTGGGAGAATTCTCGGGAAGAACAAACAGGGAAAAAACCAGTCAATTCCTTTCCTCCAAAAGGAAGGTCTTTCCCATTTGGAGAAAAAGAGCCAATTAGCCAGCAACTCTGTGGAATCTACCCAGACTGTGGGAGAGACTGCTCAACCTGGCTCCTCAGGCTCCAGATGCAATCAGTTTAGAGAAAAAGCTGGTCTCTCAAAAAAAAAAAAAAAAAGGGTGGAAGACATGGCACGACGTGAGCTCTTCAAACGCATTTCCCTTTCTTGATTCATTAACCTCATACAAGGTCAAGTTACAGATATCCTCACATTGCTAAAAACAGCGTAATCCCTGGAGAAGTCAGAAAGATGGCAGCAGGCCAGGGGCTAGGAACTGGCTGCTGTGAGTCTGAAACTGCTAAAATTGTCTTAGAATGTATGGAGGAAACATCCCTAGGATATTGCGTCAGGACAAAGAGTTTTATGGTATAGGCACCAGATAACGGTTTTTGCTAAGGGAAGAGGTGTGGTATCGTGGTGAGAAGTCCTAGGCCATAAACTCTTATCGCTGACTCTGTGATCAGAGGAAAGTCACCCTACCTTCCTCTTCCTCCAATTACAATCTGTCATTAATTAATAACATGCTTTTTCTCGCCTTCGGAAACTTTTGTGCAGTTGAGTCGCCTACCCCAGACTTTATCTGGTTTTCTAGCATGTCTGAAGAGAGCTGTGTTGAAATGATCAGCTATTGATAAATGGAGGGCCAAGCTAAGCTATTTGCACAGCTGATAGAAAGTCTGATGGCTGATTGAAATATGTTTCTGACCAATGAGATCAAAAGCTACAAGTACTTATTGTTCAGGAAAATATTTTGAAATGGCCCCTTCTTTACAGACAACGAATAACTATTACAGAACAAATAGCTATTTGTGCTATGTTTTTCCACGGTAGCACCTTCCAGGACCCCTTTCTGTTTCAGTAGCTCTGTGATCCTCACTGGGTAGGAATCAGAAAACCTTCAGCCCTCCGAGCTATTCTTTGCATGTCTGCTGCATATACCGGTAGTATGCCCATGTGGTAAATCAACAAACCAAAATACTGCAGTTTCAATGGACATATCCTGGCATTAAATCCAAAGCAGCAAGGTATGGATAACACCATTCTATTGCTGTTGTTTTCCAGTACATGTGATTACTGTTTGATGCCATAGCTAATCATCAGATATAAGATTTAGACTGCATCCCACAGCAAGCAAGGACCTGTAATCCTGGCTTAGGGAGTCAGGAATGCAAATTTACTTGGAATATCAGAGTCGGCTTTGACCCTGTTTATATTTGATTTACTCAGAAATCTGTGTTCAGCTATCTGTTATATGGTAACCAACTACTAGTAATTATTTCTATAGCACTACAAGATGTACACAACACTGTACAGCCACACATAAGAGACAGTCTCAACTCCATGGGAGGGTAATTTTATAACAACCTGCATAACTTATGCCTTGCCAAAATACAAAAGTTTCGTCACTTATCAAAGGATACTTAAGCACATTGGTTTGCTTTGAAACTTATCCAAAATAACGTGCACAAACTCACCCACACGAAGCTACACCTTCTCTTTGCAACATCTAACATATGTGGATTAATTTCCATTTATACTTTCTTAAACTAAAAGTATGCATGTACATTCCAAAGCCACCCACTAGAATGCTATTTTGTATGCATCCAAGTATGTGTGTAAATTAGGCTACGTGCATACTTTTATGAGCACAAACCTGTGTAATTCTGTAAGGAGCCATTTACATGCATAAACTCAGCTTTGAAACTTTCCCCTGCAAGAAGGGAAGAATGTGGAAAATGGGAGAAGTAAACTTAATGTTAGCACCAGTTGCAAGCCTTGACGACTGGCATTACCAACCAGTGCCGACCGAGCCCGTTTGTGTACATACTCACTTTCACTGATCCAAATTTGTGGTCTGTGGCAGATTCAAGCTATCCAGAGCATTCGGAAATCTTGCAAATATTTGACTAGTTTGAAGATGAGATTAAGTCCAGAAATATTTGTATCTGCACTGGGTCAAAATATTCCAAATTAGGGCCTGGCCCAGTATCTCAGTGGTAGTGCTGCACATTGCCCTGTGGAGGGACCCGGTTTGATGCATGGGCTCAGATCTTTTGCTCCCTGGGTGGGCTGGGGCTGGGAATGCTGCAGAGGCCGTGTTCTCAGCCTCTGGGGAGGGGGGGAGAGAGAGAGAGTCCTAACCATTGCCTGGTGATGACACCTAACGGCTGGATTGAAGCCCATTTTGGCAGGGCTCCAGAAGGGAACCCTGGTACTATGGGACATGGTCCCTGGCAGAGGGCTGTATCTGCAATAACTCGAGTGAAGAAATTAGCTAGGAGAGAGATGATGGAAGCAAAATCCCTGGGTGGTTGCATATGAAGGTTCATGGCACCAGTCCTGGTTCCGATAGCTGGCAGCCCAGCAGGAAGAAAACTGTAGGGACAGAAAACCAGTTTTATAGTAGGTAACTGTGGAGATGGAAACGAAGCTGTGACTAGTATAGAGCAGGGGTCAGCATCCCCCAGTACTGACAGCCCTCCCAGGCCCAGATTTAGGCATAGGCGGCATAGGGGGGAACAGTCTAGGGGATCAGATTTTTAAAGTGACAGATCCACTGGGCTGAAGAGGAGCCTGGTCCTGCTTGCATACTGATGCCGCTATGCCCTTCGGTCTTCAGGGAAAAGGGGAAGGGAGCGTGCACCTTCCGGTCATGCCTATGGGTGCCAAAAATCTTAAATCAGGCCTCGCAGGTATCGTGCATTTTCAAAACCTGCAGGCCAGCGTGGCCGATGTCTCAGTGCCCGAGGTGAGCTGAGCCCAGTCCATTTGTTCTGGAAATGTTTTCAGTGCTGATATTTTGCAGTTAACTGTGCCGGGAGGGGGGACAATGGTGTTTTCCCCCTTCCAGTGGCACTTACGATCCCAGGAATGGCAGAATTTCATCAAGGTATACTCCCGCCCCCCCAGCAAGGTCTCTCCTGCCCCCCCACTGCTCATCGCTGCCTTTGAATAGCTGCAGACAGTGTCCTCTCACGATAGTGCTGTTCATTCATTACAAAAGATTGCTTGTTAGTTTAACATCGTGGGCAGTTCCAGACCCTGCAGAGTTTCCTGTGGTTTTGCTGGGCCAGAGTTATTTTTGAAGCCTCTTCATGTAAAATCCTGTGTGGGATTAATCACCCTTTCACACTTGTTTCAGGGCCAGGCTGAACACATTTTTTACTTTTCTTTATGTGGCTTTGCCATGCTTTCGCTATGAAATCTATACCCAAGGCTACCTGACTTAGGTATCCGGACGCCAAGATCACCTATTGCACGCATCAAATTATGTATAAGTACATAAGTATCTGTAAAAAATGTTTACTGATGTTTATATTAATGGCCAAAAATATATGGCTCCTAATAGCCTTAATTGGGCAACTGAGTCTGTTAGTATATTAATCCTTAAAGCACAGCCTTCTGGAACTTGGAGACTGCAATTCAATTCCTGTCTCTACCATTCAGTACTGGACTTTAAACAAATCTCGCCACTTCTATCTACTTTAACTACCACTCCCTCAGAGATTCCCTATGCTCATCCCAGGCTGTCTCAAATTCAGATACTGTCCTTCTCGCCACCATCCTTTCTTTAAAGAAATAATATCTTAGATTACTCCTGAGTCTCCTTTCTGTGCATGGAAACCTTGGATGACTCTATCATATCTCCCCATCCCTCCTTTTCTCTATGCTACACATGCTTAGATCTTTGTCTCTACCCATAGACTTTACAATGAACAACACTGACCATTTTAGTAGCCACTTTCTGGACTGGCTTCATACAGTTTATATCCTTTGAACATAGTATTCCAAAGGAGGTCTCGCCAGGGACCTTTACAGGGCCCGTATCACCTCCCTTTTTCTGCTGACCATTCCTCTCCCTTATGCAGCCAAGCATCTTTCTGGCTTTCCCCGTCAACTTATCCACCTGTTTTGTCCACTTTGAGCTCATCAGATTTGATCACTCTCAGATCCTGCTTTTGTCTTGTGCATAAAAGAATTTTGCCCCCTCTACTGTACTGTGCCCTTGGGGGGGGGTTAGCTGCCAAACTCTAGACCAGTGGTTCTCAACCCTGTCCTGGGGACCCCCCCCCCCCCAGCCAGTCGGGTTTTCAGGATATCCACAATGAATATGCATGAGAGAAAATTTGCATACACTGCCTCCATAACATGCAAATTTTCTCTCATGCATATTCATTGTGGGTATCCTGAAAACCCGACTGGCTGGGGGGGGGTCCCCAGGACAGGGTTGAGAACCACTGCTCTAGACCATTCTTTAAACTTCAATAAATCCCTCCTCCACATTTTCCACATCTTCCTGGTTGTCTATCCTGTTGCAGATTTTGGTATTAACTGCAAAAATAGGCAGCCCATCCAAGAACTATTTCAGGAGGACCTGATTGGCTACCTCAACGTATGTCTTCACCTCTGGCTGTAGCCTCTTCCATCCAGCACCTTTTAGCCAATGGAAAAGGATTTGTAGAATTTCTCTGAGCCATAGGATGCTTCTCCGAAGCTGTTACCATTGTGTAGCCTGCTGATTCCAGGATGGCGGTTTTGACATCTGATTAGCTGGCTCTCCCCTCTGGATTGGTAGATTGAAAGGCAGCTTGGCTTTTGCTGGTAAACAGATTTGCCAGGTAGGTGGCCCAGTTAGCTTCTGACCAGCCAGTCATGTGGGCAGTTGTTTCAAAGTTCTTTAAGAAAACATCCGGGTTTTCCTTGAGTTATCAGAGTTGTGGCAGCTTGCATTGCTCGGCCCATGTGTGTTAGAGCCCCATGCTGCTGGTTCAACACTCCAGACTGGTGGCTGTAATGTTCCTGTAGGATTTGAGCCTATTTCTGGAGCTGCCGCTGCCCTTCCACAAGGGTCTGTAGTAAATTGCTCCATGTTAGTTAACTGGCTCTATGTAATGCCCTTCAATTCCAGTCTGAAGTGCCTCCGGCATAGCTCTAGCATAGTGCTGCATCCCAGGATCATGGCTGAACTTCCTGCAGTTCCTGTGCCCCTTTCAAAGGGCCTGCTAGCTGGACTTCCTGTAACCCGTACAAGTGACATCACCTTCTAGTATAAAGAGAAGCTCAGAACCACCTTCTAGTGCCTTCGCAACAGGTCTCCTGTTAATTTTGCAGTACTAGTTGCTACAAATAGGTTCTGCCTTGTTTCTGGTTTTATTTTTGCATGTTCCTGCCTTTTTCCTGGTTTTGTTTCTGTGTGTTCCTGCCTCTTTCCTTGTTAGTTTCTGTGTGTTGCGGGAGCACTAGGGAACGGTCCCGATATGGGAAAGAGAGTGTGCCCTTGGGCCACGGCACAGTCCCAGAGTAGTATTCCAGGGAAGTGCCAAGGCAGGTGAGACATATCCGAGCACAGACGGACAGGCTGAAGACTCGGGTCCCTGGCCTCTGCCGAACCCAAACACAAAAGAAGAGACCCAGCAATGCAATGCTGGTCTCTGGGGTAGCCCTCCGGCCACTCGATAGCCCTTTCGGACCCGCCGCCTGGGAACGGAAGGTGGGCCAGGACTGATAGAGGTCGAGGACAGATGATGACTCTGGAACAAGGACGAGATGAGGCACATGGAGATTTAGGCAGGCACTGCCCCTCAGGGCGCCCTACACTGCCCTCCATGGGCTGGTTGTGGACCACCCTGTCCCACTGTGCAATCTACATAACCTGAAGAGGCTGGTCGCGGACCACGCAGAGAGCAGGACAAGCGCAGGACTGAAACTCAGGACAGAAGAAGAATCCGGGCAGCATTTGAAGACACATCTGACTGGAACGAGGCTCCAATGATCGGAACAGGACTCGGGCTCAAATTCAGACACGGATTCAGGCAAATTTGGGATTGTCATCTGGAGGAGGGATCCGGCGGTGAGACAAGGCTGGGATACCCAGAGCCAAGAACTAGAGGAACCAGGACAACTGGACACAAGAACTGAAGTACTGGAACAATTGGAGATGAAGACCGAAGACAGGGACATGTGGAGACAGGAACCGGAGAACTGGAACAACAAGGCACAGGACGGACAAGGACGCAGGAACCACAGATGAAGACAAGGGAGCTCCCACGAAGAACACAGACCTTGAAGGAGAGACGATGGACCCTGGAGCCTCCTGGATGAAGAACTGGAATGGTACATCCAGGAGCAGGCTAGCTCCTTGCAAAGGTGACGAGGGACTGGCGAGGAGCCCTTTTATAGGGCTGAAGATAAGACACTGGGATGACATAGGCAAGGCTGTGGGGCTTTTCCCGCCGTGGGCCCTTTAAGTGCTGAGAAGCAGCATGGCCGCGGGCCTAGGGGAAGCCAGGACCGGAGCAGCGATGGCGGCATCCTTGCCACGAAGAAGACTGAGCAGGGACCACGCTGGCGGCAACAGACAATGAAAAAGATTGGAAAGACGGCAGCTCCAAACTGTGGAGGTGGAGGACCCAAGGGGCTCTCTTCCGCGGGCAGGCAGCAATGTCAGCGGCCTCTAGGCTGTGAAGAGGAGAGCGATGGTGGCGCTTCTGCCACAAGAAGGACGGCAGTGTCAGTGGCCTCCCTCCGCGTAGAGGAGGAACGTTCGGCGGTGCTTGGGCAGCGAGAAGCGTCTGCGTCAGGCTGCAGGGACGTCGAAGGCGAGAGGCTGCTCATGGCTGGAGCCCATGAGAAGCATCATAACACTGTGTGTTCCTGCCCTGCCTTGTTCCATCCTTGCCCTCTCTTGTCTGTCCTGTTGTACTCTCCCGCGTGGTCATTACCTTCACTCTCCGCCTGCCTTGACCTCAGCCAGGACCTTGACTCTGCTTTGCTCTCTGCCTGCTGCAACCTCAGCCTGGCCACTGAACTTGTGTACTTGTACCTTCCTCGTACCCGGCCTGGAAAGCCCTGCCAGACACCAAAACCTGCGGGCTCAACTCAAGGGGAATGTGGTTAGTAGGGATGTGCAATCGTTTTTCCCAAATTAGGCAATGTGGATACCTGTGGGCTAGAACAATGGGTTTTCAGCCTAGTCCTTGGGACACACCCAGTCTGATTTTCATGATATTCACAATAAATATAGGTCAGATAGATTTTGCATGCACTCCCTCCATTATATGGAAATCTATCTTATTCATATTCATTTGGGATATCTTGAAAATGCAATTAGCTAGGTGTGTCCCAAGGGCTGGGTTGAGAACCACTGGGCTAGAGGCTTATTGAGAACACTAAAACAAGGCTTGTAATTAGAAAAGAGGAATATTTGGCATTGAGCAAACACATACACCTAGTCCTGATTTAGGATCCTTGGAATGCTGGTCTTAGACCAATCGGTGACATACCATGTTCAGGGTTTTTATATGACTGTGAAGTCACGGGCTAGAAAAAACTTTTAAATAAATAAATACATTGTATCTGGGATAATGGCTTGAGTGATGGTGCCTATTAGGAGTAGCCTAGTGATTAGAGCAGCAGACTTCTAACCAGGGAAGCCAAGGTTCAAATCCTTGTGAATTTAGGCAAGGCACTTTGCCCTCCATTACCACAGGGCCTCATTTACTAAGCACTTTTCCCATAGATACAGAATGGGAAAAAATGCCTTTGTAATTCAGGCCCTTAGATTATATGCCCTCTGCGGACAGGGAAATCCCTACAGTACCTGAATGTAATCCACTTCGAATGGTCACAAAAGTTGTAATATAAAAATAAATAAATAAACCCTTTGAAACAGGGACTTGTTAGCAGACTTGATTGAAATCCTAGGGATGCTCAGAAGTCTTGTTTCTGGGTTCAGTTGAAGAAATCATCAGAAGGCTGATTTCAATCAATGAAGAAAGGAACTGTGCAGGCTTTCTAATACTTTCAGCATTCCCTCTCCAAATGAGAGACTGAATTATCAGAGATAAGTAATCTATCTGCTGACCATACATATCAAAGCGTGAACCCTCCCAAATTTAGGCAAGGAATTACAATGTATTCTGGCTATGCCATATGAGCTGTAATATTATCATCCAAGATGGCTGTTTTTATTTGAGGTTAAATGTCACAGTGATTTTATGAAAGTTGCTATCAGGAGCCACTCACTTTGACATTGATCACAAGAGTTGGTCAGAGACTGCTATATCTCTGAATGCCAGTTCCAGACCAGTGCTAAGAAGAACGATATTTATATAATAATTCCTAAAGTATGTAATGATTGTTTGGTTTTTTTAAAAAGGTTTTTATCAGAGGAGTAACAAGCTATACATGTTAATTATTTTTATTAAGTTGCGCTACCTTTATGACTACATTTTGATATTTTAGCTGTATTTTAGTTATTTCTTGTTTTGTATTAAGCTTATCTTTTTACACTGTTTAATTTATTGTGATTTTTTTTTTGTTCCTTTACCTCACTTTGAGTGCTCAGAAAGGCAAGCCAAATTTTTGATAAATGCACACAGGTCGATATTCAGTGAGGTGGTGAGTAGGAAAATTACCCAAGTAAAAAATCACTCAGATGACTTTGCCCGGATATTCAGCGGAACATAGCCAGATAAGTGCTCAGCCAAATATACATTATTAAAATGACCTGAAGAAAGTTAACTGGAAAACTTTGGACCGATAAAACAAGAGGGTAGGCGATCTAAAAAAGCCGAGAGGGCAACAAAATGGATTAGATGCCAAGGAATGTCTGTTTAGAAACTTTATTATGGAGACTCGTTCATCCAATAGAAAGCCCGACTCAGGCCGAGTTTCGCCCCCACAATGGGGCTGCCTCAGGGGATACAATACATAAATAACAAATATAACTAACAATACAGGACATACATAAATCAAATATAAAATCATGGACACATATAAATGGTAACATATAAAGTGTAACATATAAACTGAAACATACACAGTGAAAAACTGTTACTTGACAATCAAATAAAATTGAAATGTATGATTTTACCTGTGTGAAATGTCTCTTGTATATGTATGAAATTTATCTCATACCATCGAGATTATAAGAAAGTCTGTAGAGTGTGCAAAAAGTATTATTGACCTTCAAGACAAAAGTAGCAACAAAAACATCTAATAAAAACATCTGATAAAAAATTATGCATCAAATAAAAAGCGGACAGATAGTGGTGCACTCAAAATGTGGAAAGCCAATTAAAAAAATATATACAATAAATAACACAACCACACCAGAAAAAGGCGATTAACTAAGAGTAAGAGCACAGGAGCTCATGCGTTTAAACTGCCAAGGGTACAGATTAGGAATTATTGTTTATATGTGTATGAGTGACCCACAATGAAGCTAGTAAAATTAAGCATGGTTTACAGAAAACAAACAGCATGAAATTAGCCTTAGACCTATATACAGATAGCAAAAGGCGCGAACCGCGCCAAAATAAATAAATAATATGTCAATCTCCAGCTAGCCTGCCATCTAAAATTTTAATTCACAGCTGCAGGCTATAAAACTAAACTTTGGGATACGCTTAAGAATTGCATTAAAGCAGCAATGGGGTCTCCTACTAGACATAAAAATCCTGATGGCAGCGGACTAAAATCAGCTGGTGAAAAATCGAGCGGCAGATGCTATTACACAATCTTCTTCCACATTTGCGTTAGACTCATTCAATCATTTGCACTTTTTATTTGATGCATAATTGTTTATCAGATGTTTTTATTAGATGTTTTTGTTGGTACTTTTGTCTTGAAGGTCAATAATATTTTTTGCAAACTACAGACTTTCTGATAATTTCGATGGTATGAGATAAATTTCATACATATACAAGAGTCATTTCACACAGGTAAAATCATACATTTCAATTTTATTTGATTGTAAAGTAATAGTTTTTCACTGTGTATGTTTCAGTTTATATGTTACACTTTATATGTTACCATTTATATGTGTCCATGATTTTATATTTGATTTTATATTTGATTTATGTATGTCCTGTATTGTTAGTTATATTTGTTATTTATGTATTGTAGCCCCTGAGGCAGCCCCATTGTGGGGGCGAAACTCAGCCTGAGTCAGGCTTTCTATTGGATGAACGAGTCTCCATAATAAAGTTTCTAAACGGACATTCCTTGGCATCTAATCCATTTTGTTGCCCTCCTGGAAAACTTTGGGACAGGTAGTTTTCCAACCAGGCTTAGCCGGCTAACATGGAATATCGGCGCTCACTGGTTAAAACTTAACCACGCCCTGGAATTCCTCTATCACCCACTGCCTCTTTTTATCCTGCTAGATTTTGGGCAGGTATTAAGTTAACCCAGACAGCAGGGGCAAATATTCAAAACTTGGAAAGTTATCTGGACAAACCCTTCGAATATTGACTTCAAAATAAATAAATATTTGATTTCAAATAGTGATATTTTTTTAATCAAAATATATGTAACTTTTAATTGAAGTAAAAGTATGTTATTTTGTATATGTTTTTATCCTTGTGAGGTTTAGGAAGGACCATGGAGTTTGCTTGTAGCCACATCGTATGTAACAATTCTTCAATATTGAAGACTCACAGTCCCGGTAAGTTATCTGGTCCTTTCCATTCTATTAAAAACATAAATAAATACAAAATAATAAATAAAAATCATGATATATTTATTTAAATTATTTATATTCTGCTTACTTAGCCAATGTTATTCTAAGTAGATCATAATTAAAACATAGGATAATTACACTCTGGAATGTGTTGCCAGAGGATGTGATTAGTGCAGTTGGTGTAGCTGTGTTTAAAAAAGGATTGGATAAGTTCTTGGAGGAGTCCATTACCTGCTATTAATTAAGTTGACTTGGAAAATAGCCACTTCTATCTATTTATTTATTTATTTAGTGGGTTTTTATATACTGATTACCGTTTGCACATCGTAACGGTTTAGAAGGAACATAGTGGTTATATAGTATAGGTTTATAAAGAACATTGTGATTCAAGAAATAGCATAGTTAATAAGATTAAACCATTTACATAGAACAAATTGTTAGCGTGCATAAAAACTGGAACAAATTAAACTATATACATAGAGCAACAGTAACATGGAATAGACTTAGTGTTTGGGTACTTGCCAGGTTCTTATGGCCTGGATTGGCCATTGTTGGAAACAGGATGCTGGGCTTGATGGACCCTTGGTCTGACCCAGTATGACATGTTCTTATGTTCTTACAAAAATCATAACGACAATGTTAGACATAAAGATATCAAAAACAACAAATGATAAATATAAAATCTGTATACTATAATACTTTATCAAAAAAACAAAATGGTAATCTGAAAAGCAGGCTTGGACCTAGTCTTCCTATGCCTTAGAATTGCAAGCAGTGATGCTTGCAATTCTAAGTGTCTTCATCTGCATATATTGTAAATCTCATAGAGGTAGATATTCAAAACCCATTTAGATGGATAAGTTATCCATCTAAATGGCAAGTTTTGGTATATTCAGCCTCTTATCCGGCTATTTAAAAATCTAGCTAGATTTAAAAAAAAAAAAAAAAAGGAGGCATTCTGGGGACGTAACTGGGAGTGATAAAGCAACTGCACTGATTACCGATGCAGTATAGAATGTGTTTTAAAATGTTAATATTGGTCTTTAGAGTTGTATGTGAGGGGAAGCCTCAATACTTAAAAGATATTCTGATTCCCTTCTGCAGTCTCAAAATCAGGAAGTATTGCTTATTCCATCAATTAAAGAAGTAAAATTAGTTTTGACGAGGGATCGGGTCTTCTCCGTAGTGGGTTCTAACAGGTGCAGCTCTCTTCCATTGCAATTGTGCTCCACTGTAGCTGAAAAGAGGTCCGCAAGGGCCTAAAATGCCACTTTTTGTCATGCAAGCTTTGACTTCATGTTTTGCATGTTTTATTCTTAGTTTGTTCTGTAGCTTTGTTTTATGAACAATATTTACACATCTTGTACCCCGCTAAGAATGGCTAGCGCTGCCGTTGGTGGGCTATAAACAATTGTTAAATAAACTCTGTACAGGTCAAAAGCATGTGAAGTTCTGGAGGGCAGGTTCTAGGGGAGTGCGAGCTAGCTAGCAGAGTAAATGGCTACGAGGATCCATTATGTGGCACTGGGTATCTTGTGTGAGTCACTGCTAGGTTACAGTAAGTCTGATGGCATTAAAGCATCAGATATAGTTTCAGATCACTGAGTATCATTTAGTAAGTGTAAGGAGAAGAGCACAGGTGTGGCCCTGCTGGTATGAGTGTACTGACCAAAATGGGAGCATGGGTAGATGCCTTAAGGGTAAATTTTAAAACCTGCATGCCAGGCGTCCATGTGCATGCGATGCATCGTTTTTTATGACATGCCGACTCGCGAGCATAAGGGAAGGGGAGCATTTTATAATATGCGTGTAGTTCCCTCCCAGTCCTCTCCAATGAAGGAGCAGGCCGGGAGGGAACTTCCTAAACCCTCTAAGCTAACCTGCCTCCCTTTTCCCCCCTCTACTCTGACCCCTGCTATCTAATTTCGTCATTTTTTGTTCTTATACTTACCTTCTCTCCGGAGTGATAGCAGGTTGTGCGGGCGGGTGGGCCAGCTGCCGGGACGCACTGTCCTGGCCCGCCTCTTTTTTCATCTGGCTCTTTGGGAGATACGCACGTGGCCACGGGCCTTTCAAAATTCCTGCGGTGGGCGCGCGGCCTGCCCATGCACGTGTCTCCTGGTTTTAACACTCATAGGCCTTCTAAAATTAGGCCGTTAGTGTTATGATTACGTGTGTTTTGGTGGTTCCTTGGGTGCTGTGGAGATGACCATGCCCACAGGGAGGAGCCCCGTGAGCAGCCACAGCACTGGGCTAGACTCGTACACACAAAACACAAATTAGTTCTTTATTTAGACAGCTTGAAGAGAGCCACCAAGTGGCAGTAGTGAGGCAGTCCGTAGTTGCAGTCTCAGGGACCTCGGCAGAGGGAGCCTTTCTCTCCTAGATGACGTCAGGAGGTTCCACAGCAGGTCTCCCAGCGAGGAGATACTGTGGATGAGATAGACTGAGAGTTAGAGTACTCACCAGATGTTTGTTGTAGCTGTGTGATTCCACTAGGTCTGTTGTAGAAGATACAGGCACTGAGGCAGGGAGAGCAGGCCCTCGAGGAGCGAGTACCTGTTCCCTGTAAGGCACCTGAAATAAAGCAGAGGGCCCCCAAGGAGCGGGTACCCAGGTTAGCAGTTACCCCGAAGGGCAGAGAGAGAGAGCTTCCTGCGGCAGCACGGAAGCAGCAGAGCAGCGTAGACAAGAACGGATTCGAGTTCTTGCTAACTCAACAAGCTAGCAAATTAGTGAAGGTAATATACCCGGATGGCGTGATGTCAGCATGAGGGAACGCTCTCGAGGTTCACGCCAAGGGTGGTACAAAGACATGGGTTGCGCGCGCGCACCCTATTAGGTATCTGGGAGGTACCTACTAGGTACCTCACTGGCGTTCTGGGGACGCCAGAGAGGTCAGCTTGCAGATGCAGCGGTTGCCATCTTTCCCAGGTAAGCGGGAGGAGCCGTGAATAAGGTGAGGCAAACGGGGAGAAGCCATCTAGCACCGACGGACACAACAGTTAGAGTTTACCCAACACTATAGAATAGTTTTATTTTCCCTACAATATAGCCACAATGCTTCACAGATCTAACCATTCTTTTTTTTCAGCTTCTTCTAGAATACTGTTAAATTATGATGAAATGTCAATCAATGACATAATTTATAATGGAAGAGATTTGACCCACCTGTTACTGGAATTAGCTTTGCTGATGTACATAACTGTTTTGCCATTGTAAGGATGCTGAAATTGGGTTTAGTGGTACTTAGCGTATTTGTCATTTAAGGCAACCTAGCTCCATGCCCTTCAGTTGCCAAAGAAAATGCTTAAGATAAATTTCTGAGTGATTTGTTGTGTCATATAACGCCACAAGTCCATTGGCTTAGACTAGTGCTGACAGGGCACCCAAATACTTTCAAGGTGGTTCTTTCTGAAGCATAGAGGCTACTGTGAACTGTAAACTAACTTGGACCAGAGAGAGGAAGGCGACCTTATCGTATGAGGCAGGAAACAAAACAGAAAGCTGAACTCCTGCTTGGTTTCCTGTCCCTTCCTCTGCTGTGGTTTGCTTCTTATTCAGCCATAATGAAACACATCTCTGTTTGCAGTGAGAGATGTTATCTTTGCAGGGGAAAAGAAGGTTGCATATTGATTCAGGTCTATTTTTTAAGACTTTGGCTTATAGTAGCAGGGTGTCGAAAATGCATTTAAAGAGCCATTTCAATTCAACAATTGTGCATTTTGATAAACTTGTGCAATCAAGGATTGCTTGGATAGTGCCGTGTCCCTCTGGCTGTTAGCTAGAAGATTCCTCCGCGCCTGTTATCCGATGGCTCGCTCGTAAACAAGGAACACGTGCGGACAGCAGCCCAACTGCCTTGCTCGGATGTTACGGAGAAGCAAAAACAGTGAGAGAAAACAAGTGCCATCCTTTCTACTTTAGGCAGGAGATTCCCTCTGATTCGGATGAAATGTGACAAGTTTCACCCTTTATTCTTTGGCTGAACGTAGAAAAGTTCATCTTCCATTCCTCCCGATCTGCTGGACCCATAAGCGCTTTCCTGTTGACCTCTTTGAGATGGGAAGAGAGGAGCAGGAGGAGGAGGAGGAAAGGTTGGGCCTGAACAATGTTTTGCAGCTGAAATCTGGCCCCCTGTTTGATGTGTGGCAATGAGCAATAAAAAAGAGCTTGAAACCTCCTCGGCTTTTCATTTGGAAAATTATACTTCCTAGGCTTGTTAACATTTATTTTAAGGAAATACTTTTAGTTTAGTCCATGGCTTCAATTATTTAATCTCTTATTTATTTTAAAATAATGTAGACCTGCTTTATTCATTAGCCAAAACAGGAAACAAAAAAAACATACAACAAACTAAGCAATAAAAAACCTGCTCTAAGAAAAAGAATATCATTCGCATAACAAATGCAGAGGCTATTAAAAAAAAAACCAAAAAAAAACCAAAACCCCAAACAATTGATTCACGCGGGCACTTCATTTGTATCTGTAAAGAAAAATGCTTTCAAGTGCTTTCTGAGCGCCTGCGCAGAGGATTGCACTGTCACTTGGTTATGGGATGGGTTATTTGCTTTATGTTTCATAAGCCTTTAATGGAAAAAGTCATGTATGTAAAGTTAAAGAAGAGGTACAGGATATAATGAAATCAGAAATCACACTGAAGTGCCTGAAAGGCAGAATATAAATAAAGTAAATCAGATGCAAAGATGTAAATTTACTGATTTCCCATAGGGATTTTTACTGTATTAAAATTACAGTTTAAGAGTATATGGTGCTGCACTAGGTAATAGCACAGTTTGGTCTCTGCCGTACAGACTTGAAATTCTCAGAACAGTGCTTTATAGATGATGTACCCCTAAACTACATTATATGTTATCCTTACTAAACCCCAGGATTTCTTGTCCTCCTTCCTCTGGTAGTGTGTGCAGTATTGATTCCTTGATTCCCCACCATAAGAACTATTTGCCTTCCACAGACCAGCAATACAGAATAAACCTGATTGAGTTCTTATTGATCCATGATCAGTACTCATTAGAGGCACAGCAGCACAACACAGGGATCAGGAGCTCTAATGAGCATTGAGCACCATAGTGGAATGGGGCAATAATAGTGATCAGTGTGCTCTATGTACTGATTTAGTTGCACAGGAAGACATAAGTGTGGTGCAAGATTTAGGCTATATTGAAGGGTCATTGTGGTAACAAAAGAGGCAGGCAAAAGCGGCAGCAAGAGACATGCCAGCCTCCAACAGATTGGCCTCCAGGGTCTCCAAAGAAAGAGAAGAAACTATGCACACCAGAGAGACAGGGTTCAGTAAGGGGAATGTACTTTCACAGAGCACTGAAGCTCAGCAGATAGAATATAAATAATGTATAAAAATATGAATAGATTTAATGGCCTTACAAGTTTAGAGCAGAGAAAAACAACCACCAGTTGATACAAGGGAAGCAGTGAGAGACCTGTTAAACAATAACTAACTGTTTCTCCTGTGCACAAATGAGTAGTTTTCAAAATTACTACCCACTTTCAGCCCCCTTAACCAGAATTCAGAGTCTCACTCTGGACACTGAATGTCTCCAGTAAGATGTGACATGGTTGACCTTGATTTATTATTTGTAATAGGATTTGGTTTTCACTGCTACTTGCCAGTTCTTCTAGGAGCAGGGCCAGTGTAACCCATTAGACAGCACAGACGACTGCCTAGAGTGGCAAGCTTCGGGGGATGGCAATAAATGAACTGTGAACCTCCACCGCCAGCACGTTTCTTCTCTCTTTGGACTGCTACCTCCCTTCCCTCAAAGCACCACACCTCCCTCTGTTCCAAAGCACATAATGAAATGGACTCTGAGATTGTAATCAATTTTTATTTATATTCTGCTTTTCAGCACTTCAAAGTGGATTACATTCAGGTACTGTGTGTTGCAACATTCCTACTGCAAAGACCAACCTATTTTGACGTCCTTCTTCCTCTTCATCTCTGTTCAATCTAAACAGCTAGTCAGGGTAATCATGAAGTACAGAAATCACTAACATTACAAACAATTACAAATGTGACAGGCCTCCCAAATGTCACCAAGGAGTTCCCTGGAAAGGATTCTGGGTGAGGGAGTCCACTTCTACATCAAGTTTTATAAAATGGTTTGTGATTAGTAAACTACTAATAGGACAATTCAATAGAACAGCCACTAGATGGCACTGTGAATTGAAAAATTATACTATGCACTGCAGTATGTATGTGGACTTAAGATAAAATATAGAAAGAGATCATTGAATTCTTTTGTGTGTGTGGTTTGAGGCAGTGATCCCCAACCCTGTCCCGGAGGCCCACCGGCCAGTCGGGTTTTCAGGATATCCACAATGGTGATATCCATATTAGGTGCTACAACCCAAGAAAGAGATCTAGGCGTCATAGTGGATAACACATTGAAATCGTCGGTTCAGTGTGCTGCGGCAGTCAAAAAAGCAAACAGAATGTTGGGAATTATTACAAAGGGAATGGTGAATAAAACGGAAAATGTCATAATGCCTTTGTATTGCTCCATGGTGAGACCCCATCTTGAATACTGTGTACAATTCTGGTCGCCGCATCTCAAAAAAGATATAATTGTGATGGAGAAGGTACAGAGAAGGGCTACCAAAATGATAAGGGGAATGGAACAGCTCCCCTATGAGGAAAGATTAAAAGAGGTTAGGACTTTTCAGCTTGGAGACGAGACGGCTGAGGGGGGATATGATAGAGGTGTTTAAAATCATGAGAGGTCTAGAACGGGTAGATGTGAATCGGTTATTTTTCGGATAATAGGAAGACTAGGGGGCACTCCATGAAGTTAGCATGTGGCACATTTAAAACTAATTGGAGAAAGTTCTTTTTTACTCAACACACAATTAAACTCTGGAATTTGTTGCCAGAGGATGTGGTTAGTGCAGTTAGTATAGCGGTGTTTAAAAAAGGATTGGATAAGTTCTTGGAGGAGAAGTCCATTACCTGCTATTAATTAAGTTGAATTAGAAAATAGCCACTGCTATTACTAGCAACGGTAACATGGAATAGACTTAGTGTTTGGGTAATTGCCAGGTTCTTATAGCCTGAATTGGCCACTGTTGGAAACAGGATGCTGGGCTTGATGGACCCTTGGTCTGACCCAGTATGGCATGTTCTTATGTTCTTAATGAATATGTATGAGAGAAAATTTGCATGTTATGGAGGCAGTGCGTGCAAATTTTCTCTCGTGCATATTCCTTGTGGATATCCTGAAAACCCGACTGGCTGGTGGGCCCCCAGGATAGGGTTGGGGACTACTGCTCTAGGGGAAGTGCTATTAGGACTATATACTCCTGAGTCTGAAGTTCAGAAGGGAGATTGCAGGGACCCACAGGGGTGTGGGGTGTTTCTCCCTAAGCACAGGGCTCTGCAGGGGCTTTTTCCCTTGAAGGGGAAACTCCTGAGGTTGGAGAGATGTTTCTCCCCACTAGGGAAACAGATGAGGGGTCTCTCCTTGGTCCTTAAGTGATTTGGTGTTGGTCCAGAAGATGGTGGAGGGACACCCCAGCATTCAGGGAAAACCTGGAAATTAGGTGGACCAAAGAGGCTTGAGTTGGGGAATCCAGGGAACTCTTGCTAAGGCCTCAAAGAGTATTCCTGTGTTGCCCAGGGAAGGATACTGTGAGACTCCAAAGTGGTAAGAAGAATCAATGATCTTATATTGGCTAGGTATTCTAGAAACTTAAGAGGAAGTAAATATGCAAGTGATATTTTGTGAAGGGATTTCATGGATAACAAAGAGAGAAGTGGTTGGGAAAAGGTATTCTGTACCAATTTGAAAGTCTAGTTTTTAAGGCTAGCGTTTGGGCAATAAGTTGTTTATGCAAATTGATGCTACTGCAGTCTAGCTGTCTGAGCCTGTGAACCCCTGATTTAATCAGTAACTTTTAACATTGTTTTGTAAGCTCTGACTGCTGGTAACCCCAGAAAATAAGTAAGTTTGTTTGTTTATTTGTTTGTTTGAATATAGCTTTGAAGTGAGTCCCTGTTTTAACTACAGTTGTGAGTTTCTAGGGGACAGATTTGGGAGAGGAGTTCATAGAGGGCCCATAGGGTTTGAGTTCCCTGTCCAGCTCAGGAATTCTGCCCTTGCCTCTGGGCGGGTCCACCATACCATTTAATCGACCTATTGATTAATGTTTGTTTGGTTTGTTTTTTTTAATGTATATTCTGCCATTTGTGACACTTCAAAGCAGATTATATACAGGTATTGAACTCTGAAAAGAAGCTGGTCTTCTGCTAACAAATAGGCATCAGAATTGCTCACACTTTATGTGCCCCATTGCAGAAAAATAGGCTAGAAATAATGATAGTGGGTAATTGAAGGAACACTGCATTGATTGTTAATGTCATTATCCCATAAAGGCTACAGTAACAAAGGCACAGAACATGAGTACTCTACCAGAAGTTGAACAGAGAGGCGGTAGCAACCAGCATGGGAAGAGTGTGACTGGAATCCCATTCTCTAACCACTAAACCACACTTCCTTGCTCTGGGTAAACAGGACAGTGAGAGAGAGGCTGGTTATGAGCGTTAGCTGACTTATGAATGGACAGAGAGGAGAAGGAGTTGAAAGAGGAGAGTGTTTGTGGGCTGAATTGAAAATACAGTTGGAGAAAGAGGTGGGAGTTAATTCCCTGGGATGCTGGAGTCTGAAATGGTCAGGAAGTCAATACACTGGGGATTGGAGGAATATGATCTCTTTTTCATATAGTTACTGTACTATATGTATAAAAGCAGCAGCAATGTAGATATATCAAATTTTCAATTGTATCTTTTGTTGTGGTGCACTGAAAATGTTAAGAGTCCTATCAGTTATTTTTACTCAGTCTTTTATTAGATATATTCGTATACCTGATCGATCGGTGTTGGGACCGGTCCTGTTCAATATCTTTGTGAGCGACATTGCGGACGGGATAGAAGGTAAGGTTTGTCTTTTTGCGGATGACACTAAGATCTGCAACAGAGTGGACACGCCGGAAGGAGTGGAGAGAATGAGACGGGATTTAAGGAAACTGGAAGAGTGGTCGAAGATATGGCAGCTGAGATTCAATGCCAAGAAGTGCAAAGTCATGCATATGGGGAGTGGAAATCCGAATGAACTGTATTTGATGGGGGGGGGGGGGGGGAAAGGCTGATGTGCACGGAGCAGGAGAGGGACCTTGGGGTGATAGTGTCTAATGATATGAAGTCTGCGAAACAATGCGACAAGGCGATAGCAAAAGCCAGAAGAATGCTGGGCTGCATAGAGAGAGGAATATCGAGTAAGAAAAGGGAAGTGATTATCCCCTTGTACAGGTCCTTGGTGAGGCCTCACCTGGAGTACTGTGTTCAGTTCTGGAGACCGTATCTACAAAGAGACAAAGACAAGATGGAAGCGGTACAGAGAAGGGCGACCAGGAAGGTGGAGGATCTTCATCGGATGACGTACGAGGAGAGATTGAAGAATCTAAATATGTACACCCTGGAGGAAAGGAGGAGCAGGGGTGATATGATTCAGACTTTCAAATACTTGAAAAACTTTAATGATCCAAAGACAACGACAAACCTTTTCCGTAGGAAAAAAATCAGCAGAACCAGAGGTCACGAGCTGAGGCTCCGGGGAGGAAGACTAAGAACCAATGTCAGGAAGTATTTCTTCACAGAAAGGGTGGTGGATGCCTGGAATGCCCTTCCAGAGGAAGTGGTGAAGTCTAAAACTGTGAAGGACTTCAAAGGGGCGTGGGATAAACACTGTGGATCCATCAAGTCTAGTGGGCATAAATAGAGAGGAGGCAGCAAACACTGCACGGAGCGGCAGTAGCCACTGAGGCATTCACGGAGCGGGATGCCAGTGGCCAGTAGTTGGTGTTCCACCTTCAGGCAGCAAAACACTGCACGGAGCGGCAGTAGCCACTGAGGCATTCACGGAGCGGAATGCCAGTGGCCAGTAGTTGGTGTTCCACCTTCACGGAGCGGAAGGATGGAGGGCTGCCATCTCAAAAAATAAAAAAAACAAACAAACAAGCAAACAAAACAGGGGTGGGTAAGGGGCAGGGGTGTGGCCTGCTGGTTGCGGCGGTTGCTACTCCTGATTGAGCTGGATGTTCACTAGGATGGCGCTGCTCTCTGCATTGGTGGAGGGGTGGAAGGGAATTGGGGCCGGAGGGTGCTGGAAGCCAATAGAGACGGGTGGGAGGGAGAAAAAAGGGGGGAAAAAAATGGATAAACTGCGTAGCTTGCTGGGCAGACTGGATGGGCCGTTGGTCTTCTTCTGCCGTCACTTCTATGTTTCTATGTATGATATTCCTTAATCCCGAGCCTAATCGTGTCACCCACTGAATGTGTGTGTGGTGGTGGGGGAGGGGGAGAGGGAATGGGGAGGATGTATAATTAAAGCAGTTCTGCATAATAAAATGATTCATATCCTCTCTGTCTTTATAGAAAGGGGCAGAAGAGTGTGTGATGATAAGCAAGAAGATATTTTTGGCATCATCAATCACACTTACGATAACCAATTCTTAAAATTACCCAAGGAATCCAATAAAGACCTTTACAGTCAACTCAACAAGCTTCCAAAGAAAAATACCACACCCTCAGACCCAAGTGGAGAATCCACAGTACCAATCTCTTATTTACAAAGAGGTATGTAATACAGAGAAGTCTGCTACTCATGAATGACATTTGTTGGGTATTTTTAGTTACACTAAACTATGGCTATGGTACAGTGAGTCAGTGCAGACTCTGCTAAAGATTAGTCTCTTAAAGCAAATGAAGCAGGTGTGGGAATTAAAATTCTATATAAAAATATAATTTTGATTGAATAGAGACCTGAGACTCATTGCAAGTAAACATCCAAGAAGAAAGAAGCATTTGTATTTATCCCTGTCTTTCCAACATCAAACCCAAGGCAGTTTACAATAACAAAATAACATTAAACGTAAAAAGCAAGCCTTAAAAATAAGGCAAACATGGGTTAAAAAACTGAGCCATTACATGAGACAATAGAAAAATAATAGAATCAGAGCAAAGAAAACATTGAACATCAAGTGGACAAGCACATACAAATTTTAGCTGGTGAAGCAACAGACCAATTATACATGAATAGCTAGAAATTAGTTAAAAGCAGAAGCAATAAATGTCCAGACTTGCAGAGATGCCAAGGATGGTCCGTCCCAAAGAGTGATATTTACAGCCTGAGTGAATGTCAAAGAGTGAAATTTTTCAGGAGATGTGTCCTTGGTATAAATCTGGAAAGATTTACGCGTTGTGTAAACGAAAGCAGAAACACGAAATTATATTTAGCTTTCTTCGGTACCCTTGAAAATGTCAGACTAGAAACCCCTGAAGGTAGAAATAAACAGGTAACTTTAATCAAGATTGCAAACACAGATGGGGCTAAGCTTACATCCAGTCCACTTATTCAGTCCAGGACAATTTCTGCAGTAATTCCTCTTCATGGACAAACACAGTCAATACTTGAAACACAAGTTCTGCTTTACAGAACTAACCCAGAGTTTCAAGACATTCACATAACATCAGTATATATAGGATTAAAAGCTCCCGGGGCTTCCACTGGGATCTCATGCCATCACTTGGACTCCTAGATATCTAAATGCTGGGAACATCTTCCTGGTATCCCAGCATACCTTTTCAATCCCAGATCCTCAGGGGCGGGGTCATATGCCAGGCTAATAGCCATCTACATCTGCCTCCATTTAAGTTCCTCACTGGCTCTGCCTGCCAAGTACAAGCTTCTGACCAGCCAGACTCCAGCTTGAGGTTCACCAGAGCACTTTTTGTCCTGATAGAAAGGATTTAGACAAGTATAAGCAGTATGAGAACACTTTTCAGAGGAATTTGTCCAGGTATTTAAGCAATCAGCCTGGGAAGTCCCCAGCTGCAAACTGCCTTTCACTTAGTGTCTAAAAGTTTGCACATGGGTTTCACGGCACTTGTACTTTCTAGCTGCGGGAAATGGGACAAGCCAGGGGAAAGTCAGGAGAGGCAAAGTATGCATGGGGCTTGCTTCTGAAATCCAGGCTTATACTATTCCGCATGCTTTTCCTACCTGCAGGAAAGCAGGTGCAAAGTGAGCAGATGCTTTTGTATCTGTCAACTTTGCCAGCCCAAATTTTAAAGGGAAACTCCCCAGGGTGCTTTGCTCTGACTACAGGACTTTAGGATTGCGGATGGATGAACGTAAGCCAGCAGCAGCAGCAGCCAAATTTCCTCTCATCAAAGCAGCGATCCAGATCAGCGCACAGACACGAAAGCTCTAGGGCATGAGAGGAGGAGCTCACTGGGTGTAAGCAAGAAATACCCTCCAATTGCACGATACTCAGGCTAAGTGCTGCGACTTGACATGGCTGGGCTTGACTAGGGGTACTGCACGCTGATTTCCTTTTGTATGGTACAAGGAAGGGTTCAGGTTCATTGTGGAGATCAGCATGGCGTCAGCAGACTTTTATAGAGTGGCAGGTAGTGTTTTAACTTGGTAGAGCTGCAAGAGGGCACAGTATTATATCAGAATGGATAATATCTGCTGGGGTCAAGCCCTGTACCACAGAGATCTGGGGTTAGGGGTGGAAGGAGAAAGGAAGGGGGCCCAGAACTGTCAAGGGTGCTATCAGTCCTGTGCTTCTGAGACCTCTAGTACAGATAAGTTTTTCTCTGTTCTCTGAGAAGAACCTTTGACAATGCAACCCTCGGGGATCACTAATTAACAGAAGAAAAATGTATTCTTGTCCTGTTTCTCCAGACTCTTTCAAAATAGGCATTAAAAAAAAAAAAATCTAAATTCACAAAAGCCTGATGAAAGATGGGAAAGTGCATGTCTAGATTCTATTCTTGGAACACCTGTCCAATAGTTTTCGGAACATTCCTGCAACTTGTCTCCACCTGGGCGTCCTATGAAAGCTTCTGTCAACCTCATGGAGGGGGCCCTGTTTTCTTGTTGGAACTCCTGGCAATGCTGTTGCCAGGGCTGGTGTAAGGTCCTAGGTGAACCTTCTGCCTCTCGCCCCCCCCCCCCCCCCCCCGCCCATGCCACCCCTCAGTCTTGGCCCTGACTCCTACCTCATTCACACCCACCAAGTGTCTGCTTCTCTGGGCTGCTAGCAGGATGGGCACTAATCGCGGCCCACTGAATCTCTACTCCTCTTTTTGCCGCGAGCGGGATAGGCTCCGCTCGCGGCCCCACATGGCTGCTCTTCAGCGCCCCCTAATGGTTGGTGCCCGAGGCGACCGCCCAGTTTGCCTAATAGGACGCGCCAACCCTGGCTGTTGGATTCCTGCCAGAAGATGCTTAGCATTTACAATTGTGTGCAAACTTTTAGGCACCTCTGGTCAAACTGTACGCTTCAGTTAATCTCTAATTGAACAGAAACTGGCACAGCTTCTACATTATACTAATTAACGTGGCATCTTTTGCAAAATAGGCCTGGGCCCAGGTCTACTCAGCTGAGCCTAGCTAGATCCAATTGAGGCCTGACCGGGCTCCTCCTATCCCCCTCTCCATACAAAAACCAGTGGGCTGTCCAAGGTGGTACCAACCACATCTGAAACAAGAACCAAAGTGATGTCACCTTGGCAGCAGTTAGGAGGGTTGGCAATGACATTTTTAAAGAGCATCAGATGGGGCAAGATCAACTGAGCTTTCACTCCTGCCCTTTCGATCCACTGGATCACCAGGGAAATGGGTAAGTCTAGGTTAGGGAGGTTCATGGTTCCCGGTCCTGCTGGTTTTTGTAAGGATCAGAGGGGCCCAGCTGTTTGGTTCATTTACCAAACTGAAAAAAAAAAATTTAAACTGATGAAAACAGTATACGAACTGAAAAAAGACCCCACATCACTGAAACAAAAAAGCAAACCGAAACACATTTTTGGGGGGCTGTATATTTCTAATACCCATAGCTATGTAAACTCCAGGCCTACAGAAAGGCTCAAGAGGAATAGTCCTTTTTGCATAATAGAATGCCACCTGAATTTCCACATCTTGCATACTGCATGTAAATTAAAAAAAATAAAATAAAATTCTGTAGGTGATTCAACGCCACCAGTGCCTCCCCGCCTGGACAGTAAGAGAGCTGCAAGGTTATCAGTCGACAAGCGGGACAAGAATTATTTTGAGCCCCCACTTCCTCCACCGCTACCAGAACGCAGTAAGTAATACAATAAACCTTGAACTCTCAGTTTGCTCTTTTGTACTGATTAGTCTGAGGCTGTACACGTGCCTTGGTGTTTTGCGGGATTTTCTGTTTGAAAATACTTGTCATGTTTATACTTTAACTTGTAAAGTTTTATCATGTTTAAAAAGCTTTTGTTAATTGAAGCTTACAGGAATGCCATTCCAAGACCAGATCTGAGTGCCAATGTTAATGTTGTATCTCTTCACCTGGGAAAGCTGGTGAATTTAATTAATGGTGAGTTTCTAAGAGAACAATATTCAAGTGAATGTTTGGTAACACTATCTGGATAGGCGTACAGAGATGTTATCTATGGGTATATTTGTTTTTAAAAATGTATTGCCCGCACTCTTCAAAAGGTTAAATACATAAAATGATATAAAAAAAACCATATCACAGCCAATATCAACCAAAGAGAACAAATAAAACAACAAAGAACAAAAGCAAGCGATGTGAGATGAAAAGATTGTGCAAGAAGGAAAGGGCAGTTTTGCAAGGCTTTCATTGAGCTAGAGTGTGTCTGACTGAAAGTCGTCTTTCTGGATCCAGCTAAAAGCAAGTGTGAGATGTCATGGCTTGCATTTCAGCCAGATTATAAAGGGGTATTCCTTGGTGAAGGGTGGCAGGAGTGTGTCTAGATTAGGGGAGTAAATAGCTTACATTTACATTTTGAAATGTACCTGCGCTGTTTTGACCCAATGATTGGCCGTCCCTGAAGAATTAGCAGACGCAAAGTGTGCATGCCGATTGCGTAAGCGCAGTCACGGTTCACATTCACAAATTACCTAGAGAGTTTCTGAATTTAAAATTTTGCTACAAGATACATGTCCACAATAACGTGCACATGCTAGGCAATGACGTGGGCTTTTCAGATCATTTTGTAACCAAAAGGATATGTGCGTATGAGCAGCAGAGTCTTGCTGTGATTTATACGCATGTGCTTTAAGAAATAATAAGGGGTGGTGAGAGTGAAATGGTTCAGATAATAAATTCTGCAGTCACCCTTCAGCCCTGTTTTCAATGTGTATTTATTTGTCTCAACACTGGTCATCTTGAACATCCCTCACTGTGATTTTTCACACACCTCTGAATTTGTCCCAATGAGCCCAATCTAAAATGATACCTGAATAGAGCAAACATAGCTGGCACCTGATTCCTTTCGAGAACTGTGCGGTCTAGTGCCCCTATCCCCATCCCTATCCAAGTCCCTCAAAACCTGGGAAAACTGCCTTACCGCTATAATTCTCCTCCTCACAAACCTCCACCTAGCCCTGCACACATCAAAAACCAAGCTCCTCCTCATTTCTGCCCACCACAATTTAGTGCCCTCCCCCGGAGGGTAACCCCCCTCCCCTCCTCTATTTTCTTCCTACATATTGTACGAGACCTTGGCGTCACCATTGACAACCAACTTAACCTAAACATATTCATCAACTCAACTATAAAAGAGTGCTACTTCAAACTCCATGTCCTCAAAAAAAACCTGAAACTACTCCTCCATTTCAATGATTTCCATACAGTCCTTCAGGCCACAATTTTTTCAAAAATTGACTACTGTAATTCACTACTCCTAAGCCTCCCCACCTCAACCATCAAACCACTCCAAATGCTGCAAAATGTCTCTGCCAGAATTCTAACTAACACCCGCAAAACAGAACACATTACCCCCGTCCTTAAAGAACTCATCTGGCTTCCAATATCTTAATATCTTTCTGAATTTTCTTCAAGAATCTCTCTATTATACATAAAACCCTACACAACTGTAATATACACTGGCTGGATGATTCCCTCTGCTTCCACACCTCCAACTGACCCACTAGATCAGCTTACAAAGAAACCCTACACACACCCTCTCCTAAGATCGAGCCCTATCTATTGCAGGACCCGCCCTCTGGAACTCCATGCCTCCTGACCTCCGTCTAGAGCTATGCACCCAGAAATTCAAGAAAAAACTAAAGACCTGGCTCTTTAAACAGGCATTCCCTGAATAGTGCTCTATCCTCCACTTCACCAGATACCGATACCTTCCCCCTGGTCTTCCCTTCATCTAGAAACAACCCACCTGCTCCCCACTAAATTGAAATCTTCCTCAGGTATTAAAACCTCTCAATACTCCCCTCTGAAAAGAGTCTATAGCCCCACTCTTCTCCCAATTAACTTTTGTTATGCCACAACTGACTCCTCAAAACCTGCTTAACGTATATGATCTTTGTTATCTTACAATACATTTTCTATTGCCTTACATTAATTACCCCAATTATTCTATATTGCATCTTCTCTATTATTATTGTATTATCGTATGTATATTCTCTATTATTATCATGTTCTGTTGACATCTCTCCTTCCAAGTTACCATGCACCATGTTCCATATATTGCGTTAAGTTCCTTGTAAACCGATATGATCCTATGAATACCTGTATATAAAAGCTTTTAAATAAATAAATAAAATAAAACATGACCATCCTTATACTGCATATTACACTCAATAAATGAAGACAAGACTGTATGTGGCTCGGAAAATGCATCTGAACCTTTTGGTAACTGAGTTATAACCTTGTTTCAGTCAGGGAGGAGGGGTAGGGAAGGTTACCGTGCTCTCCCTTCCTCATCTTTAAAAGGATGAGGTTGGGGGTCCTACATTGCATCAGGAGCAGTGTCCTTTAACTCTCTCCCCTTTTCCTTCTGACGGAAGAAGGTGGAGGAACATTGACTTTTTAGATAAATACAGTTCTTAGGGAATTTATAGACAAGATAAAAGCAATCATTAAAAGATGATTTGGTTGATCCTTTTCCCCTCACAGCCCCAAACAAGGGCAGCGGCCCCACCGTGTTGTGCGAGGGTTGCTCAGCTGCCATGTCTGCCATCAGCCAAGTAAAGCAGGATCACACAGGCCTGGTGAGTATCAATGGAGCCAGCAAGGCCCCCTCCCTACCTCCCAGCACTACAGAGGGTTATCCTGCTCTGGATCAGATATATTAAATACTTTCTCTGACATAACACAGGACAAACTCCTTAGTTCTTCTTTTCCTTTGTGTTAATACTGGTTACAGCTGGTACATGCCTGTCTATTTATCTGTCTGTGTGTGTCTTTGAATATTTTTCTTTGCCATTAAGGGCTTGATTCCGAAACCATTTTGGCCTCTGGAGGGCAAATAATGAAAAATGGCCGAGTTTGATGAATAGAAACTGTTGTAGAAGGAACCATTCAATTGATAAAAATTGGCAAAACAAAAGTTAATCGCATACTGAAAAAAATATACTTGGAGCGTCCAGGAGGAGGAACTATCAGATTCCCGTGAATTCTCTCCACTGTGCCAGAGCACTTCCACAGCTCCATAGTTTTCTCTAATTCCTATCAGAGCAACTTCTACTTATTTTATTCATTTCATACACTTCTAGGCCATTAGTTCTAAAATACTTGCTCACAGTGGGTAACAAATTTAAAACATAAAACACAGCTGTATACATAGAACAATACAATAACATGATACATAACAAACCATTCAACATAAACAAATGAGAACACATGAGCAAATCTAATAAAATCACAGAAAGCAATAAAACAGATTAGAATAACATCACAGTCTAAATAATCAAAGGCATGATGAAAGAAAAATGCCTTTTTTTCCTTCCTGAAGAACAGGTAATCAATTTCTGGATGAAGGTCTAGGAGGACATGCCACAAAACTGGGCCACCAATGCAGAATGACCTAATTTTGGCATCTTTAAAATTTAATAATAATAATTTTTTTATTTTTAGCTCTCCTTTTGAAATGATGCTCAAGGTGGTTTATAGCATTATTAGAGTTCTGATACACTTAAGTTCCTTCCCAAAAGAGCTTACAATCTAAATAGGTATATGAGGCAATGAGAGATAAAGTGACTTGCCTATGGCCACACGGAGTGTCACAGGGGAAGTGGAGTTTGAACCCTGCATGCCCTGATTCGCAGTCTATCGCTGTAGTCCCAAGGCCACGCCTTCAATTTCAACTTGTTTTGTGGAAAACTAGTTTGAACAAACCATCAATTTGCTCTTTCAGGGAACATCTCCAACTTTTTTTTTTTTTTTTTTACAAGCTTCCCCTGTTCTTATACACTGGTTAAAGTTGGACATGCAAGAGCCATTTTTAAAGGGCCAGTGCTACTTTTCGTGCTAGGAACCATGGCAATTGTCTTTCCAAGTATGTTTTTGCTTACACTAAAGTCAACGTAAGCCTGTTTAGTTGATAAAGAGTGGGGTTGTAAAAAAAAAACCCAAAAAACTGTAAAGAGAGTTTATTTCCCAAGATATGCATTAACAGAATTGTTCTTAACATAGAATTTGATGATATTTTCCAAACTTATCAAACATCTTTCTATAGGAAGTATTTCTAAATCCCCGTTCTGAAAGAATTGAGACCAATAAGTTCCACATGATTTCTAGAACCCTTGTGACTTTAATGCTAGTTATTCTTAGTTCGCGCAGTCTTGCAGGTGTATGTTTTCCAGTTTAATTTTTAACAAACTGATGCAGGAATGCAGAATGAATTATCACATTGACACAGAGCTAAGTATGAGTTACAAGGAAAACGAGAGAGACAGAGAGAAGGAAAGAAGAAACATTTTGCTAAAGCAATTAGAATTACTCTAATTTCATGGAAAGTTCCTTTAACAGAAAAACATTCCTAACCTAGTGCCGAATCACAGAACTTAGAGAAAAGAACATCATGGTAGAGCTGGCCCTGTATTGGCCAAGGTCATACTTCCTGGAGTGGGGGTGGGGTAGTCAGGATCATTGCTTAAGGGTGACACCTGTTGGCTGGATTGAGGTCCCATGATTGCAGGGTTTTGGGAGGAGCTCTGGCATATGGCCCCTAGCTCAGGCTCTTCTCTGCAATGACCAGACTACTTTAGAACAAAAGATTTGCCACACTGGGTCAGACCAAAGGTCCATAAAACCCAGTATCCTGTTTCCAACAGTGACAAATTTAGATCACAAGAACCTGGCAAGATCCCAAAAAGGTTGATAGACTGCATTCTGCTTATAAGCAGTGGATTTCCCCAAGTCCACCTTAATAATGGTTTATGGACTTTTCTTCTTTTTTTTAAACCCAGCTACACTAACAGCTTTCATCACATACTCTGGTAACGAATTCCAGAGTTTAATTATGTGTTGTTTAAAAATTATTTTCTCCTATTTGTGTTAAATGTATCACCTAGAAACTTCATTGAATGTCCCCTAGTCTTTTTACTCTTTGAAAGAGTAAACAACGGATTTGCAATTACTTGTTCACTCCACTCATTATATTACAGACCTCTTTATATCTCCCCTCAGCTGTCTCTTTTCCAAGCTGAAGAGCCCTAACCTCTTTAGCCTTTCCTCATAGGGGAATTGTTTCATTCCTTTTATCATCTTGGTTGCCCTTCTCTAATTCTGCTGTATGTTTTTTGAGATGCGGTGACCAGAACTGAACACAATACTCAAGGTGTGGTCTCACCATGGAGCGATACAAGGAATTAAGATATTCTCTGTTTTGTTCTCCATTCCTTTCCTAATAATCCCTAGCATTCTATTTGCTTTCTTGATTGCTGCTGCACACTGAGCAGAAGGTTTAAACATATTATCCATGATGATGATGATGCCTAGATCCTTTTCCTGGGTGGTGACTCCCAAAGTTGGAACCTTGCATTGTATATCTATAATTTGGATTGTTCTTCCCTATATGCATCATTTGCACTTGTCCACATTAATGTCATCTTGCATTTGCATACCTAGTCTCCTAGTCTTGCAAGGTTCTTTTGTAATTTTTCACAATCCTCTTGTGATTTAACAACTTTGAATTATTTTGTATCTTCAGCAAATTTTTAATCACCTCTCATGTCTCTCCCATATCTAGGTCATTTTTGAATATGTTAAAAAAGCAGCGGTGCTAGTACAGATCTCTGGGACACTCCACTATTCACTAGATGCATGTGGGGAAGCCCTGAGTAGTTGTGAATAAAGGATCATGGTGGCAGATCCCAGCTTTGGTGCTGATTCGGCCCAAAGGAGCAGGAGGAAACTGCAGGGTCAACACCAAGACAAAATGAAATTTAAAGTTGAAATCTGAACACACATTTTGTAGGCTGTTGTTAAAAAAAAATTACTGCATTATTTAGTCATATTCAGTAATCAACCCTTTTTTAAACAATTTTTTAATGTGCAATTAAAACTGACGTTAACACTTTTCTTAAAAATGTAAAAAAAAGCCCTTGAAAATAAGAGAAAACCCCAATATAGATCTTATCAAGTAGAACCACCAGGTTATTTCCAGAGTCTCTCAGGCTTTGAATATGAATCAAGATGTGTCTTCTTAGTCTTTCAAAGGGCAAAAAAAGCACAGAGACAGAGAAGCACGCTTAGTGTGACATTCAGAAACCACTAGAGAAAATCTGCAGATTACACGACACGATAAAAGAAATTGTTCCCAGAGAGTCTCTCAGCATGTAAACGTGAATGACACATGGTCTTTTGAAGTGCAAGTCATATATGCACTGGTGGCCCGTATGATGAATGAAATAGATCACTCCCCCAAGAGCCAAACAGAGCTACCACGAGCATGCTTGGTGGAGGACCAGCCCAGTCCTGCAGGTCTCAAGCTTCCCTCTCAGTGTCCATCTGTGGTTATTGGACCTATGATTAAATAGTACAGGCATTTGGGCTTTATTTATTTATAGATATTTGATATTTTGCCTTTTTGCACGAGTGGCCTTAAGGCACATTACAAAGCAAGTTTTAACTAACAGTAATATTTGTTAGTCAAAGGTCATTTACAGTCACAGTTGACACACATTTACAATGGCTAGCATTGAGAGGTCAGGGTGTATAACTTATAGTCCTTACTTGATGGTTCAGGAAGACAGGTCAGGAAGATCAGCAACCAAAACATTTTTTATGAGTTCCCCCCATTTCAAATGTAAATAATGTATTACAATTTGTGTTGTTTTATCTGAAACCCCGTAACAAACATGATATACCATGCTCCAGGTTAATATTGGTCCAGATATTAGGGATGTGCATTTGTTGCAAATGAATGCTGAAAATACAGATTTTCTGGTATTTTTGTTCTCAGAAGAAGGGGGGGGGGGGGGAAAGGAGGGGAAAAAACACCTCCCAACCCAAGACAAGCCTGGGATGGGCCCAACTGGGGTTTCCCTGGGACGATGTTCTCTCAAATTTTTGAAAGACCTCATGCACAAACATTTTCTTTCTGTACAACTCTTTATAAGCCAAGCTCAAATTTGTGCAGTATAATGTAAATAATATCAGGATTTTTTTGTGCGCTCTGTGTGTTATGTGCATGGGGTTCACAACCCGTGTGCATGCACAGATGTGCACAGCTTAGAGGGAACAGTGCCCTGGACCCCCTCCAAGCTTCTTCCTGCTGGCAAAATTAAGCTGGGCCTTGGCCTATCACTCACCTCTTTCTGGGAGTGCGGTGATGGCGGTGGGATTGGAATGGGCAGAAGTGATGCCCGCTTGCTCTTACCTTCTCTTTTTAAAAATGGCAGCGCTGGCCCCTCCCCTGAGCCGGGCCTGAAGTGACATCACTTTGACGCATCTTTCAGGTGTGACTGGTTCCATGTTGTACGCCCATTCACAAAGTTCCATTGCTGCCGCTGCGGTTGCCAGAGCCCCCCCCCCCCCCCCCCCCCCCGAAAGGTGGATCCCAGCCATGGAGATTTGTGAAGGGGATGTGAGGGTCCCAGCTAAGCCCTGGATGGGCCCAACTAAGCCCAGCCAGGTAGGCCCAGGCCCCACTCAATTTTAACCGAGGGAGGAGGCTCAGAGGAGCCTGGGGGAGGCCCTTGTCTTGGGATGGGAGGCGACATGGGAGACATGTTCACATTTTTTTTTTTTTTTTTTTTTTTTGTGGTTTGGTATTTTTTGGGGGAGGGTAATTTTTTTTGTTTTGGTAAATAAACTGAACAAAAAACAAGCATTAAACAAACAAACTTGTGTTTTTGTTCCATGAATCGCCTTTGTCTTGGAGGCCCTTGTATGGTGTGCTGTTGGCTGATTAACAAATGAAAAAAAAACTCTCTCAGGTTCATTCGTTCTCAAGTCTTCTGTCTCCTCAGGTATGGAGCTGTGAATTTTGCCAGAAATTGAACTCCATTAGACTCTTCTGCCAGCCCTATCGACTCTACAATGACGTTGCCTTTGTCTCGGCCCCTTTCACCAACTATGCGAATGTCGAAGAGCCCTTGATTGTTTTCTGTGTGGATATTTCAGGAAGCATGTCTGTCACGTCCGAGGTAGAGCGAAAAGCTGCAAGCAATAGTCAGATTGGGATACAGCTAAGTCATTTCAGTCAAAAGTTTTTGAAGTTATGGTGGCAAGAGGTGAATATGCTTTCATTTTTAACTTTTTCAAAATGATTCTTGGGTATCAGTGATATCTCATGCACCATTTTTACCCAGCCTCTGATTGAATATCCATTGTTTTGAGCTGATTTATATTCCTTCTGATGGTGTAAGGTGAAGATGCTGGTGAGCCTTGGGCTGTGAGTTCTTGGATAAGAGACTGACGTGTACTGCCTCTGGGCCACAAGGTGGTGCAGGTAAATCCGGGTTTTGCAAATGACGAGGCCTGGTATTAGGCTTGATGCGGGGATCATGCTTCTGAGGACTGGATTGGTCCTTGGGCCTAGAAAAGGATATAAGGACATTGTTCTCAGCAGCTTGAAGGCTACTGGATCAAGCAGCAGGAACCAGAATTGAGGGGGCCCCTGATGCTTGAAGGGGAAGCCTATCCTTGAACATTTGGACCTGGGAGTAAGAGAGACCCTGCCCTAAGGAGCTGCATGCTGTGACTAGAAACCCAATGGGGAGAAATCCAGTATACCTGTAACTAAATAAATTCTACTTTGCAACCAGAAAAGGACAGGGTTCAGTATCTTCAAGCTTAGTAACCTGATGGATAAGTACTGTTGAGGATACTGTATATATTAACAGGCAAGCAGCTGTGCACCTATGTGGAAATGGGGTGCACATATTAGTATTAGATGTCTGAAAATCAGATTGGATGTTTACACGGGGCACTTGGTTAGCTATCTAAATACTTGATACAGTAAGGTATGCATGGCTCAGACACCTAGCATATTTAAAATGGTATCAGTGTGTCTAATGGCAAAACCACGCCTCTGGATCACACGCCTTTTTGGACATTTACATAGGGAGGACAAATTTCAAAAGCCATTTACACAAGTAAATAGCAATTTAGCCCTGTAAATTAGGTATCTGATCATTGCCCTCCCTAATTGCATCTAAAAATAAATGTACTGTTCCATGCATGAGCAGTTTCAGCACATTTCAGGGAGGCGTTCCCGGGAGTGTTTTGGGCAGGCCTGGAAAATAATTGTGCATAGATTATGTCTTTGAATCTGCATGCCTTGTTTTCCCAAGAAAATCTACCCACACAAAAAGTGTGTGGCGATGTCCACAGGCACTTTGTGCTCGCCGCAGGCTTCAAAGGAAAAGTATGTACTTTCTCTATGAAAACTAAGGCATAGTCTGTGGGTAAAAATCATATGCTGACTGTCCCAAAGCAGACACTTTGAAAATTCCCCTCGTAGCCATCCAACTCCGCTTAAACTATTACCATGTTGCTTTAAAAACATATTAGATGTCTAACTGGTGTCTTTGGATATCTGTTTTGCAATTTGGATTGGGCCAAATGGTTCTCATCTGCTGATATCACCTGTGCCACTATGTCTAATTGCCTTGCAGGCTTTTGAAAATGTAGCCATTTGTGTTTAACTTTCATAGGCCATAGAGCCTGGGAAAAACAGCTGTCAGCCTTTTCAATCGTCAGGGGTCTTATGTTGGGGTGCATGCACTAGGCAAGGGATAGCTGTTAAATCTGAAACAAAACCAAAGATGAAATTTCAGAAGACGCCACCATCATTCCAAGGTTGCCACACACATACACACACATTCCTCCTCTTGCTATTTGGCAAAGCCTTCAGTGGGATGGGCTAGCATATGGCAGGAGGGTCAAGCAGGAGCATGTGAGGTCAAGCAAAGAGAGTGGGGATCTGGATCAGAGAGGAGGAGGAGGCTTTGTCTCACAATGCAGACGATCTTTCAAAAGAAACTCATGATCAGCTTATGTAATGAAGCAGTTAGCATTTCAGTGTGGCCATGATGGCTTGGTTCACTCCTTTAGTAATCCGCTCATCTGCAGTGTCTTTGCAGTTTTGCAGTATTTCATTGTGTTCTTTCTAGGTAGATTAGCAGTGACATGTTAGTGTATGCTGAAAACAATGAGGGAGGGCTTCCACTGCAGTGCCCATTCCAGCAGCTGTTCTTAGTCAGTCACCGATGACAAGTTTTCCCCTAACCCTCATCTTCTTAGTGGCAGGTGCTAGTCACTGAGAAAGGAAGGATTTCTTGGGGCATTTTTTCCCTCTCCAAGGTTTCTCTGGAACTGCTGTCGGCATTACATTTTCATGATGTTTCTGTTCATTTCTGGCTCTCGCCCTCTGCTTGCAAATAGCTTCCATTCAGGCAAGCAAGATACATTTTGGTGCTTCCTGATCGGACTGCAGTTGATTGTAATGCATGCCAGTCCTGCAGATCAGCAGCACCGGAACTGAGACTTTGCCGGGTCTGTTTGAAGCTTTTGGCTGTAACCTCAGGATGGAAAATATGTTCTGGAAAATGAACAGTTGTCTCTGGCAAAATATTACAGCCCTGGAACTTTCCTGCTTGTGAATTATGAATTGTCACAAATGGCAACAAGCAAGCGCCAACAGATAACCGAGCATTGACTGAGCGCAATCCTTTCTTCTCGTAGGTTAAGGTGATGAACAGGAGCCTGCCTTCGGTGCATGTGTCACGAATGCAGGTAACTTTGCACTGTGGGAGAGCCGGGAGTCAGCAAGCGAATGATTCCTCAGGACTTGGGGCGGCCTAGGTGTGCCTGAGCTGACAAAGCCAGAGGAGAGGCTATGGGCTGGTGTCGTGGGGGAGCAGGGAACTGAACTGGTGCCCTGGAGTAGAGAGTTCTGTCACTGAACCTCCCCAGTGAAGCCAAGGAGGACAGCAGTCTGTAAATTAATCCACGCTAACCCACATGTTACCCTTGGAAACAACCACGGCCCTATTCCAAAATGACACCAGCCTCAGGTCAATTGACGTCCTTTTGGAATACTGCACTATCAGGGCAAGAGAGCTGGGGAATTGCTTCTGCCCTGTGAAGAACCCAGGAGAAGTGAGTAAGCCTGGGGGAACTGGGGTAGGGTGGGATGGTTTTTAAAAATGAGTCCGCACAACCTTGGGTTTTAGTGCATGCTGTTGTAAAACAGCACGCACTAAAAACTAAACAGAATGAAATTTAAAAAGCCACAAAAACCCCCAAAATGAAGCCATCTACCACCAAAACGAAACAAACAAACAAACAAACAAACAAACCCTGCACACCATTACTCACTCCATGTTTGATTAATAAAAAAGTGAGCATTTCCTCTAGGATTCAAATCTAAATTTTAAAGTGGCATAAAAAATGGCCACACATGTTCATCTCCATGTAACTTACATCTGCTGTGCTTATCTCATATTCCTGAATCAGGTTAGCAGGAAATCAATGCTTTTCCAACAGGCAGTTAATTTTCCGAGATGCAGTGATTTTTTTTTTTTTGTCCCAACATAAGCGTATTTTCCTGTAAATAAACTTCTTTCCTTTCCCTTGTTCGCCCTGTGCTTGAATCACCTGTGGTTTTCTTCTTTGGTTATTTCAGGGCGTTCAGGATGCTATCATATGGTCCCTGGATTCCTTAATGCTCACCTCTCCCACACGGCGTGTGGCTCTGGTTACCTTTAATGATGTGGTAAGCGTTTGCATGGAGCGCTGGAACAGTTCAGTGGCGTACAAGCCTTTAGTCCAGATTTTTCGCCATTGGCACAAGATGTGTGTTTTGGAGGTTGAAAACGAGTGGGGGAGGGGAGGGGCGGGGCCACTCGTACAGCAAAGAATCTCCGAGAGCAGTAAAGCATTTCTCATCCTCGGAGTATGTAATCCTGGCTTGCACAAAATATTGTTCCACTTCCCTTCTTGTACTTTTGTTAATAGCTGACATTAAATAACCTGGTCTCTTTTGTACAGCGTTGCTTAATCCCTCACTGGGGAGCCACTTGTGGTTTCTAAAGGCTCCATCTCACCACCTGTATTTTATGTATTTATTTTTCAAGGAGTTACAGAATAAAATGGGGCTGCTACTTGTCATTTAAGCTTAAAAGAAGATGAGGGGCAGTCTTCAGTGTCCCGTGCAAAGGGTGGGGGCCATTTTGCACGTGCGGACCTGGTAGGAAAATTTTCAAAGAAAACTCTGCGCGCAGGTTTTCTTCTGAAAGGGCACCGAGGACCCTACGGCTTCTGCAGATCCTTTTGCCTGCAGGTAGAGAAAAGAGGGGGAAAAGGCACAGGTCTGAAAATTTCATTCTACAGGGGTACTTTACCCCTCCCCCCCCCAACCTAATCGGCCCTAGAGACGTCCCTTTTTAATGCCACTAAAGGGACACATGCTGTGAACCCTGCAAGTACTCTCTTTAGCTACTCCGAGGAGGACAATGTTCGGGAAGGCCAGTTTCCCTGGATAAATCGCTATTCACCCAGGTAACATTACTTTCAGAATTGCCCTCAAAATGAATGTGGTTCTGTGAAAGCCAACTGATAGGTCGCTCTAAAACATTTCTGCATAAAAGGCAAGGTCAGTATTGAGAGGCTGCCTGGATACTTAAGCTAACCAGATAATCTTATTGGCCAACTTAGTTGGGATATTCAGCAGTGCAGCTGCGCAGCTGAAAATACCTGGATAACTTTAAAGTTAGCCGGATAAGTATATCCGGCTAACTTTAGAGCAGCTCACTAGCAGGTCTAACTGATGGGCTAACAGCCGGATAAAATTGAATATCACCACTGAAATAGCTAAGTTAGCCGGCAAAGTGGTGGCTGCTGAAAGGGGCCAGATATTCAGACATCGCCACTTAGCCGCACAACTCCCATAGGGTTTTTGAAAAGGATTTATGTGCATAAATGACCTTTGAATATTCCTGGGGGGGAGGGATATTGTGTGAGTAAAAGTACAAGCACAGGCGGTTTTGTGCGTTCCTTTATGCAGGCTGCAAAGAGGCGTTCTGGGACGAGGCAGAGACAGAGTTGACGTGCGTGCCTGCCTGCTTACCTACTCCCGAGCAGGTTGCAACGCTGTGCCTGTGTGCATGCCCATAAAATCCACTTTGAAAATTCTGCGCAGACTTTGGCACATACGTGCAGGATCTTTGTAAATGGCCCTGCCTATGACGGATTCTTCCCTCCCTTTCTCATTAACATGAGCTGTTTGTGGGAATATGCTTAAGGTCTTGTTCAACATCGCTGTTTGTTTTGTTGGAGGAGTCCAAGACTGAGGATGGCAGCCTCACATCTCAACAGCGATCACTCCATTCTCTCCTCCATGATGGGAGAGACATCTCCCCCCCCCCCCCCCCCCCCACCAACACACACACAAGTCACACCCCTGCACAGGTTTGGGCCAGTGGCAAAGGGTGTCATACCATGCACCCCTCCCTCCACTCTTAAAAGTAGGATGTATAAGGTCCCCACCTCTGGAATGTCACCCTCCATCCCTACACCCATGTGGATAGCTACTGCTCCTGCTTTTGACCTTCTAGCTCTCAAAGGGAATCACAGCGGCCCTGACAAAGTTGGAGCAGGCAGTGCAGGGGCTCAAAGAGCCCGCGTGCCCTCGACGGCCCTACTCCCCTCTGGTTTTCACGCGGGAGGCAGCACCTGTAAGTTCACGGCCACTCGGAGAGTCCCTGCACCAAATGCCTACCCTGCTATCAGGGCTGCCCACAGAGTTATGGAAGCCATGAGTCCAGGGGAGAGAGAGAACGGGAGTCACGGAGCTCAGGGAGAACCGGGGGGAAGAGAGGAAGAATGGGAGCCGTGAAATCGGGAGGGGAGGGCGAGAGAGGGAGAAGGGCTGACATGAGATTCCATGGGGAGGGAGGCAGTGTGAGGTGGGGAGTGAGAGAGTGATATAAGGGTTATAATGCTTGCCTCCACTCACACCTCCTGGCCATGTTCCCGCTTCCCTACCAACACGCACTTTTATAAAGGTTTCGGCATCCTGTCTCTGTAGTGATAGGAGGATCTACTTACAACGCCATATTTATTTATTTATTTATTTATTTATTTATTTATTTAGGTTTTTTATATACCGGCATTCGAGACCGCAGTCACATCATGCTGGTTCACATAAAACAGGAGTGCATGAAAAAAACATAAACTAGAACAGTGGTGCGGAAAAGGCAGATACATGTAACAGGGTGACTAGAACTTGGCAAAGAAGGAAGAGAAAGGACAGGTTATTAATTAATAATGGCTAACGATAGTAGAGATAGTTAACAATGGTGTAAATGAAGTTGAGGTGTTAAATCAATTGGAGTCCGTGAATGCTTGAGTGAATAGCCAGGTCTTTAGTCTGGCTATTCTGGCATATCTCCTAGTCTCTGGTCAGTGGTTAGAAACCATGACCTTAAGTCCACTTCAACTACTCAAACAGCTTCCCCATTCCCTGATGGCTTTCATGGGTAGACACAGTGAGAATCCAGCTGCAAGAACAGTTGCTATCAGAGACTAAACGTGAAGCGTTGAGTTGGAGAAGAATCTCCATCAGCAGATGTTCCATTAGAGTTTTGGCTTTCTCCCAGACCTTAAATGTAGAAAATTGGTGGTTGGCCACTCACAATATATTCTGACTCTTTAGTTTGTTATATTTGTTATTTCCTAGGTTACTTTATATGGGGATGGCCTGGGTGCCCCCCAGATACTTATGGGCTATGAACTGATGGACGCAGACTACCTCCGAGAACAAGGAGTGAACTACCCAACCCCCAAATGCATCACTGAGAGTTTCCATTCCTTAAGCACCAGAGTAAAGGGGTAAGTGAAATATCTAGATTTTACCATGACACCGCAGTGACAGCCCAGACTTACATTTCCTTACGTTACGAAGTTGATATTCAAAAGCCATTTCTTATGTTTGGCAGTCCGCAAACTCCGCCGGCTGTGGATTGCCGCACTCACCCCCAGGTACGGGCCGCCCCTCGGGAATCCACCAGCTCTCTCCTGCCCACGCGGCAGGATGCTGCTGACAGGGCCAGTGCTAGGGTTTTTGCTGCTCTGTACGAACAAGTAGTGTGCTGCCCCCCTCCCCCCGTGATTCATTCATCTCCCTCCAGTAATCAAAACTTTAAAATCTGACATTCCTCCATACCCGGGTCCACCCCCCCCCTCCCCCCTCTCTTCTGGAACTCATGGCCAATGCAAGAGTATTAGATGCCCTAGCACCCACCTACCCCACTCTGCCTCTCTTCAAACAGAAACACACAATTACAAATTATGCATCTATTATAGCAGATTTTGCATTAAAATAACAGAGTACAGTCTTCTGAGGTGAAAACATCTTACAACAATCTGTATATTATATTTACATGCACTGTTGTGCCAAACAGAAAACCTGCAAAAGTACCCATATGTTGTTAGGCCTATTGTAATGCATGTTGAATGTGGGCTGGACCCTCAGAAAGTCATGAGTAAACAATTACAATAGAGCAAACCTCCCATGCCAAACAGCACTAATTGCTAGCAATAACAATCTTGCCTATGAAAAACTAACACTGCAAATATAACACCAGCTCCTTCCTATTAGGAAAACAGAACAAGCCATGCTGCTATACAGAAGCTAAAAGCTAGCAGAATACTTCATCTCTTTTCCACATGTAAAACACTGACAGACCCTCATCAAATACAGAATAAAGAGACCATAAAGTAGAAATAGAAATATGCAGACAAAAACAGGACATTGCAAAAAGCCAGGCTATTTATAGTGCAGCAATGCAAAAAACAGAAACTACCATGCCTCATAAAATATCAAATAATAACATCAAGAAATATAAAATATCAAACATAATAGTAAAACCATATTAATAACAAAAAGAAATATTTCAAAACAGCTGAAGAATAAACATACAGTATTTAAAAACTCATTTAAATTGTTTTATTTAATTTCCCAAGCACCAGTAAAATTTTTCAAAATAGCAGAGACATAAAACACACAATAATTAAAACTAATAAAGATTAAAAAAAAAAATTCCCACGCTCCATACCTGGGGATTAGTGGTGAAGGGAGGGCACACAAATATTCTACTTTCTCTCTCTCATTTATGCACATACACTTTCTTTCTCTCATACATACGCATGCTCACATACGCCCTCTCTCTTGCGTGCGCACACACACACATATTTCACCTTTTCTTTTTTTTCAATTGCTCCCCTGGGAGCTCTGGGCTCGTCTCTTCACTTTTGGCCTCTGTCGTGGTGGGATCAAAAGATGGCCTCCACTTCACTTGAGCTGCTGGTAGGATACGGTCCGCCGGCAGCCCAAAGCCACTTCTCTACTAAGGCTATCTGCGGACAGATGGGGGTTCCCTGGGCAGACTGTGGCCTTACTACCTCTGCTCTTTCCTTTACTTCTCAACCCCTTACCTCAGCTCTTCCTCCCCTTTCCCTCACTATCTTTCCTCTCTCCCCACTTTTCACCTCCTTTTCTCCCTCCAGAGGCTCTTCCCTCCCTCCTCTTCTCACACTACCTCAGTTCTTCCCCCATTCCTGTCCCTCCAGAGATTCTTCACCTTCTCACCCCTTACTATCTCAGCTGATTCCCCTTTCTCACCTTATTTCCTCATTACCTCAGCTTTTTCACTCAACGCACAATTAAACTCTGGAATTTGTTGCCAGAGGATGTGGTTAGTGCAGTTAGTATAGCTGTGTTTAAAAAAGGATTGGATAAGTTCTTGGAGGAGAAGTCCATTACCTGCTATTAATTAAGTTGACTTAGATAATAACCACCGCTATTACTAGCAACGGTAACATGGAATAGACTTAGTTTTTGGGTACTTGCGAGGTTCTTATGGCCTGGATTGGCCACTGTTGGAAACAGGATGCTGGGCTTGATGGACCCTTGGACTGATCCAGTATGGCATGTTCTTATGTTCTTTCCCCATCCCTCCCTCCCCATCCCTTGCTCTTTCCTCCCCTTTCTATGCTTTCATCACTTTCTTCCTCCCCTCTCCCTATGCCCTTCCTCCACTTTCTCATCCAGTGACTCCCAGGCTCTTTCTCCTCCCTCTGCAAGTATTGGGGCTCCCTAGCGCAGTTTATACAGTCAGGCTTCTTGCTCATCCTGCATGAGCCGTCAGCAGGAGCAGCATTTGAGTGACATCATCATCTACTGTTGCAGAGCCAGTCTCATGGTAGAAGCTGTGAAATCTCGCTGCTCCTCTCGCGAGACTGACCCCACATCAGCAGGAGATGGTGTCACTGAAATGCTGCCGCTGCTCCTACTGTTGGCTCACACAGATGATGTGCTTTTTTTTCCTCTACACCAAATGAAAAGGGTTTGTCAAGCCTCATATCCCATTCCATTGTGGCGGCAGCCTGGTGGACCCGTGGACTCTGCAAGAGCGGCAGCTCTGAGGCCCCGTGACGGGAAATCCCCCACGGCACCAATTGATGACCTCATAGACTTAGGCCCTTCTGCTCAACCCTTGCTTTCCTCAGCAACAGGTCTCCCTACAGCCTGTATAGTGTGAGTTGCCTCAGCATTTCCAAGTTCCTGCATCTTGTCTTCAGTTCCTAGTCCTTGTCTCGTCTTCAGTCCCAGTGGTTTTCATCTCTATCTTCAGTTCTTGTGGTCAGTTCATCAGTTCTTCTGTGTTCCATATCTCCTTGTCTGTTTGCCTGTGCTGCTCCTTGCCTCCCTGCCTGCCTATTTGTCCTGCCTTTCTTTGGACGAATAACTGGTATTGGCCTCTGCTCACCTTCTGGACATTCCTTGAACACCGCCTGCCACTGACCACTGCTTGCCTTCGACTTCGCTTGCATGCTTCTGCCTCTTCTACGGATCTTCTGACCATCAGCAGAGGCCCCACCTAAGACCTGCTGGCCCCGGCACCCAAAGGCTCAACCCGAGGGGAACATGGACTGGTATAGGTGAAGCACCAGCTGGGCCTCTTCCTCATCTGACTCCACCAGCCAATGGTGGGGAATTGCAGGGCTTTGCCCTGCAGATTGCGCCAACTCCACCTTGGTCCAAGGGTCCATGCCTGCAACACCATTTAGATGGAAAACTTTTAAGTTATCCATCTAAATGGCCTTTGAATTTCGACCTCCACAGACCTGTCCTAAAGACAGCCAGATAAACTTATGCAGCTGCCTTTAAGATAGCCAAGTATATTCAGCGATGCGACTGTGCGGTTGAATATACCCTACTAGTTAGCCAGATAAGTTATCTGGCTAACTAGCCGAGCTGCACAGCAGACCCCTACATTAATTCTTATATACCACCTCTTTTTCCCAAAGATCAGTTTACGCCAAATAATACAGTGCTGATGAAGTGATTTACATCATGAAATACAGTATAATAAACTACTATGCCTCAAATAATGCACAAAAGTCCTAACACTGCCCAACACCATCTCTTCTCTCGCTGAGGATGTGTAAGGTTGCATCACATAACTAAAATTTAAACAATCCCTGCAATCTATATAACATCCTAGAAAATATAATGAAGCACTAAACCCACCCCCTAAATACAATGGCAAACATATCGGAGTATGCACTATATAATAAGACTTTTTTTTTTTTACATTTTCAGGTTTAGGCTACTATTCCAATCATAATTCAAGTATATTTTCTGTATCATAGCTCTCTAGACATGCAGGTGTATATCTATCTCTTATTGATAAATGAATGACAAAAAGCTTGCAGAAAGTCAAGTTTTTTAATTATACATTTTTGACTGAGGAATTTAATTTCCAACAACTTTTGGAAGGGAAAGAATTCCATGGAGAAAAATCATGCAAGCACAAACTTGCCAAAAAAGAACTGTGGAACATCTGGCAAATTAATTCCTATATTTTACACTTTTGGGGAAAAGTCTCACAGTTTTGTTTTTTTTTCTTAAGGTTTTTGCTTTCACAATTTTTTCTGAGCATTTTTTTTTCCTGTGAGAGATTGCAGAAAATTTGAGTCCTTGGATACACGATGTGCTGTTTGAAAGAATATTTTTCTGCTGGCAAGTTTTGTAGATCATCTAGACCTAGATAAAATAGGCCTTAACAGCCAAAGGCATGGTCTTCTGTACTGTGTGATACCTCAGGAACTCACAGAATTCTGGATTACAAGTGCCTCTGGCTTTTGTCTCTTGTATTCTGCGACCCTGCAGAAATTAGCATGGCCTCTGTGTTTGAAATCCTTCTTCTGTTCATTACCTGTCGCATATGGATAAAAGCTCATTCCTTCCTCTAGAATGCAAGAACATGGCTCAACAGCCTTGGGACCAGCCGCACTGATATCGATTACATTAGCATCAATACAAACAGGCTCACAGGTTAGTTCCTGACGATCAATGAATTACGTCTTTGGGCAGACTGATGCAGTGATGACCAGGGCTAGATAATGATTCTTGGGGCTGACACAATTCATAGTAGATACATTCAGAACATGTACTCATGTTATTTAATAAGCTGATGTAGCTTTAATTAAACATGGGATAACTAGCCAATAACCATTACCCGTGTATCTACTGAGAAGAATGTGTTGATGAAATAATTCTTCGTTGTGATCTAAATGCCTTGAACAGTGGATCTACAATATAGTACAGGTATAGTCAATCTGGATATTTTAGCAATGGATCTGCTTTGTTACTACTTCTGATTATTTTATGAGCTAGATTGTTTTGGTCTTCAGACCTTTCATTGATCTATAGGCCTGTCTGTCTGATATTGCTTTTTAGTTTTTTTTATGTACCTGATTTATTTTATTTTTTTGCTTTAATTTGCAGAGAATTTCTGTATCTGCAGAATATAAGCATCCACAAATAAATAAGTGTAACTGCACATAATTATACTGTAATTCAGCATGCAGCCGTGCATCTGCAGTGTAATTACAGTGTAACTGCAGTATGTGTAATTGGCTGACTATCCTGCAGCATGTATGTAACTGCCTGCATGTCCTTCACCTTCCAGGTGATAATCTGCACTGACGGTTTAGCAAACACAGGTCTTGGATACCTCGACTCAATGGATGATGAAGTATGCCAAAGCGCCAAGGTCTTCTATGGTGACTTAGCAGAGACAGCAAGTAGAAAGGGGTACGTAAGATCATGCCAACCAGTCCCTTTTCATCACAGTTCTGCAAGAAAGACAGACAGACCTACAGAGGGAAAGGCAGAGAGAGAAACGGAAAGATGCCAAAGGTTGGCTCAACAACCGACAATTGCTACAGTTGAAGTCAATAGTGCTACAGCACACCACCGATTACCAGCACATTACAGTGAGCTGCATGTATGCATTCCTCACCCATCTCCTGCATAAACTATCAGCTAAAATGCCACATCCCTGTTTTTAACTCTAAATACAAGGTGTAGACTGTATCATCTTTTTTTTCTTAGAATTTAAAACCATCTGCCCTTAACTTTAAACCTTTTGCTTCTTTAACCTCTCATCCCCCGCTTTTTCAATTTCTACGCTCTACAGCACTACTCTACTTGTCTCCTTACACTCAATATTCTTTCCTAAGCTGTTTGTCAGAGAGATAACTGTGTGTCAAACGGTTTCTTTTTGCTTCCACTGGGATCATTTATTTATCATGGCAATTGTATGGCATCTTAACAAAGGGTCATCACCTTGAAGCTTGCAGAGACAGGTGCAGAATGCTGAACGTGATGGTCTTTTGGTCTCCCTTCAAATCAGTCTCTTATGTTGTTGTACATTAATTGAGAGTCATAGCCGTGAAACAGAAAGCATTCACCCTCTACATCAAGCCCTCGTCATAAGTGCCCTGGAAGTAACTTTGCCTTCCCTGGTCGTACCAGATTAGTCCAGGCTCCTGGGTTCATTCATCGTGCCAGCAGGTGGAGACAGAGAAAGTAAAACCGCCACTGCTTTAACTATGCTGATGCCCCCTGCAGTTTCCCAGAAGTAACTTTGCCTTCCTGAACCGTTAGCCCTTGCTTAATCTCATCTGTCCTGCTATGTGACACTGCGTGTTGGTGAGAAGACTTGTTTTTTGCACATTGACATAGGATGTGGTTTTCATGTGGGTGCTGTTGTCCTTTATTCCAGTGTCATTGTTTCCATTCTGACATTTGAAGGCACTGATTGTAGACTGATGGAGGTGGGGAAACTGGCAGATCGAACAGGAGGCAGGGTAGGTGGTGAGAAAGTCAAGTGATGCATTTTCCCGGCAACTTCAGCTCACAGACGAGTTCCTGAGACACATCATTTTGTGTACGGGTGTGTTTTATAATCATGGGAATGTGCGTACAGACGCGTACACACACACACAATGGGGATGATTCCAAGTGAAGACCAAATTAAAGCTCAGAGTTTGTCTGCTGAAACGTGCTGTCTCTTAATAAGCAATGTACAAATCACATTAAAGCTGAAGTAATAAGGTGCTTTAGTGCACTTTTTTACTCCCATTTTAGTACGCTGATGTATTTATTTAAAAAGTTTTATAAATTGCTTTTCCATGAATGTTCGAGTTGCTTTACATCATTACATATGTAATTAAAAACAAACGTTACAATGACATAGGAAGTGGTACAGCATTACATGTAATTCTGCCTTACATAATCTTATTCAAATCTTTTTAATACCTTCTTAAATAACATTGTATTTAAATCACACTTTGGTTCTTTTACATTTATGTAGAGCCATTGAGCATTAGGACAAGGAGAAGGAATGAAGTTGGAGGAGGATCTATCAAATCAAGAACAGTTATGCTTCAGTATCAAATGCCTTCTTAAATAATAGTTTTTTTGTGTTTAAATTTAGGGTTTAATAAGATTATTAACACACAAAAAAGGTGCACTAGAATGCATGTACGCTAAAATTAGTTCCTTATGCTTTGCAAACAAAGGACTTTTGAGTGTACCTTCAATCCACCAGGCACATCTGGGGAAGGTGAGGGACAGAGCTATCTCAATCGCAGGTCCCATTTCATGGAATCAAGATGCCTGAGAACTTGTGGCTTACACCTGACATGAAAGGGTTTAAAAAGACCTTAAAAACCTGGTTTATTATTATTATTATTATTATTATTATTATTTATTTATTTATTAATATACCGACATTCATCTCAATTGAGATATCACACCGGTTTACATTCAGGTACTGTAGGTATTTCCCTATCCCCAGAGGGCTTACAATCTAAGTTTTTGTACCTGAGGCAATGTAGGGTAAAGTGACTTGCCCAAGGTCACAAGGAGTGACAGCGGGACTCGAACCTTGGTCTCCTGGTTCATAGTCCCCTGCTCTAACCACTAGGCTAGTCTATTTATTTATTTATAAACTTTTACTATACCGACATTCGTGGACACACATCACACCGGTTTACAAAAAACTGAAGCAGGCAGAAAATTGCAATGAACAGGGAGGGGTAGGAGGAGCAGGCAAGGAGAGGTGAGATAGGGGGAGGAGAAAGAGCAGCGAGAAGGAGAGAGAGGGTAGGCGAGCCTTAAGGGACCTGGCACAGCTGTCTCGCCCGGTCTTCCTTAAGATCCAGACCCACAAGCAATCCTGGGTGAAGGGAGGAGCCCCTCACCAGGGTGCAAGAACTAGGGACCTAGAAGGGTTAGGAAGGCCCTGGGGAGCAGGTAGGAAGCCAGCTTATGCAAAAACCTCCCACGTTTGATATGTGTACTATCTGAATTTAAGGTGAGCTGCATTTTTCTTTTGATTTGCGAGTCTGCAGTGTAAATAGATTGTACATAAAGGAAACAGCCAGAGTCTGTTTCCTTATTCCTCATTCCTTATTCCTCCTGGCTGTTTCCCAAGATGCTATCACCCAAGTTCCCACGCCTGGCTCTTCAAGCAGGCCTTTGGTGTATTAAACTAAGATTTCAGATAGTGTGCTTGATGACAAAAGATTCTATTATCCTTATGTACTGTTATTGTAAGGTACTGTCTTGATTAGTAATGTTTTAATTTTATGAGTATTTTAACTTAACTGCCTCAATTTATGGAGTGTACGGTATACAAGTAATTGTAAATAAATATTTATTTATTTATTTATTTATTTATTTAAAGTCGCTTATATACCGATGTTCGTTTGCACATCGCATCGGTTCACAGTAAACAATAACTCATGGGCAGAGCCCTTACATAAAACTGAGAATAAATATGTAACTATAGGGAGAAGCCCTTACAAATAGATAAATACCTCCATGTTAATCCCATGTAAGTGGAGGGATTAGGTGCGACTCCCCAGGGCAAGGAGCTGTGTTACAGGCTGGATATTTTAACACTGGAAATTTAACTTCTGGGTAGAGGTGGAATAAAGTTAACTCACATTTCTGCAGTGAGTATTAGTCTATGGTGCTGGTCCAGCATAGGCTGGGCCCCTAAAGACAGGAGGGACTCTGCTCTTGGATTCTAACTGAAATACTGTGAGCTAGAAACTGTCTGCCCCAGACCCACTGGGTCAGAAGGTTACCCCCACTCACTCATGACCCCCTCCCCCGTTACACCTCCATTTTCTAATTGAAGGGCAGGGAAGACAGGAGGATGCATTCTACTGGAAAGATAAGTATTAGGGGGCCTTGAGGGGGGCTGCTAGGGTGGATGATTAGTGAGTGGGTAGGAGGTACATAGATGGGTTAGTGTTGTGGACTCTTTTGGTCCCAGAGGAGCAGGTTTCTGGCTTGGGGGACCTGGAGCAGAGGGTTTCTGACTATGAGGTCCTTAGGGCAGAGTTCTTCTGGCTCAGAGGTCTCAGGTTGGACCAGGGAGCCTCCGGTATTTTTCTTTCAGTGGCTAGAGGTATGAGTTAAACTTAACATCTACATCTAACCAATGAAGTTTAAAAATGATAGTAAAGTAAGTGTGTTTTTAAACTTTACTACAGTTTTAGCAGATTTGGCCAATGTATAAAAAGGTGTGCTAAACTCTGCATATCTTTTTGCTCCCTTTTTAGTGCATATTTTATTTTAACAAACCTTTTTTTTTTTTTTTTAACTTCCAGTGTATTTGCATACCATTACTTTACTGCATCAGGAATTAACTTTATTTCTAACACTAAATTTTAGCTCACATTTTTTTTTTTTTTTTACTACCATGTTATTACATAAACTTCATTTAGAACTGTATCCCCTTACAATACAGAGGGGTATCCCCAGATAGAGTGTCAGCCTCAGTAATCGGTGAACAATTCTAAATCTCATCGTGAAGAGGAAATATGAGACAAGCATAAACCTCCTGAATCTGTGCCAGCTTCTGGAAGCACTGGCAGTACAAATCCAAGAGGAGCTTGGGTGGCCGTGAAAAATCACTGCAGCTTTAGAGGGGTCAATTCCAGCTCCTGGAATCAGAGCAATCTCTTAGGTAAATGCAAATACATAAATACCAAGACAGTGCAACTTTATGGGAGGAACGCCAGCTCCTACATCCAGTGCAGTTTCACAGTGAAAGAGCAGCTCACCAGGGTTACTGCCCATGCCGGTGCACAAGTGAACCCCCAGAAGCTTCCTGAATTCCAGAGCTCAAATAATGAATTCATTCTTCTCCTTTATCCTTTCTGCAGGTGAACATTGTTAAGCCCGGAAATCTATCCAGTGAAATTCAGGCCATTCTGGAAGACAATGTCATGGCAACAAATGTGAAAATCAGTTTTTTCATTCCACAAGACATGTAAGTTAGTGAGGCTCAGCTAAAACAGCATTCCTGGACCTGGAATAGTGATGCTGCCTGGAAGTGGGCAAGGAAGTGTTAAGGTGCAAAATGCAACACCCAGCAGCATGCACTACATGTCTGTCTTTATGAAAGCATTAGTCTCTCAATAAATGTAAATTATACTGAACTCTATATGACTAGGGAACCCGACCTCAGGTGAAGGCTGGTGCTAGTGAATGTTTCTCTCAGGGCAGTGTCTCCAAATGGGCTGGTTTTGCGCATACCTTAACAGGCACGAACCTCATTCGTAACCCAGGATGTGTTGGGAATGATTTCAGTCTCTCAACTTTACTGCTAATGCCCTTCTTAGTTACTTGCATTGTGCCAGAGAGAGCCGCCTCCTGGAGTTCATACGGTGTCATTTTTATAGGCAACATATCAAGGGGCGCTTGGAAATTCTTCTTAATCAGGCCACTGGCACCCAATACAATTAGGATTATTTCAGTGTCTTTTGCTACATTTTCTTGGTCTCTGATTTCATCTCTTGATTCTTAAAGATCATTGCTTTCTCCATATGATCCACAGAATAGTTTGGTACTGATGCCTCTATCAGCAATGCTGTTTGTGTTTTTCTCCTTTACCACAATATCCGGTTTTTTAGAATTGATTTTCCTGTCGATTGGAATAGGAATGTCCTAAGTTAAAAGAGAGCTGTACCCTCGCTGTACTGTGAAATGCTTCAGGTATACACACAGTATCCACTTTCATTCACACTAAAACCTCATAAAGCAACATATTCGTCACCACCCCATCCTGTCTCCCCATACAGTCATCCCAGTCACCTCCCCCTCTCACCAGTTACCACCCATACACCAGGGAAATTCAAATTTTGCATATCCCAAAATGCCAGGGCCCCTTTCCTAAAGTACAAAGGATTGGAAAATTCAAAATATTCATTTGCATTAAATACTTTTGCTGACTAGGACTTGATGCTATTATTATATCACTTGTTTGTTTACACTTGTTATCAGGCACTGAACATTCCCCCACAAACACCACCTTGCAACCTTGGCAACACAAACAAGTAGCTAAGGAGATAGCCAATGGGAATGAAAACCATATCTCTAGCTCATAAACTTTTCCCCAATTGGTAACATTTTCAGTTAGCGTAAACTTACTATAGTTAGTGCACATTAACTGGATGTTAGAATATACTAACACGAAATACCAGTTTTTCCAAAATTTTGGCATTTTTAATTTTTTGTAGTGCTCCTGAAATGAGATGAAATAGGCAATTTTGTTGCAATTGTCTATTTCATTTAATAGGATTGCCAATCCCTTTTAGTTTTACAGAAATATATGTGCACATATATTGGACACAAAAGGGATTAAATTAGCACAAATTTGAAACTTATCAACATTAGTGCCAATCATTAAGACTTCGATAAATTGTAATTAATGCCCCCTCTGCCAGCTGTGGCACACCAGCAGTTGCAGACTTCCAAAACATATCTGTGTCTTGTATATGGTTGGCCACATATGCAGGTGCAAGAACTTTTGTATAAAGATTACATTCTTCTATAGGGACATCACTCCATTCAGGAATTATATTAAAATCATATTTGATTTGAATTAAAAGATCTTTGCAGGATCAAACAGGCTATTTCCTCTGTCCACTTCACCCCTCCCCTCCTGTTCCCTGCAGGATGGGAAGGAGGGAACAACAGAAGGGGGGAGGGACTGATTAGGGAGCAGAGTGTCTCTTTTCTTCTCTGCTCTATTTGTTCCAGCTTCAGCCTTCCCACTCACCTCCTGTTCCCTGCAGGCTGCTTGTGAGGGGAGGTGCTTAAAGAGGAAGCGGAGAGAGCCGAGACTGAAGGAGGCACTCTGTAGCTGTCTTCAAGTGACTGAATAAGGAGGTGGGGGAGCTTCAGGTTTGACTATGTGGCAGGTTGTTTATGCGGTTTCTCTCATGGTGTGCAGGTTCACAGGAGCCTGGAGGTACTGCTCGTAAGCACCTCCTATGAGCATCAAAGCCATAACCTTGGCAAGCAAAATTTGTAGAAGTTCTTGCCTCAATTTTCCACTTTGCTTATCTGTCTTCCTGCCTTTACTTCTCTGTGTTAGGTATTTTCGGCATGAAGAACACAATGAAAATAAACTAGTTAAAGACATCGGGAATGTTGCTAAAGATACGGAAATCACGTTTGAATTTGGAATCAAGGATCAGAGTAAGTCTGACAATGGATGCATTATGCCTTTACAACCTAGAAAATGCAACATGATTGACAATGATAAAATGAAAATACTGAAACAAGAAGTACTAAAAGCTAGGGAGATGGAGTTTGAGAAAAATAAGCAATGTAAAAAAATAACGCCCTCCCCTCTCATACTTCCTATGTTTTGTCAAGACGTAACTAATCAGAAAGAAATGTGCAGGCCTGGATTTATGAACAAGCCTAGAAGGCCTGTGCCCAGAGTGGCAAAATTTTGGAGACGACAAAGCTCCTGCTGCCCCACCAAACTCCAAGCCTATACCCCCTCCAGACTTCCAAGCCAATTTGATTGCCTCCTTTCTCTCTATAGTCAGCCTGTAGCCCAACACTCAAGGCCCCATGTTCTGCACAGAAGCCCAGAGTGGGTGAGGACACTGTGATGCCTGTGAGCACAGGGCCATGGGAGCACTGAGTCTCTGCACTCACTTCATTCTAGTGACAGCAGAGCCAGTGCTGGAGCGCTGAGGTCTCTGCAAGGGCTGGATGCTAGGAGAGAAAGGATCACATATCTGGGCCTGAGGGGAGTGGGAATCAAATCTGAGGTATTTGGGAAGTGGGGGCAGAGGTCCATGATGGGGGGGGGGGGGGGGGGGGTGTGATGGGAATAAAAGGTTTGCCCTTTATATATTGTTCAACCAAAGACTAAGCATTCAGATTTTGGGAATTCAGAATGCTTAGGCTGTGGTTGATCAAAATATGGATTTTACCAAATTCTGGAATTTTTAACTGCATTTAAAAAACAATGTGTGAAAAAAATTATTGGGCAAATGGTTGAGAAGACCAGCGGGAACCCTTGCAGGTCTCACATGTTTAGCTTGCTCATACCCGTTAATTGATAAATTTATCTAATCTTGGTGTTTTGCCAAAGGTTTAAACAAGGTTGCTCTGATTTGTTTGGTACTTGGAATCTCATTTTCAAAATACGTATTTATTTTTTATGTATTTAAAATCGTTTATATACTGTCTATACAAATGTTTGTAAAATCTAACTGGTAACATCATAATGTGCTAAAGTTAGTCCATTCCTTTCAGTTCTTTAAAGAAAACCATGCACAATCCCAGAATTACTGATACACCCAAAATGTATTCCTTAAAGTAAAAAAATTAAATGCTGGTGTAGTTACCTTACAAAAAGGTAATTATCTTTGTAATTGCAAACAGTGGTGCTGGATGACCTTTAGTCTCTTAGTGCAGGAGATAACAAGATACTCTCTCTGGTTTTTTTTATTTTTGCTTTTTTAAAAGAATGCCTTATCAAATTTAGCCTGGGTTGTTTGCAAAAGTATCCTTGGTGCTTAATCTTTAAATCCTGAAGACTCCAGAATAATCTTGGGAGTTATGAGCGTGGCGGGAACCTCAGCTATTTTGACCATTTAGATCAATAATTGTTTGTTTTCTTGGTCTGCGGGACATTTACATTAAGAGCTGCTTAATTGCTTGCAGCATAGTGACTGGTAACCAGATTTCAGAGTCGCTCAAATCAAAACCATACATTTCCCTTTCCTGAAGATTGTCTACAGTTCAGCCAGATCAGGCCGTGTGATCCTGTGCCTGGGGACATCACTTCCCCGTTAGTTTATCTCCCTTCTGAGATCAGGAATGAGAAGGGCTTTGGGCAGATTCTTCAGTCCTGCATCCATAAACATCAAGAAGAAGTATACTATTAACCACTTTGCCTCTTTCCTAGTGCAAATCAGATAATCCTACAATACCAGTACTTAGAGGCACCAAGAAATGTGATGCGGGCATTCAAGAAAACTCCTATGAGAATAATTAATAGTGCTGTTTCACATTCTGGGTCTGATGTACACTGTGAGTGAGGGGACTCTTAAATTCAATGAGGTCCATATTGAAAAGAAAACAGCTGCTAACTTACATGGGAGATTCAGCTGCATGTCTGATATATCGGGTTAACTTAATTGGATAAGTCCCAATGTTGGCACGTAAGCAGCTAAGATACACGCACAAGCAATTTCACACATTATTTTATGCATACTTCAAAGAGGTGATCCCGGGACAGAGTTAGGGTGAGGAAGCTATGTATAAAAAGCAGAAATCTGTGTATCCGTGTACGTGTGAACATTTATGCCTGCTCCCATCCCGGGGTTTACGCGCACCGGGCGAATTTTCAAAGGGGCCCGGCCACGCTCGTAAACCCCTGCAAACACCTGGGGGGGGGGGATTTTCAAACTGCCCACCTTGGCACAAAGTTGGCGTGAGCATTTACCCGTGAAAGGGAAACATGTCGTGAAGAATCTTCCCCTGGAAAATTGCTGCAGGGTGTAAAGTGCATGCGGTCACTTGCACCTGCTCTTTCCAAGGGTAGAAATACATTTTGCTCGGAGTGTGCGGGACTCGAAAGTGCAATCTACACAAGTGCTTGTCTTCCCCTGACCCTATAGATGACCCCCGGGCGCAGGGCTGAGGGGCGGGTAGTTTTCAGACAGATGATTTACCCGGGTAAAACGCCTTCTTACCCAAGGAAACTGCTTTAAAACTCGCCCTTGCTTGCACCTAAATTTCGGCACCTAAGTGAAGCACTGAGCATCTTCTGAAAACTACTCCCCTTCCCCCCCCCCCCCCCCCCGAACTTTCCAGCTGCCTGCCCCATATCTCTGTTGTTCTGCATCTTCTCCTGTCCTTGGGCCCTCGTTTCTAAGTTGCCAGTTAGGTAATCGGATCAGGCAGATTATGACTGTGTCTGTATCCATTGGCAGCCATTCACGAAAGGGAGACAGTTCCCTTCCAGCTGCAGGTGGAGTTCAAAACTCGAGATCACAGGAACGCCTGTCGCATCATCACCCAGGAAAAGAAAATCACGACCAACAGGTGAGAGCTGTCCGAGATGGAAGCTGGGGGGGTGGGGGGTGTTTCTGTCAGCCCTGGAATCAGTTCCTTTTAGTTGTAAGACATTTCTGCTGCTTGAGTGACAGGAGCTCCTCCTTAAGGCTTCTGCTGCTGCCTTAAGAAGGTAATTTTATTCGAATCTGCTGAACTGATGGTGTCTGATTTCTAGGTTAAATTATTTTGGCCTAGATAAGCCCTAGTGTATGACGGCTAAAAGTGAAGACTGCAGCTGGCCAGAACCTCTGCAGACTGGAGTTTAACTTGACTGTCACCCGTTATCTATCCTCGCAGCTAACAAACTACACAAGAGCCGAGCCACTGGCACCCTTCAGCTGCTCTGCTGTGTGCAGCTTGCACTGTGTGGATCGATTTAAGTGGCAGTTGCTTGGCTCCAGTGGACTCACCCTTGTTCTTTCAGTGTTGGATGGACTTCATGGCCCCTGTGGGCATCCCCGTGCCAACTGGCTGAAACTTTATTCTATTGAGCCATGCCGCAGGGTAGGCAGAGTGGAACAGGACAGGCCACTGGGGCAAGGAAGAGAAAAAGTGTGAGACATGAAAAGAGGGAGGGGAAACTGAGTTTGGAACTGAGAACGAGAGGAGAGGGAAAGGCAGGTTGGGCTGGTGAGTGGGAAAACAATAGCAAGAGAGGCAGAGGAGTAAACGTATGGGGGGGGGGGGCCCTTGGGATCACCCCTAGATGGCCCTAATCTAGGCCCGTATTTCCCAATCAGTGTGTCGTGGCGCACTGCCGTGACTTCAGACCTGATCAGGTTTGCCATGAAAACGTCCCCACTGCCTGATGCTCAGATCCAGGCAAGCCATCTAGTCTCTGCTGTCAGCACCTCATAGCAACAAGAGGCACCATGGGTGGCTCTTAAACGTATAGGAGCGCTTTTCTGAGAACATGCATGCCTCTTCATCCTAGCCAAAACATGAGCCCTGGGGAGAGGTAGCTAATGGGCAGCATGCAGGGCACTGATAACTGGGCCCTGCTTTGTGTGGCACCCGCATTACACACAGCACTCCCTGCTCGTGCCTCCTTCCTTGAGTCCTTCCAGCCTCTGTCTTATCCCCAGGCCGAGTGAAGACAGGGAGAGTGTGCACTGAGCCCTGGATGTGACTCAGCCTGAGTGCTGGAAGCTGTGGCAGTGCAGGAACTCTGGCAGCCACACGTGGTGCAAGCCGGCTGTCCACACCACGCCGTCTCCCTTCTCCTGCAATTCTATATAGAGGGAGCGAGTCCACTGTGATAGGTTCGTGTGTGTCTCTGCCCACCCCCTTTGTTGTCAAATTTGGAAAAGACTGGTGGGGTTTTCAGTGCTTCCCTGAATCTTCTTTTGGCCAAATGAGTCCTCTCCCGAGTCCGCGCTGCCTGCTCTGTGAAGGCTGCTGTGCCACACAATGTTTTTGTTCATGTAGGTGTGCCTCGGGCTTGAGAAGCACTGGCCTAGGAGGTGGGGTTAGGAGTTAGAAGGGGAATGCTCCATTTCCTAATAGCATCTCCTGCAAGGTGGCTGGAATGGAGAGCTGAGCGGCTGCCTGAGTTAGGAGTAGGCTCTGCTTCTGGTATTGGGCCTCACCGTCCTGGGACATAGAGTAGGAAAGAAGCAGATACCTTTCCAGGACACAACCTGCCTGGTAGGATTGCCTCCACTTTTGAGTTGCAAGGTTTTTATTTTTTTCATGTGAATCCCTAGTTCTGTCTCAGAGAGGGAAAATCCTTGCCTTGGGAAGGATAATGAAGGACGCCGAGTCCATCTCACCCCGGTGGATGAACAGTGGTGACTCGCCACAGAAGAGCCCTTATTTTGCATTTTTGGAAATTTTTGTTGTTTACTTCGGGAAGAACTTTACTGTCACCCTTCCTGGGGAAAGGAGAAGAGTTGTCTGGATCTTTCTCTCTCAGAGTTTCAAATTAATCATCTTAAGAGAAGAATTGTGAGTAAGAAGTTTTGTCACCCCCCCCCCCCCCCACCGGAGTCTCCATCCTGGGAGAAAAGAAGACTGGGGGGTTTTGGAGAATTCGAAATACATCTGGAACCCCCCCCCCCCCCCCCCCCAAGGTATTGTTTGGGAAGGAAGTCAACCACACCTAGGATACCACCCCCCCCTCCCCCCACCCCGCTCACCTGTGGTTCTTACTATTCCAAGCCCTAGAGGGTAAGAACATCTCGGGACCTGGGACTCAGCTACAGATAGAGGAGCAATTTGAAAAAATAACTTTGGGACATGGCTGTAAGCAAGATCAACTGTGTATGATGTCAGTTAATTACCTTGGGAGTTCTACAGTGAAGTTTTAAGTTTGGGAAAACCCAGCCAGAGTGTGCAGCCTGTTTAAATTCTGATACCTCCACCCCCACCACAGATACTTAGTGGATGCCTCTTACTGTGGTTACTAACACCTTGGCCACTGAAGGTCATGGATAATACCAGAAGAGAGGCTACAACCTTATGAGACCCAAACAGAATAAAAGATAGACCAAGTCAGAGAGAATACAAGAAAGACTGGGAATACACACCAACACACGCAGGCCCGGATTCAGGCATAGGTAACTGCCTAGGACGCCAGATTTGGAAGGTGCCAAATATCCAGGCCACAGAGGAGCCATCTCTCATTTACTCTAGGGCTGTGCACTGTTGTTACTTCAAAGAGGCATCACCGTGGCACCCTTCCCCATTTTCTGGTCTCTGGAGATGGCTCCCCTGCTCCCCTGGCGTCGGTGGAGGTGAGGAGGGGGAGTGCCCTCACCTGCCTATGGGCACCAAAGTTCTTTAATCCGTCCCTGAACGCAAGGAGTAGAAAGAGGCCTAAAAGACAGACCAAAGAAAAGAGGAAGGCAGGAAAATGAAAAAGCCTGCAAACAGAAAAAGGAGTGAAAAGACAAAGATAAAACTGAGATGGGCAAGACCAAGAAGGAACAAGCAGAAAAAATATCAATTCTATTTTTGGTTGGGGATTACAGAGAGCAGGAGGGTGGATCTTTGTGTTTGGATTTAAGTGCTCAGCTTGGCTCATAGTTACGTAGCTGCTTGACAGGAAAGAAGACCAGAGGTCCATCTGATTGCCTCTCAGCTTTTCCGACACTTGGTAATCCAGAGGAAGGCGCATTTGTAGTCAGTTCTGCAACGGTGAAAAAAAAATTCCCTCCTGACCCCAAATATATCTCCAGCTCAGCTCACTTAACACATTGTCTGGTTCTCTCACTTTGTCTGTACTCAAGTAATCAATATTCAATGAGCTGGATAACTTTACCTGGATAGTCAGCGGAACATATCCAATATATATATAAATGATCTAGAAAGGAATACGATGAGTGAGGTTATCAAATTTGTGGACGATACAAAATTATTCAGAGTAGTTAAATCACAAGCGGATTGTGATACATTACAGGAGGACCTTGCAAGACTGGAAGATTGGGTATCCAAATGGCAGATGAAATTTAATGTGGACAAGTGCAAGGTGTTGCATATAGGGAAAAATAACCCTTGCTGTAGTTACACAATGTTAGGTTCCATATTAGGAGCTACCACACAGGAAAAAGATCTAGGCATCATAGTGGATAATACTTTAAAATCGTCGGTACAGTGTGCTGCAGCAGTCAGAAAAGCCAACAGAATGTTAGGAATTATTAGGAAGGGAATGGTTAATAAAACAGAAAATGTCATAATGCCTCTATATCGCTCCATGGTGAGACCGCACCTGGAATACTGTGTACAATTCTGGTCACCGCATCTCAAAAAAGATATAGTTGCGATGGAGAAGGTACAAAGAAGGGCAACCAAAATGATAAAGGGGATGGAACAGCTCCCCTATGAGGAAAGGCTGAAGAGGTTAGGGCTGTTCAGCTTGGAGAAGAGATGGCTGAGGGGGGATATGATAGAGGTCTTTAAGATCATGAGAGGTCTTGAACGCGTAGATGTGAATAGGTTATTTACACTTTCAAATAATAGAAGGACTAGGAGGCATTCCATGAAGTTAGCAAGTAGCACATTTAAGACTAAACGGAGAAAATTCTTTTTCACTCAACGCACAATAAAGCTCTGGAATTTGTTGCCAGAGGATGTGGTTAGTGCAGTTAGTGTAGCTGGGTTCAAAAAAGGTTTGCATAAGTTCTTGGAGGAGAAGTCCATTAACTGCTATTAATCAAATTTACTTAGGGAATAGCCACAGCTATTAATTGCATCAGTGGCATGGGATCTTCTTAGTGTTTGGGTAATTGCCAGGTTCTTGTGGCCTGGTTTGGCCTCTGTTGGAAACAGGATGCTGGGCTTGATGGACCCTTTGTCTGACCCAGCATGGCAATTTCTTATGTTCTTATAAATGTTCTGTTTGAGTATCACTGAATATCAGTACTCACTGGCTAAAATTTGACCATGCCTCCACAGCGCCTCCACCATTGCTGCTTTTTATCCGGCTACATTTTGACTGGGTAATGAGTTATTTGGATAAAATTTAACTGGAAAGTGAAGGGAAATGTTCATGTCTTGGGTTTTGCCTAGATAACTAAAACTTACCATGACAAAACCTTTGAATATTGGCCTCAAGACGACTAAATGTTAAGAGGGAGGGATATGTAATGAACAGAGCCCCTTCTTGTGGTAAAAGGACACAATGTGTAAATACCAAAATGCTCCCACTGTTTGCCCAAACGAAGTGGCACTTTCAGATGATCTTAATGGTTTGTTTGGGTCCAGACTGCAGCACATTTTCTTATAGTGATCACAACTATGATTATGAATAATCTTGTGTTTACGTCTGAGTGTAACTTGTGTGTTGTCATGTATGCTGTACCCCAGTATGTAAGAACATTGTGTTTTGGACAAGTGTCATGTGTATGCATTTCTGAGAGAAGGTGCTTGTGTGCACAAGAGACTATGTTGACGCTGCTTTAGTTACCTTAGTGAGTGAGAGAATTCTAGCACAGTGAGCGTACATGTATGTACATGCATGTCTGCAAGTGATACATGTGCAAATCCAATGGGTACAATGTTAGCGTGTGAAAGCGTGAGTGCATATATTCACAGATAACGTGCATCTACATGTGTGCGTGAGTACCTCTGTTTGTGTAAGGGATGGTAATTGTGAGAAGGCGTGTCTGTGGAGTAGGAACAGAAGGCAGCTGACCACATGAATGAGCCTGATTTCTCAGGGGACTGGAATGAGAGCCGGATACAGTATTTTTATTGATCCGTCTGAGATTCTATATCTCCAGTTGGTTAACGTATCTAAAAGTCTCTGTCAGACTTTTTATGCTGTGATATAAGTATGTATAGCAGATATTTTGATAATGCCTTTGAAGGTGCCTGAGTCTTGATCTCTGGAGTGTGTATATGACTAGCTGGCATCATTAGATTTAAAAAAACAAACAAAAAAAACCACAACCTTCTGTCTCTCCTGGAAGGAAATACAGTATACACAGTCTATACTGCTTTCCCAAAAATGCAATGCAAACCTTTCCTTTCCTTTTTTTTTTTTATTATATGACTCGAAGTAACGCCACACACAGTTCTTCTCAATAGTAAATTTTAGCTTGTAACTAATTAAGAGTTAAGACAAAGTTCTTTTTTTTTTTTTTATATCTTGCAGCTCGTTGGTGGAAGACAGTCTCAATATCACAGTGCTGGGGGTTCATGCAGCTCAAATCAGTGCGCGGCTTACCATGGAAGGACGAGTGCAAGAGGCACAACAAGGGCTCCTTGCGCAGAAGGGATTCATTCAGAAGATTGTGTGAGTGGAGTTCCTCTTTTACAGGCCAAACTCAAAGTCCTGTGAAAGAGCTCAAGGACCTCAGAAGCATGCACTTAGTCTTTGGGTACTTTTCTGAGATACGGGCTACGCTGTTATGGCAGTTGGTTCCATGGATAATTTTTACCACTGCTAGGATTTACTGCTTCATTGCAAAGTATTTGACAGGGGGTCTACGGCAGGAAGAGAAGAACGGCAAATACCCACAATACTGTGGGTAGAGCGGTAATAAAATGGCCTGTGAGAAAGGGGTCCCATTGTGTGACATCTGACACCTTTACTCTCTAGTAGGTTCTAGATGGGACAATGGCCCCAGCATATTTTTTCACTTGATCTTTCCATTTCTCCAGACATTTGCACATATACTGTACAGCTGAACGTTCAAAGCCATCTGCAGTTCTCCATTTACATACTTAAGTGGAAGTATAGAGATTTCTGCTAGCACTTTCTAAATTGTGCGGTGGGAGCCACACAGTTTATAAAATACTGCGTCTTTCGGCCCCGGAAGTGTATATGTGTATTTCAGCACATGCGTGTAACTTGTAATGCATGAACACATATGCATTAACCAATTTAAAAAAAATTACACATATACCGTATTTAACGTGCATAATAATTGTAGCATTAAACGCAGAGACAGGTATTTTAAAATATGCACGTACACCGTTTTGAAAATGCTTAGTTGCGCACATACTTGGAATCATCAGTTGGCCGATACCTCCACCCGTTCAACTGCATCTTCACCAGTTCATCTAAACCCTCTGGCACTTCCCTGAGCTCCTACTGGCTCATCCAGATCTCCCACCCAGAAACTGCAGACAAAAGACAAGTCTGATTTTCAATTGCGCGGGTCAGTTAGCAGGCGTAAAAGGTCACAGAGAGGTTTGGTAATATATGTACATGCCCCTCTTACAAGATAGCAAACCTGTGCGCAGACTTATGAACCCCATCCCAGAATGCTCCATTTTCCCTGTTAAAAGTCAAGCACGATTCTGTAAGCACGCGCAGAATCGTGGAGGTTCACAAAATATCATGTACTGTATGTGTGTGCCTGCTACTCACATGCGTGTCTGCTATTTTTATGCACTTGCCTCCCGCATCACTCGTTGAAAATCATGCACGATCTGTTTTCCTTGCTTATCTGAAGCTGAGTATTGTGCTTTGCATTCATGAGGCACTTTAAGCTCCCAGGACAGCTCAAAGATCTTGTATTTAAAAAGCAAGTCGTGCTCTCAGCTTGTTTTAATTGGCCCAGACTACAAAGCCTTCAGCTCTGTGGCTTTGACCACACATTAGGAATATGATTACACTATGAAAAGACTGGTTTGCCCTGTCAACAGAGGACGATTCTCTTAAGCACAGAGCCTTGGTTCTCTGTACAAAAGCTTGTTTATTCTGAGTGATACAAGAGAGGGAAAAGTTTCTGGACGGGTAGCATGAGGAAGGTGGGGTAAAATGTTTCTTCCTCGAGACATCTCAGAGGAGGAGAATTTAGTATGAATTAAATCACAGCTGGAATTGAGCGATTCCATGCAAAGGAAAAATCTTGTTGGCGTGAGTAGAACTGGAGTTAATTTAAGTAGTGTCATAAACAAAATGTTTGCAAACAGAGACATGGCTTGCCAGAAGCCATCACAGATGACATTCACAGGCCGTTCTGCCAAACGAAATAAGCAAGCAAAAGCCGCTCATTTCACCTGGGAAGAAAATGTGCTGCCAGTGTCTTCCTCACCCATTCACAAAGATGAATTGCTGCTGTGTTCCCTTCAGCCAGTGCTCTCCTGTAAGTGAGTGAGCCCATTGTTTTTACTCTGATGACCCTTCAGCAGGACTTTCTCCATCGTTCAAAGGGCTTTGTAAACTCCAGTGTCCTCATTCAAGGAAAAGAAATAATAATAATAAAAAAAAATAGCTCTCAAAAGTCAGGAACAGACGTCTTAATGTTGCTTCATGTGCTGGTGGTGGAGGAGGTGGGATTTCGCAGATTCTGGCTTCTACGGCATCGGAACTGCTTAGGAATGGTGTCTGAAGGGTGTCAGCCACATTTCTTGTGTTTTGCCAAGTCATTTTGGTGCCTTGAGGAAAGACGAGAACCAGCCCTCACTCTGGATCTGCGGAGCGTGTGTAGGACTAGCTGGCATCATCAGACTTCTGTCTTTCCTGTAGCTGGCTGACTGGGATGCGATTTATTCTTATTTCCTATTTATTGCCAGTTGATATTTCGTTTTACCTTGAATAGCCTCAAAGCGGATTACAATAAATCTAAAGTAGGTTGCAGTAGTGAATCGGTGCTGCAAAGTAGTTGCTACTAAGTTATTAGCGCACTGGACGAGTTTCATTAAAGAAGCCACCGGACACAGGGCAGATTTTGGAAGCTTTTGATACTTGGGCTGACTCAAAGATTTGGTGAGTGGAAATACTCCACTCTATGATTGTACAATACTAAGACATAATTCTAGAGATGCAACCCTCTCAAAAGAAATCATTTTCTTTTTTCTGGGTTGACCTCTAATCCCCAGAATCAGGCCACGGGTAGTGAAGCCCTGGCACACGGCACCTGTGCTCTGATTCAGTACGACTGTGCCCCAAATTCAGAGCCATCCCTTGCATTAAGGTAGGTCGGGATGACTGCTCTGGACCCTGCACTTTACATCATGTCCACCCCCACCCCCTCCACCCCTGCCTCTGGTGTGATTCTCTGCCTAACACCCCTCTCCCCATGGTGATCCTATCTTCCCACCTTCCTGCTGGCGGGAGGAGAGCAGCACTTCTTAGTTGCATCTGCCTCCTCCTCTGCTGGTTTCAGTCTTAAGTTTGAACTGCGCAGGGCCCCGTAGTCTGAGACCCAGTGCTATCATTGCATTCAGACTGAAGTCGGCAGAGGCAGGTAAGTGGTGCTGCTCTCCTGCTGGCAGTGTGCAGAAGGGGAGGGGACTGGACTGATGCTACCTGAGGGGCATGAAGCCATTAACTTTTTATTAAGAGTGTACTTTTACTTTAAGAGGTGTACAATGCTGTCCTGGGGGTAGGGGAGGATTTCCATTCAGCCAGTTTTCAGTCAGCCAGATTGAATTATTGTATTTTTGGCCTGGCAGTTTCCTCCTGCTCCTTTTGGATTACAGTTCAGCTGGATCTAGTTATGACACCACGAGCCTCTGTTCACAACTAGCCAGGGTTTTCCAGCTAATTTCCTTGGCCTTTCTATCACCAACCTCAAGCAAACAGGAATGCAAATCCCACTTTGCAAAGATTGACCTAGCCAGAAGAACCGAGAACTGCATGAGAATTCCTGGGACTCGTGGGGGAGCTTAGGTGCTGGTTCTTCTTTCGTTCTACTGAATGAGATGGGCCCAGAGTAGCCCAAGAATGTTCTCTCGCCTTATATTCCACATCGAAGGTTACGACTGGCCAATGAGGACCGGCTTGGCATCCCTTCTTTATCAGATCAGAGAGCAATATAAACAAAGCCTTGCACCTTCTAACTGTGCGGCACCTAACTCCTGGAAGACTATTCCAAGGGAGCTGTGCTCGCTGTCAGACTATCTTCCATTTGATCTATCTTTTAAGACCTGCTTCTTTGCTAAACATTTTGGGAATTGATGTCAGCCAGATATGGGAAGTAGACAGTGTTTAATTTTTGCCTCTCCTAAGACCTGATCATTTGGCTTACCTGACTTTTTAAATGTATTGAGATTTTGGATGGAGGGGCTGTACTTCTGTTTTTGGATGCGAGTTCTGCATCGGGTTTTTTTGACAGTCCAGTTTTTGATTGCTTTGATTTACGTTGTAAAGTGGTCTAATAAGTAAATAAACCAGGGGGGCCCCCACCCCAGCCAGTCAGGTTTTCGGGATATCTTTAATGAATATACAGGAGATTTGCATGCACTACCTCCTTTATATGCAAATATTTCTCATGCATATTCATTAGGGATAGCCTGATAATCCGACTGGCTGGAGGTGGGGGGAGGGGGGCGACGAGCAGTTTGAGCACCCCTGAGCTAAACTAGACTGAACTGGGGGGGGGGGATGTGCATTCAGGAGATGTGCTATCTATTCAAAATTAAATAATTAATTTGTAAATTCCATTTACAAACCACCCCTCTAGCAAAGGTTCTGGGCGAATACAAAAAATAAAATTCCACAGTAATAAATTAAATATATAACTGGATATAAACAAAATGCAACCTAAAATCACATAGTAACAAACAAAAACAATATAGTAATACCTCCCTTCATATAAATAAAACATCCATACACACTTAAAATCTACAAGAATTACCTCAGCTCACGTCATTAAAGGCAGTTCTACATAGCCAAATGATATATGATTTCCAGAAGCTAAGATAATCCTCCATAGATCAAATGTCTCTAGGCAGGACATTCCAAAATGATGGACCAAGGAATGAGAAAGCTTTCATCCTGGTATCTACCAGTCCAGCCTCATTGTCTGAAGGAATCTTCAATAGAATCTCTTGGGAAAATCACAAGTTCCTTGTTGGAAAGTAATGCAGTCTATGGTCAATCAAAGACTGAAGAGATTTAAAAACAAAGGTCAATGTAAACCACATTCTGTAAGTAAAAGGTAACAAATGAAGAAACTTGAAAGTGAAGGAAACCTGATCAAATAGTCTTAGACTGCACAGTATTCTCACAGCTCTGTTTTGAATACATTGGATAAGATGTACTGACATTTTTTTAAATCCACCATACAGTGAATTTGAGTTTAGTTATTTTGAGAGTAATATTCAGGCACTGAGTGGCTCAGCTATTTAGCTAGATAAACTTATCTGGCTAACTAGCAGGATATAGTGAATGGCATATACCCGGCTTTCTTAAAATTAGCCGGATATGCTTATCTGGCTAACTTTAGGGTAGGTCAGCAGCACGACCAGAGTTAGCCACATAAGTTAACTGGCTAACTCTGAATATTGGAGTTAGCAGGTTAATTTATCTACCTAACTTCACTCCTCCATAAAATGCCTCCCACCCCTCCCCAGAACACCCCTGATTTATGTGGCTAAATTCTAGACGGATAACCAGAATTCAGTCAGATAACTTTTCATTTATCTGTGTAAAGGCTTTTGAATGTCGACCTCATTGTTTTTATAGTATTAAATATTATAGAGTATATGATATTTTGTTTTTAATATATATTATGAATTATGGTTTTTTAGTGTAATATTTATTGAACCACGGATTAGTGTTGTATGATATATTCTAAGTTTGCATACATTGTAAACCACTTTGGATGATTTTGATTGGAGAGATGCTATATAAGTATTGCACTGAATTAAATCAAATCAACTTTCTTTCTGATTCTCAGCACACTGCTTTACCTTTTTATACCTCAGTTTATCTAACTGTAATTTCTGACCTTTATTCCTACTACTGCCAATAGTAATAATACTGACAATGTCTTATCCTCGCTCACTCTGTTTATCACCTCACAAATTGACAGCATATATGGTTCCTGGGTTCCATGATTGTAAAGCGTGATGGGTTATTGTTTGGATGAAAGACACTACAGTATATAATTACAAATTATCAGTGAATCTGAATTAGAACATGTCCCAGTTCTTTGCTCACATATTTATTATAAATGTTTTGTGGATGTCTATTTTTCAAATAAGGTTTCTATCAACCGTATCAAGCTCTCAGCGTGAAGAAGCTCCTGTTTTGTTTCTATTCCAGAGAAAAGAAGCAGAGTAAGGAAGAAGAAGATATCTACGAAAACTGGATTAGTGCTGTAGCTGCCATCTGCGATGACTTAGTGGAGCTCCCAGAGGTAAACTGCCTGCTCCTTACACACCTTGCCAGACCAGCTCAACCTAGATCAGAACGTCTAGTGAGGGGTGACAAGCCAGACATGATGGCGGTTTCTTTATGAAAGAATGTTTTTCTGCAGCCAGTTTCAGAGTTCTCCCTAGGGGTCCTGTGTAGAACAGTTTCCTGCTGTTTGTTTGATTCAGCCAAGTCCTACAAGCCAAGCCAGAGGAAAGAGAAACCAATGGGATTGGATGGATGTTTGAGACAAAACGGGAAATTGTAATGAGTTTTCCCATTTCGCTTCATTTGCCTTTAAAACAAAAGAAAAGCAAACAAAATTGTATTTTGTTTAATAGATAAATAAGGTTGTATTGCTGCCAAAAATAACCCCCTTCCTACTCCTAGGCCCTCTTGATGAAAATGTCTTCACGGGACAGAAGCGATCCCTGATCCCCCCCCCCCCCCCCCCCCCCCCCCCCCGCATCACAGCTGCCACTACTGGAAAAGGCACCAGCAGACTGAGGCCTATGCAGGCCGGCGCCATTTTATACAGCAAAAATTTACAATGGCGCTGGCGTCATTTGCAATAGCAGCAGCTGAGGCATAAGAGTGATCAGGGATTGCACCTTCCCCATGAAATACATTTTCTGTTAGGAGCCGCGCTCGCGGCACGCCGCACCCGAGGGGCGCCGCTTACCAGCGCGGCAGACCGCCGCAGTTGCCCTGATGTGGTGCTGAGTCGTGGGTCCGGGGCCGCGGACCGCAGCACAACATGGCCGCGGCGTTTCGGCTCCTCTTCCTGGTTGCTGGCTCCGCCCCCCTTCAGGGACTAACATCGTTGCCTCTGATTGGCTGCTGGATACCTCCTGCAGCGGGATTGGCTCTCCCCTGGTATGCCAGCTGGAAGGAGCTATTTAAAGGCAGGTCTTGCACCTCAGGCCTTGCCTTGACTTCCTCTGGGCTCCTGGCTTGTTCCTGTTTGTGGTTCCTGTACTTGATTCGTGGTTTTGACTCCTGGACCGGCTTTGGTGATTTCTCTGGCTTCTGACTCCTGGACCGGATTTGGCGAATTCTCTGGCTTCTGACCCCTGGACTGGATTTGGCGAATTCTCTGGCTTCTGACCCTTGGACCGGCTTTGGTGAATTCTCTGGCTTCCGACCCCTGGACTGGCTTTGGGGTATCCTGTGGCTTTCGACCATCGGACTGACTGTGGAGTTTCCTTCAACTCCCTTAATCCGAACTGTTCCACCTTTGAGTCCACGACCTGCTGGAGGCGCCAGCTCAGTTTTACTTTCCACAACCTGCTGAGGACATCCACCTTTGAGTCCACGACCTGCTGGAGGCGCCAGCTCAGCCTTACTTTCCACGACCTGCTGAGGACATCCACCTTTGAGTCCACGACCTGCTGGAGGCGCCAGCTCAGCCTTACTTTCCACGACCTGCTGAGGACATCCACCTTTGAGTCCACGACCTGCTGGAGGCGCCAGCTCAGCCTTACTTTCCACGACCTGCTGAGGACATCCACCTTAGAGTCCACGACCTGCTGGAGGCGCCAGCTCAGTTTTACTTTCCACAACCTGCTGAGGACATCCACCTTTGAGTCCACGACCTGCTGGAGGCGCCAGCTCAGCCTTACTTTCCACGACCTGCTGAGGACATCCACCTTAGAGTCCACGACCTGCTGGAGGCGCCAGCTCAGCTTTACTTTCCACGACCTGCTGAGGACATCCACCTTTGAGTCCACGACCTACTGGAAGTACCTGCATCCAGATCTCTGTGAGAGTCCTGGTCTAGGCCTCGCCAATCAGCGATCGAACATTCATTCCTCGCTGAACCAAGGGTCCACATCCCGGAAGCACAACAGTAAGTCAAGGCCATGGACCCGGCAGAGGCCTCGGCACTACGAGCAATTCCCGGCCTGGCACAGAAAATAGTCGAACAACAGGGTATGTTAGAAGCCATGGCCGCCTCCATGGAACGACTTAATGCTCGATTAGACGCTGTAGTTGCTACGCAAGCTACTTCACCCGCAGTCAGTCCGCCAACTGCACCTACTACACATATGCTGCAAGGATTTCCTCGTCCGGTTGTACCTTTACCGGTTCCACCTCGGTATGCTGGAGATCCACGCTTATGTTTAGGATTTCTGGACCAATGCAATATGCATTTCCGGCTACAATCTTCTCTCTTCCCGGACGATGTAACCAGAACCACCTACATATTGTCATTGTTAGATGGCAAAGCTCTAGCATGGGGTTCGGCCCTATGGCAGAGCGCTGATCCAGTACTACAGGACTTCTCTCGCTTCATGGAATTGTTCCGGTTGGTGTTCGAAGAACCAGGGAAAAAAGCCGCAGCAGGATCTACCCTCCTACACCTTCGTCAAGGAGGGCAAGCCCTCATGGATTATAATATTGAATTCCGAACCTTGGCGACAGAGCTTCGGTGGGAAGAGGCCACCCTTCGAACAATTTATTTGGAGGGCTTATCTACGAAAATCAAAGATGAACTGGCGGCCAGGGAACTTCCTGCTTCTTTAAATTCACTTATTGAATTAGCCACCAGAATTGACCGACGAATTCAAGAAAGAGTCCGGGAGGGTCTGGGAGGTAGACGACGCCTGACCTATTCCTCCACTCAACCTCCGCCTCTCACAAATACCCGAGAAATACATCCTAATGAAACCACTACTGAAGAGCCTATGCAACTCGGCAGAGGTCCCTTGTCGCCCGCTGAACGTCAGAGGCGACGTAGAGAAGGACTTTGTCTTTATTGTGGAGGTTCCGGTCATAGGATTGCAGGCTGTCCCATCCGACCGGGAAACTCCAAAGCCTAGGGTCCATGGGGGGAGTAACCCTAGGTCTTACATCTCCAGCTCCCCCACTTACGCTACCTGTCACCCTCACAGTTAAAGGACATGCATTTACCACCTTGGCCCTAGTGGATTCCGGGGCCGGCGGAGAATTTATCTTACAAGAAATAGTCGAGCAACTACAGATTCCTACCCGACCCTGTCCCAAACCATTAGTCGTCTCCTCTATTCATGGGGATCCTTTACCAGGGACCATTACACATCAGACGGAACCTCTGGAGTGTCATATTGCACCAGATCATCGGGAACAAATTACGTTCTACGTACTCAAGAAAGCCATTCATCCAGTGGTTCTGGGTATTCCGTGGCTACAGCGCCATAATCCCCAATTTGATTGGACTACATTAAAACTAAAGCAGTGGGGATCCAATTGTCTGGGAGCATGTTTAAATAAGACTTCTTGCACACAGAGTTTTCTTTGTACCTCTGGCCTAGGGAAATTACCCTCCCAATATGAACAATTTGCGGATGTATTCTCCAAAGAGGCCGCGGACATCTTACCTCCTCACCGGGAGTTCGACTGTGCTATTAATTTGACTCCGGGATCCACACCACCTCGAGGGAGAACGTATCCCTTATCCGTTTCAGAGACGCTAGCCATGTCCGAATATATCCAGGATAACCTGCAGAAAGGATTTATACGAAGATCTACCTCTCCGGCGGGAGCTGGATTTTTTTTTGTCAAGAAAAAAGATGGGACATTACGACCTTGCATTGATTTTAGGGGGCTCAATGCTATAACCATCAAGGACAGATACCCGCTACCTCTCATCACAGAGTTATTTGACCGGTTGCAGGGAGCTCGAATTTTTTCTAAGCTGGACTTACGTGGCGCCTATAATCTAGTTCGGATTCGTGAGGGTGACGAGTGGAAGACGGCTTTTAACACCAGGGACGGACACTATGAATATTTAGTTATGCCGTTTGGCTTAACTAATGCTCCTGCCGTCTTCCAAAACTTCATCAACGAAATCTTCAGGGATCTACTTTACGTCTGTGTGGTGGTTTATTTAGATGATATCTTAATTTTTTCTAACGATTTACCAGCTCACCGTCAACATGTTCTACTGATTTTGCAACGTCTACGGGAGAATCATTTATATGCTAAATTAGAAAAATGTGTTTTCGAGACTGCATCTGTTCCCTTCTTAGGGTATATCATATCTCACCGTGGATTTCAGATGGATCCGGCCAAATTACGATGTATACAGCACTGGCCTCAACCAACTGGTCTCCGCGCTCTGCAGCGGTTCCTTGGATTCGCCAACTATTACCGCAGTTTCATCAAAGATTTTTCCAAGCTCGCGGCACCACTTACTGCACTCACCCGTACTGGGGCTAATGTTAAATCCTGGCCTGTGGACGCTATTGCGGCATTCCAAACTCTTAAAGACTCCTTTTTACAACAGCCCTGCCTGCATCACCCGGATCCCAGACGTCCCTTCATTGTCGAAGTTGATGCGTCCACTGTAGGAGTAGGTGCGGTCTTGAGCCAAATTTCTGTCTCTGGCAAGTCTCATCCCTGCTCTTACTTTTCGAAGAAGTTCTCACCCGCTGAGCGCAATTACTCGATAGGCGACCAAGAGTTGCTCGCCATTAAACTTGCTTTCGAGGAATGGCGCCAGTGGCTGGAGGGGTCTCCGCATACGATCACGGTTTTTACGGACCACAAAAACCTAATCTATTTACAGCAGGCTCAGCGGCTCAATCCACGTCAAGCCCGCTGGGCCCTTTTTTTTACCCGTTTTGATTTTGAGATCCGATATCGACCCGCCAGCAAAAACATTAAAGCAGACGCGTTATCGCGCTCTTTTGTCAGCGAAGACATCTTGGAGCCCATTCAAAACATCATTGATCCTGCTCGCATCATTCTCTCTGCGTCTTTTACGGTTCCTGTTGGCAAGACAGTGGTACCTCGACGACTCCGCACCAAGGTATTGAAATGGGGCCATGATTCCCAGGTAGCTGGGCATTCGGGGCAGAAACGTACGCTTGCCCTCCTGCAGAATCACTACTGGTGGCCTGGAATGCGTAAGGACATTCGCGCCTACGTAGAGTCTTGTCCTACGTGCGCTCAACATAAGGATCCTACTGGACGGTCTTGGGGGCTGTTACAACCTCTTCCGTTGCCTGCCACACCTTGGTCTCACATCTCCACGGACTTTATTGTTGATCTGCCGCCTTCTGAAGGTCATACGGTCATTTGGGTTGTGATAGACCGCTTCTCAAAGATGGCTCATTTTACACCTCTACCAGCTCTTCCATCTGCTCCACGTCTGGCTCAGCTCTTCATGTTACACATTTTTCGTCTCCATGGCATTCCACAGCACATTACCTCTGACCGTGGACCTCAGTTCACTGCAAACTACTGGCGGAGTCTTTGCACTAAATTCCACATTGCTCTGGATTTCACCACGGCGTTCCACCCCCAGGCCAACGGGCAGTCCGAACGGACCAACCGGTCCTTAAAGCAATTCCTACGAACTTATGTTAATTCTCAACAGGATGACTGGTCGGCCCTGCTGCCCTGGGCTGAGTTCTCTCACAATTTTCACACTTGCACGTCTACGGGGGCTTCTCCTTTTACGATCGTTTATGGCCAGCAACCCGCTCCACCCATACCCTTACCCTTGCCTGTTGCCTCTCCAGCGGCCCAGGTTACAGCTCTACAATTTCAACAACTATGGATCCATACGCAACAAATGTTAAGAAGGGCAGCCGCCACTTCCAAGAAATTTGTGGATCGGCACAGACGGCCGGCACCTCGATTCCTTCCCGGAGACAAAGTGTGGCTAAGTACCAGACACATTCGTTTACGGATTCCCTCCATGAGATTGGCTCCCCGGTACATTGGGCCCTTTCCAGTGATTAGACAAGTGGGTCCTGTGACTTATCAATTACGACTGCCTTCCTCACTTCGTATTCATAATTCCTTTCATGTCTCCCTTTTGAAGCCCGTACTTCTCACTTGGCCCTCTCGTAAGACACCTGTTTCTCCGTTGGTACGGGCTGAGGAGGATACCATTTATCGAGTCCATGACGTCCTGGATGTGCGCAAACGAGGGCGTAAATGGGAGTACCTTCTTGCCTGGGAGGGCTTCGGCCCGGAAGAGAATTCCTGGGAACCTGCTACCAATATCTTGGATAAAGATCTTCTCAGGACCTTTCATGCTCTTCATCCCGAGAAGCCCAAGCCTTCTAGAGGGAGGCCTAAAGGAGGGGGTACTGTTAGGAGCCGCGCTCGCGGCACGCCGCGCCCGAGGGGCGCCGCTTACCAGCGCGGCAGACCGCCGCAGTTGCCCTGATGTGGTGCTGAGTCGTGGGTCCGGGGCCGCGGACCGCAGCACAACATGGCCGCGGCGTTTCGGCTCCTCTTCCTGGTTGCTGGCTCCGCCCCCCTTCAGGGACTAACATCGTTGCCTCTGATTGGCTGCTGGATACCTCCTGCAGCGGGATTGGCTCTCCCCTGGTATGCCAGCTGGAAGGAGCTATTTAAAGGCAGGTCTTGCACCTCAGGCCTTGCCTTGACTTCCTCTGGGCTCCTGGCTTGTTCCTGTTTGTGGTTCCTGTACTTGATTCGTGGTTTTGACTCCTGGACCGGCTTTGGTGATTTCTCTGGCTTCTGACTCCTGGACCGGATTTGGCGAATTCTCTGGCTTCTGACCCCTGGACTGGATTTGGCGAATTCTCTGGCTTCTGACCCTTGGACCGGCTTTGGTGAATTCTCTGGCTTCCGACCCCTGGACTGGCTTTGGGGTATCCTGTGGCTTTCGACCATCGGACTGACTGTGGAGTTTCCTTCAACTCCCTTAATCCGAACTGTTCCACCTTTGAGTCCACGACCTGCTGGAGGCGCCAGCTCAGTTTTACTTTCCACAACCTGCTGAGGACATCCACCTTTGAGTCCACGACCTGCTGGAGGCGCCAGCTCAGCCTTACTTTCCACGACCTGCTGAGGACATCCACCTTAGAGTCCACGACCTGCTGGAGGCGCCAGCTCAGCTTTACTTTCCACGACCTGCTGAGGACATCCACCTTTGAGTCCACGACCTACTGGAAGTACCTGCATCCAGATCTCTGTGAGAGTCCTGGTCTAGGCCTCGCCAATCAGCGATCGAACATTCATTCCTCGCTGAACCAAGGGTCCACATCCCGGAAGCACAACATTTTCAACAAGAGCATCTGGGGGAATATCGGGGGAGGGCTTGGGAATGTGTGTGTGTGTGTGGGGGGGGGGTTGTTTTTTTTATGGATGTGGACCTAAGATATTATTTTTTTTACTTTTTTTCTACTTTTTTTTTCATTTTAAATAAATAAATAAGAACAAAACAAACAGCAAACAAAAAAAAAAAAAGAAACAAAAATAAATGGAAAAAAAATGATTTTGTTCACCCCTAAAAGCCAACCGCCCGTGAAATCCAAAAAAATCAGGAGAATATGAAGAGATATTAGCCTTCATTAATACAATACCAAGGTCTTAGGATATGGCTGCACACAGAAAACAAACCATGCAAAAAAATTATTGCATTGCAATAACACTTGAGAGATTAGTAATCTTGAAAGTCAACCCAGCTTGACAGAAATTTCTCAGTTTGTTGTAAATGGTTAAAATTAAAAAGCAAACCACTCACCAAAGGTCATTTTATGCGCTAAATGCAATATATTAATCCAACACAGGGAACAATTGTCCCCTGTTTTGTTTGCCACTTAAAGCAGAACTATCTAGATTCTTCAAAATGTTAGCTTACCTGTTTTGTGGCACTAGTATATATGTATTTATTTAAATATTTCTATTCCATAAAATTTAGTGTGAATTGCAAAATGAAACGTAAAACATTGAGATAAACACAAATAAAAACACATACACCATAGAAAACAGTAATCAAATCAAAACATGATAGATTAAATTGAGATTTAGGATCTTTTATAAACCAGAATAGGCTTTCATAAATAAGTGAATTTTTTTTTTCCTAAGACAAGGGATCAGTCTCTTGTCTAAAATACAAAAACAAGTCATCCACAACTAAGGATGTTCAAAAGAAACTGCACAATTTCATATAACCTGAAGCCTTTAATGTTTCCTCTTGACTGCATTATTCTTGGGTCTTTCTGCTCTTTTCAAACTGCTTTCCAAAGGAAGCAAAGTAGGCTTATGAGATCAGTGTGTATGTGTCTGTACGCTCGTCCCCCCTAATGGCTTTTATGTTTGGTGCATGTCAAGGAGGTCCAAAAGAATCATGACCAGAGTAATTGTTTTCTCATCCATGTATACAGGTACGTATCAGAAAGTATGCTCCATTAGTTCTGTGTGGAACTTCTTGTTTTCTGATACTTTTAATTTTTGTAAATGTCTACATTTAAAAATAAAATGAAGTTTGTATATCTTTTATTAGGGCCACTCGTCGGCAGTTGTTCATGCTACCTTCTATAGGCGTGCATTCGTTTTTAACAAATGCCAAAAATACGAAAACTGAGGCCATTCTGATATAATTCTGATATAATTAGTGCAACAGAACCCAGATTTACTTCAGTTTGGAGTAGCTAAGTAGTAGCAGCTTCTCCTTAGAAATAGTGCAAATTATAACAAAGCTTAATGATTTGTTTTTAACTATCAACTGAATTATCTAAGATCATTCTTGCTAGTGCTGCTGCTATATATGTTAATAGTTTCCTTTCATAGTTTCCTCCTTTGCTTTTTGAGAAAGCCTCTCCTCATTTTATAGGCACGGTCTCATTCTGCTTCTTAGGACATGAGAACCACTCGCCCAGCTTCATGCTTCTCTCATCCTATAAGAATGTACATGAGCTTGATTTTAACGTAAGAGCCTAAGGCCTCACTGACTTTATCCCACAAGTGCATTTGAAACTGGGTTCACAATGCATTCTTAATTGAAGAAGAAACTGGGTTCAACAATATTAGTGCAGAAGATTATTGGGTACTGCAGACTGCACAGAAGCAGATATCCATATTAGTGCAATATGTTAGGAGGAGACCAGACAGCTCCATGTCACAGTGGATGCTGTTGCATGTTATGGATTTATTTCTCTAAGTAAAGCAGGATTATAAATCCATAGATACAGGGGGAGGTAACAGCATAACGGATTCAGCCTGTCCTCTAGGACATAGCTTACTTATATAAAGTGACCAGCTTGATCTGTCTCTTGACTGAAAATGTGCAGACTGTCTCATCTCCACCACTGCGGGTGCTATCAGGAATCTCCAGAGCCCCCCAGGTAATGCTGCCTAGATTATTTTTACAATTTGTTGTGATTACGTAGGCCTGCAGTCAAGATTCTTTGTCCAAGCACCACATGATGGCCAAGGCTCTGAAAATAATTGGAAGTTCCTTCAGTGAGATCAGCCCATTTACATTACACAAGAGAAACATCTTTCTCCATAGCGGCACCTAATTGCTGGAATATGATTCCCTATGAATTACGATCTATTGATGATGTTAAAAAATTTAAAACTGCATTTAAGGAATATTTGCTGAATCGTGTTTATAATTGCTAAAGGTAATACCTGAACAATTTAATGCATAAAGTAATGAATATCAGATAATCTATTAGATTGTTTCTATGAAACTACTCTATTTGTATTTATTTTTGTTTGTGTTGCTTTTATTATGTGTGTGTACTTTGTATATCGCCTAGGCCTAACAGTGTTAGGCGATTAATAAATTTTATAAATGAAAATGATGTTTCTGTCTCGTCTTCTCATAATGTTTTTGCCCCTGTAGGGTGAAGTTTATAAGGACGTGGCAAGCAGTCAGAAAAACAAGAACTCTATTCTCAAGGTAATGGATACACGTCTGAATCATTGTTCATCAGATTTGGTAGCAAATCCTTCTGGGATTACTACAGACCTATTCCAGGTAGTTGTGGGTAACGTATAAGTGATGATTGATCTCTGGGTTAGTGTGGTACTGCTTGCATGTATTGCAAAGTGGTTCTCACTTCTCTGACTTGTGACAAGTATGTATAACCCCTGGGCTAGTGTCCTCTCACAGGACCCCCAAGGACCACACCTCAAATAAGGTTTAACTTGGTAAAGTCTTCTCCACTCTTAATACAATCTGAGTGTTCACTTCAGAATTCTGTGTCGGGGGAGATTCTTTTCTAGGCTCTGTGCTTTGTTCAAGTCTTAACCAAACGTGACAATGTATTGCAAACAGCGCTAATAAACATGCTGAAAGCTAATGTGGTGCTCACCTCCAATTTTCTTTCCTAACTTAAATATGGAAAATGTGATGATCAGGTTCCTTACAACTATTTACAAAGTCATTTTTGTAGCTTTGGATCTTCAATAAATGCATGGCCTTACTTTTTCAGTCAATTCTGTGGTTAAAGCCAATTCTAATTTGCTTATCTTCCTTTCCAATCACTGGGGTAGTTTTTTTTCTTCCAATAACTGATGGATAGGATTTTAATTAATTTAGATGTGTTAGTGTAAAGTCCTACTTTTTCAAACCTTTTGCTCCAGTTACTCCATATTCTCCTCATTTCCTTGTGCTGTACCTACATGGTACCTCCAGACTCCTCTATTCTCTCTCGATCTCAGTGAGTTGATAGTGCATGTACCAGAGGGATGCCACTATTCTTCTTCCAACTCCTCCTCCCTAGGAATGAATGATAATTCATTGATCTAAAAGGACATTGATGGTCCATTGGCTCTCTGCAAGAGGCACCATTTCCTTTAAACAGTACAGAAACTGAGTCCTTGGGCCCTAGGGTTCCCAGGTAAGTCAAAAAAAAGCAAGTTCTTATGAAAAAAGGGAAACCAAAACACAGAGGAAGGAAGGGTGGGAAAAATCTTCTCCTCCTAAGACAAGGAGGAGATAATTATGGCAAAATAGGAAAAGGCACCCTATCTTCTTTACTTCATCCAGTTCTTAATCCCAAAGACTCAAGGGGTCCTTCCCTAAAAAGAACAATAAACCATACTAGAGCAACACTACAGCATGCTTCCCCACAGAGGATCAACTAAAAGATCCACAGACTAAGATGGTGGCAGGGCTTTCTATAGTCTAAGAGTTCACTAGCTTAGTCTCCCACATGGGAGACCTACAACCCACACTAATACTATCTCGAAGACATTCCTTTTAGTAGGAACCAACAGGGTCCTCCACAGACATAAAAGAGAAATCAACAACTGCATATATGGGGCAATTTTCAAAACTGTGGATTTTGAGGAGACATCAGCGAGTAATTTTTCCCCTAGACTTTGCACCAGTTCTCAAAGAGACCATACTAGCATACTTTCCCTTTGAAAATTGCCCAAGGAAAAAAGGACCAGCAAAGATTGCACTTGAGATGATCCAGCTTAAAGACTAGAGTTGACAACTGGTCCCAGATTTGCATGAAAGTGTTGATCCAGTCCAGGGTTTACCACATTGCATGCAGGGACTTGTAGTCTGCAATAGGGAAATCAGAACTACAAATCCCTGCACGCAATGGGGTAAACCTTGGCCTTGTTCAACCCTGTTAAGTGAATCTGGAGCCAGTTGGAGACCCTATCTAAAAATTATCAAGGCACTTATCTCATGGTATGCCAAGCAAACAACTCAATACTCCAGCACTCTAATAACAATCAAACCTTTATTCAGAGAGGAAAATACAAGTACTGCTGTGTAAAGAAGCCAAGTGCAAGAGAGAAAATAATCTCTCCGATAATATTTTGTGGAAAATAGTGCTTTATCAAGGAATGACAGGCTCCAGCCATCCTAAAGTTTTCATAACAGCCATAAACAATTTCCAAATACATAAATCAACATAACTCTCAGCATCTAAATACCAATTGTGATTTATACACTTCATTTCAAATAAGGCCTGAAATCTGATTCAAGCCCCATGATATGTTTTCCATTTAAAAAAAAAAAAAAGGATTATGTGAATTACCACAGCAAATCTGTGGATTATTATATTTCATTTAAGTGTGGACAGAGGTCTGAAAGCTCATGGGCAGCACCATTTGTTTCCAATTAAGAAACGTGACAGGATGCTCACATGTGCTTCTTCTTCATGCAGGTGCAGCTTTGAGCCATCCAGAACGCGGTTTTGCTTCCTTTCTTTTTCACACAAACGCATTCTGATGGAAAGACACGGTGGGCCTGGTCAATTTGGGCCCATCTACCATTAAGAGGGGGCCATTCTTGAACAAACTGTCTCTCAATATTTCTAAAACCCAGTGCGTGTTGATTCGACGTGCTCGATCTAAGATTCAGCAGAGCTCGATTTTTTATGCAGAATTTATCCCTCTTGCACTTAATTCCTGCCCATGCAGTCTCGGTGTCTTAATTGACCCTTCACCTTCATTTCGCCCCCATGTCAAAAGTACCTTTAAAGTCGGGTTGTTTTTTTTAAGCTTCCCGTTCTCTGTGGTCTCAAACATTTGTTGGACAGACCCAATTTTCAGACTACGGTGCAAGCATCTACTCTCCCAGTTGTTCCATCCTCGTTGGTTTACCTGCGGTGACGTTAAAACCTCTTCAACTATTGCTCAGTGCCCTGCTGCCCGACTTATTTCCAGCACCAAAAGAGGCGATCATATTACCCCTGTGCTCACAGACCTGCACTGGCTCCCCCCATCGCCGAACGCGTTAAGTATAAAGTGGCAGTCGTTGCTTCCAAACTGATTTCCTCTGCTGTCAACCCATGGTGCAATGCCTTGCTGCACTTTTACTGGCCCACTCGTCGGCTGTGCTCCTCTCAAAGGGGTCTTTTGGATGCGCGTCAGGGTCGGTGCTTTCTCTATTGCAGCCTCTGTCCTTTGGAACTCCTTTCCTGAATCGTGGCGGCTGGCGGACAGCTTGAAAACATTGACGTCTTTACTGAAAACACGGCTGTTTAGACAGGCATTTTATCAGCTCACTGGACTGTTTGTCAAGCATTTCCTGTTGGCATCTTTCAAGGGTTTTGATTGTTGTTTCATAGGTCTATGTTATGTATAATTTTAGATTTTATGTATGTTTTATTTGTACATGGCCTAGTGTCTTTTAGGTGATTAATAAATTCGGATGAAGATAAAGATTGTAGCTTCTATCCCAGTCAGCTCTTAGGCATGGGGGCACATGGGGGGGAGGGGGGGAATCAGAGACCATGCAAGGTCCCGTGACCACGCGGGGTTCTCAGGAGAGAATACAAACTTTTCAAGGCTTTTAGCGTTTTGTGCTCTCCCTGGGGCTCTTCCCGCTCACCATTCCAGGCACACAAAAACCATTCTCCACTCCAAAAGTTATTGTTCAAAAATAAAGCCTTTACTGAAACTGGTAAGCAGGAACAAATCCAAAAATCTGGACACACTAGTAGCGATGGTCCAGTACTGTGACTCAAAGTCCAAAGTGGCAGAGAGAACAAACTCAGCTTTTTTTTTCACTCTCTCCACATCCTTCCCAGGTAGGTAAGCTCTCTGGGGCCCTTGGTTGATTTGTTGGGTCAGTCAGCAACTCTGTGGACTTTCCCAATGCAGGGTGTTTCTTCCCTAAACATCCCCAGTGCCCTTATCTTATCAGACTCTGAAGAGTTCCTCCCCTTCCTTGCGCTCCTCAGCTTCAGAACTTGCTCAGGAACACTGCTCTCAACACTCCTTGGAGTCCTGGATTCCTTTCAGCCACCTTCCCTGAGCAGGAACAGCTCGTCCTCTGGTCCTTTCCCGGTGGAGGGAGAGGGCCCACTGGCACCACTCCGTGGGGAGATGGATAACCTGCAGATCTTGGAATCCTCTCTCCTCCTGCCCCGCAGGGGTGCAGGAGTCTTAGCTCCATTGACCCATCCCAATGGAGAGTGGCACACCTCCGTAATGCTCAGACACTGCACTGTGATCACAACAGGGGCAGGGTCTGGCTGAGACCCCCCTGACACACACTGAGGGCACTCGGAACAGCTGAAGCCACTGCTACCACTTCTGTAAGGGGCAGAGCTGAGCACTCCCATCACACTGCAATAAAGTAGGGTCGCTCAGGTGTTAGTCCACTTGAAAGCAAAGAAATAAAGGTCGACAAACAAAAAAAATAAGGCAACATTTTTTTACTGGACTAACCTAATACATTTCTTGACCAGCTTTCGGGAGCTACACTGCCATCACCAGGTACTTATTGATGTTATGATGAATGTGATTAAATCCTTGAACCTTGACCCTGGTATATTCTGATATTATTATTGAAAAATGTATTACACTCTTCACTGTTCAAGGCAAGTTACATAATAAAAACATCCATTAATTAAAACCACACCATAAAGCCACCACAACAAACCAAATGATCAGATCAGTGCCACATCAATGCTACAATCATAAAAACCAATGTCTTACTGACCAACCGCCTTTAATCCCTGTCCTGAAATAATGAGCCTGGCTTGATCCGTCTCCCCTTATAGATCTCTTGTGATGACCTAATGGGTGCAGTTTAATCCCTGTCTCTTTATACAAGTGCTTTCTGATCTAGTAATGAATAAGGTTCCCCTCTCTTCTTCCAGGTATTTTCGGATGAAGTAGTGAATGTAGCTCTTCGACTGAAGAATGCCAAGAGCCAGATGCTGCACAAATCAAAGAGCGGCAGGACCTTTACAAACTGACCAGGAGTATACCAGTGGTACATCTGAATATCCTGGCCTCCCAGTAATGGAGGGAAGCTCGGGGAATGCATTTTCTTCCACTGCCTTCCAAAGTCAACTCTCCTTTCCTCCCCTCAAAAACACAGTTTGCTGCAAAAAAAAATAAAAATTGCTGGACTAAATATTTCAGATGTGTAGAGCAAACATCCCTGATCTGGAAACCAGTGAGCAACGGAAGCATCAGCCGTCCCTGAGAACTCATCATCTGGGCCGTATTTTCCTACGACAACAGACTGCAGGAGCTCAGTCAGAGGCCTTTCAGAGGTTGACATGAGAGTCTAAAGGAACAGTATAGCCAGACCTTCCCAGCTTCATTGGATTTAATTTGCGCTGGTTTTAGAAAAGAACATTAAGGGCCTGATTCACTTCTTCAAGTCTGCATATATGGGAAAATACTCTGCTAAATCAGGCCCTACACCTGTAGCTGTGCACTGTGATATAGCATTTTTTAAAATAATTTTTGGCCTTTCAAAATAATGCTCAAGGTGGCTTACAGCATTTATTGGTATTCAGGGTCAATGAGTCCCTTCCCCCAGCGCTTGCAATCCCAGTGGGCACCCAGGGCAACGGGAGATAAAAGTGACTTGCCCAAGGGGGGGGGTGACACTGGGAGGCGGTAGGATTTGAACCTCTGTTTTTTTTCCTGCTTCTGAGCCTACTGCTCTGACTATTAGGCCACGTCTCTTTGAATCTGCAAAGCAGAGGCTGTAACTCTACGAGTTCCGCTGAAATTTGCAGGGCCGCATGGCATGGGGAGCAGGGAGACTCTTTTGAAGTCAGTCAATGTCTGCTATCTATGTTCTCACCAGCATGGCACTCTCCTCCGGGCACATTGCGGAAGCGATTCGTGAGTAGCCTGACTAGTTGCAAGGCGCACCAAGTACTTTCACTGCACACACTTTTGTAATTGATTTTCAAAGGGAATATACATGAGTAGTTTCTCTTTGCAGATTAGCCAGTGTTGCTTTACTCCCCCAGTCTACACACGCCCCCGAGAATGCTTCTGTTTTATTGTGGATAAAAGTACACGGGTTGTGAACCCTGCACGTACATTTCAGCTGCTCCAAGAGGGCGGTTTTCAGACAGCGCAATTGCACTCAGGTAAATTGCTATTTACTGTGCCAGTGGCTTTGAAAATGTCCATGTAATCTTATACTAATTCTTCATCAGGCCCTAAATATTGTACCTCTACACGCACCCTATAGTTTTCCTCTCCATGGTACCTTCCCTGGGTGTACATAAGATTGCACATACATACAGACAAAGAACATTCCTGAAATGAGAAGACAATGGCCTCTCAATCTGAGACAATTTAAGGGGAACAAGGAAAAGAGAGAGCACCAACCAGGAAAACAGAGTGAAAAAGTGAAGGCTCTTTCTATAAGCATGGTTTGTTGTTAAATAACCTGTATGTACTGCATATAGGCCTCATAAATAAAGGCTTTAATAACAAATCTCAGGCTTGCTGGCTACACAGTTTCTGAAATCCTCTACCCCGGAAGAAAGCATTAATCAGCAGTTCACAATGTCTTTGGTTTGGAACTGTACTGGCGATGTGTTCTAATTCCGGGCTTCCCAACCTTGTTTTTTATTTATTTGTTCTGTATTGGGGGTCAATCTTGAGCGGCAGGAGAGCAGACAGAGTTAACCGGTTCTCTTTAAGGTGCCCCGCTGGGTAAATCTAAGTGCACAAAAGTTGTGCGGTTGGATTTAGGCCTGTGAACAATTCTGGATATACCCTCTAGGTTCAATTACTCCACCAGGTCTAAATGCCGTGATGGCGTGGTATTCACTAATTTAGAATCATGGTAGAGACTGATGATGTCACAGATCAACATTTTCTGATTGGTAATAGTCGCTTTGCGAAATCAGGCTAGATACTGCTGCTGTCAGATTTAATTAAAATTTATCAGGTCATAAAGTGAGTGTCTTGAACGTCCAGTGTCCAAATTGAACCAGGTGCCAAACACTGGAAGGATGACTGACGGAAGAGGGGGTATGTGCAGCTGCTCTATGCAGCGTGCTGGAAGCTGGTGTCCTAGTTTCATGAACCAATGTAACCATTTTGGGTTTAATATTGTCCTAACTAGTTAAATTTGAAAAAAAACAAACCTTGCCATGGGCACACTCCCCACCAGGTCCCTTTTTATGTCCGGCTGAATCTTTGTGCGCAGCTTAACGAGCGGTTGGACATATGTTTTGGACGCGCGTCCACAAACCCCGATGCAATAAGAGGATCAGCGCGTCCAAAACGCGCATCCAAACAAAGGCATAGCTAATGGCATTCATTACAAGTAAATGTCAAATAGCTGAGGCTATTAGCTATTACTCTGCAATGCAAAAAATCCCCATGCACCCGGTGCGCACTTTTTAACCCGTTAAATTTTACGCTTGCCCTGGAGCAGGCGTAAAGTCTTTCCACACATCAAGGGCTCAAGTTAAAAAAAACAAAACAAAAAAAAACCCCTGCTTTTCTGTGACTCTTCCTACTTAGTATCATGACAATCCTAAGTAGGAGGAACTACAGAAATCAGCACCATGCAAAAAAAAAAGTCTTGTCATAAAAAAAACCAACAATTTGGGGCGCACAATATACACCCACAATATACAGCTCTGGGTTGTTTATATTGTGTGTGTGTGTGTGTGTGTATTGTCCCGGTAAAATAGTTACCACGGGAAATAATGGACACTCATAAATTGAGTGTCCATTTCCTAACCCGCACACAGCCACGTCTCCTGGGTGCCCGATGCCATGGACACGCTAGGGATGCACAATTTATCTCTAAAGCGTCCTTTTTAGCGCGGCGGCTCATTTGATTATTAGATCAGGTGCCCAGCGCATCCATACTGCAGAGGCTTGCAGGAGCATACAAAGGTGTACTTTTGCAGTTTAGCACACTTTTTTTTTTTTTTTTTTACTCCTGAACTGTTTGCATGTCATTAGTTTCCTGTACCCCACAGGAACATGAAGTTATAACATAGGCCGTAAATAAAACTCGCATTAAAATCTAACTCTGATTTTAGCATGGGTTTTATTACATCGCCCTATAGCCGCTTAATTAATGACCATGTTTTAAAAAAAAAAAAAAAAAGAAAAAGCCCATTGTGCTTGCTAGCTCCATCCCACAGCCCCTAACCCAGTTAGACTAATAAGCCTGCCAGCCCGATCACCCTTTCCCCTCTCACCCCCCCCCCCAAATTGTGCTGAAGTTAATATATATAGCCTTCCCCCCCCTCGGTGTACCTCCGGAAGCTTTGACAGCAATTATTTATTTATTTATTTATTTATTTATTTATTTAAAGTCTTTTATATACCGAAGAATAGCAGTCTGCCTTCTCTCCGGTTTACAGTATAACAACTTGATACAGGTAAATAACTTGATACAGATAACGAACATAAAACGGTAAAATGATGATAGATTAAAATAAAGGTCAGCATGGACGCTGGAGGTACTTGCAATTGTGTAATATAATTCGATAATAGATACTAAATATAAATAGATAATAGATACTAAACAAGCAAAATTGTACTGTGGGCCTTATCCTAATGAGGTGAAATTCACAGACACTACTAATATCTTGGCAGGGGCTTAAGGTGCTCCTTTATTATTTGTGTACGGTCAGAGCACCCTAACCCAGGGCTCTTTACAATAAGTTACATACTGGAACAAATGAGTCTCTGCACCCCAGAGAGCTTACAAATCCAAGTGGGCACCGAAAGCCTAAAGGAGTTAAGGATTGGCAGCAGCAGGAGCAGAATCCGGTCTCCTGGCTCTCATTTCATCGTTCTAACCGCACGTTCCCAAGGCGAAGTAACTCAAACACGCGCTACGGCAGCCTAATATCCCCGGGGGAAATTTCAGGTCAAGATAAGAAAATGCTAACTTTTAGAAAGGTATTTCTGGAAGCGGTGAAAAGTACTCACCACAACTCCCTTTCCCTTGTACCCCTGCTCTTAAACGTCGAAGAAGGCAGAGAGTGCAAGGCAGAGATAGATTGTTCAGTGACTTACAGACTTAGAATTCATTACTTCAGCAAAGGCCGGCATGAAAAATTCATTAAATGTTTTCCACTGTGCGGTTGGTAGTTGACCGAAACTCACCCCCCCTGTCTCTCTTCCTGCCTGTCAGCACGGTCTTCTCTCTTAAAGTTATGTGTCTGCTTCTCTCCCTAATGTTTCTTTTTCATCCAGATTTCAGGTACTGTGACCTTAAAAAAAAAAAAAAAAAAAAAGGAGGGGATGGAAGAATGGATAATATTTCCTGCAGGAATGCACACGTCCGTCACCTGCAGTTAACAACAATCTACTCCATGTCAGAAGCGGAAAAAACAGATTCAGTCCTGAATTTACAACTTTTGTTTCCCTAGCCTTTCAAGAGAAATTGGAAATTCTGGTCCATAGGCGGAAGGTGGCAAAAATCAGGATCGGCGTTGCCATGGCAACTGTCTCCTGCTCCTTTGGGCTGTTCTAGCACCATCAGGACCGGTCCCTACCAGGGGATACCTTACCCTCGGGCTCCATCTGCAATTCCCTGGGGGTTGCCCCTGGTTTTTAAAACTTTTCTCCTCTCATCTGGCCTAGCTTCGGCTGTAAGAAATCCTTGGCTTGGGGGTCACATAGCACAGTGCTCTCAGGAACCCGGCAGCCCTGCCCCCTGATCAGTAGGTGTTACTGCTATAGGATAACTGAGACTTCCTCCCCTGCTGCAGCCCCCGCCCACAAGGCGCTAAGGAGCGGAAAACTCAGAAATTGAACCCGCTTTTCCCTCCCTCTAGTGCACATGCATTTTAACAGGGGTGGAAATCTCCTTAGCAGCCATTGGAACAGAAAGTGCTGCTTGCCCCTGTGGGAATATAGTGCAGGGATTTAAATTTAAATCTGTTTTTATGAAGAAGAATGGAGCAGTTCTGTGCAGAAAGGGGTAGATTTTAAAAGGAGGGTGAGCGCGCCAATTTTATAACATGCCTGTGCCGTGTTATAAAATCCGGTGGCCATGCGCACATGCGTGCTGGATTTTGGAATCCACGCATACATGCACGAGGGGGGGGGGGGAAGAGTGTGAATTTTAGTAAATTACGCACAGTGATGTAACCGTCCCTTCCCCATTTCCCTCCTAGTCTGCTCCAATTAAGGAGCGGACCGGAACTTTCCTATCCCTAACCCTACCCTTCCTAACTCTTCCCTTCTCAACCCTGACCCCTAACCTAACCATCCCCATTTTCTTTGTTTTTTTACTTACTGCTTTATTGGAGCAGAAGTAGCTTCCTCGTGCCGGCCGGCTGCTGGCGTGCGCTTTCCCTGCACAGCAGCTAATGGCCACTTCCCCAGCTGCCCCCCCCCCTTCCCCCCTTTTTCAGGGCCCAGCGCTTGTGTGCGTATCAGAAATTTTGAAAATCTGCGGCAGGGCCCGGGCACACGCATAAGTTCTGATTTTTTGCACACGCAGCCCTTTGAAAATTCGCCCGAAAGGTTTCTGTTCCACACTGTGCCGTTAGAATGCAGAAAAAAATAACAAAATCCAACATTTTTTTCCACCCTTAATTAATAGCCCCTTTAACCCCTCCCTCCCCTATTGTCAACCCCTAAAACAGCAGGTCATAAACCAAAAGCAAAACATTCACAGATATCAGGAGGAATCTTCTCAAAGAGAGAAAATAACCCAGACACGTATTCCTGCTTCAAAATACAGAGTGGCACTGGGTACTTGAATCTTAGCAGTTAATGGCAATGCTTCTTGCTATGGGCCCGCTGTAATGCATAGTTGGGTGCATATTTTTGTAGGCAAACTTTACTTCAGATGCAGCAAGGAGTTTTGCACACAAAAAAGGTGTGCGTAGAACTCTGCATTGTGTCTAGTACCTGCGCATGCATGGACGTCCTATGCAAATAAAGGTGTTTACTAATCCCCTCCCCCCCATGCAGAGACACGCGCTGTCTTAACATATTTTCTTAGCACTGGAAAGCCCGTGTTAGTCCGTGGGCAGAAGCAGGAGTTCTGGTGCACATTAAGAAATGTGGAAGGAAGGCAAAACAATTTCCGGTTTGGTTAAAAGGTGAAAGAGGCTATTTTAGCCAAAAGATCTTCATTCAAAAATTGGAAGAAGGATCCAACAGAAGAAAATAGGATAAAGCATAAGCATTGGCAAATTAAATGTAAGACATTGATAAGAAAGGCTAAGAGAGAATTTGAAAAGAAGTTGGCTGTAGAGGCAAAAACTCACAGTAAGATTTTCTTTAAATATATCTGAAGCAGAAAGCCTGTGAGGGAGTCAGTTGGATGGTTAGATGATCGAGGTGTTAAAGGGGCACTTAGAGAAGATAAGACCATCGTGGAAGGATTAAACAATTTCTTTGTTTCGGTGTTTACTGAAGAGGTGTTGGGGGGATACCCATACCGGAGAAAGTTTTCATGGGTAATGAGTCAGATGGACTGAACCAAATTACGGTGAACCTAGAAGATGTGGTAGGCCTGATTGACAAACTGAAGAGTAGTAAATCAACTGGACCAGATGGTATACACCCCAGGGTGCTGAAGGAACTCAAAAATGAAATTTTAGATCTATTAGTAAAAATTTGTAACCTATCATTAAAATCATCCATTGTATCTGAAGATTGGAGGGTGGCTAATGTAACCCCAATATTTAAAAAGAGCTCCAGGAAATTGACTTCAGTGCCAGGAAAAATAGGGGAAACTGTTCTAAATATCAAAATCACAGAACATATAGAAAGACATGGTTTAATGGAACAACGTCTGCATGGCTTTACCCAAGGCAAGTCTTGCCTCACAAATCTGCTTCACTTTTTTGAAGAAATTAATAGACATGTAGATAAAGATGAACCAGTAGATGTAGTGTATTTGGATTTTCAGAAGGCATTTGACAAAGTTCTTCATGAGAGGCTTCTAGGAAAAGTAAAAAGTCATGGGATAGGTGGCGATGTCCTTTCATGGATTCTTAACTGGCTAAAAGACAGGAAACAGAGAGTAGGATTAAATGAACAATTTTCTTAGTGGAGGGGAGTGGGCAGTGGAGTGCCTCAGGGATCTGTACTGGGACCCGTGCTTTTCAATATACTTATAAATGATCTGGAAAGAAATACGACAAGTGAAGTAATCAAATTTGCAGACAATACAAAATTGTTCAGGGTAGTTAAATCACAAGTGGATTGTGATAAATTGCAGGAAGACCTTGTGAGACTGGAAAATTGGGCATCCAAATGGCAGATGAAATTTAATATGGATAAGTGCAAGGTGATGCATATAGGGAAAAATAACCCTTGCTGTAGTTTCACACTGTTAGGTTCCATATTAGAAGCTACAACCCAAGAAAGAGATCTAGGCATCATAGTGGATAACACATTGAAATCATCGGTTCAGTGTGCTGCGGCAGTCAAAAAAGCAAACAGAATGTTGGGAATTATTAGAAAGGGAATGGTGAATAAAATGGAAAATATTATAATGCCTCGGAATCGCTCTAGGGTGAGCTCGCACCTTGAATAGTGTATACAATTCTGGTCGCCACATCTCAAAAAAGATATAGTTGTGATGGAAAAGGTACAGAGAAGGGTGACCAAAATGATAAAGGGGATGAAACTGCTCCCCTAAGAGGAAAGACTAAAAAGGTTAGTACTGTTCGGCTTGGAGAAGAGACAGCTGAGGGGGGGATATGATAGAGGTGTTTAAAATCATGAGAAGTCTAGAATGGGTAAATGTGAATCGGTTATTTACTCGTTCGGATAGTAGAAAGACTAGGGGGCACTCCATGAAGTTAGCCAGTGACACATTTAAAACTAATTGGAGAAAGTTCTTGTTCACTCAATGCACAATTAAACTGGAATTTATTGCCAGGGGATGTGGTTAGTGCAGTTAATGTAGCTGGGTTTAAAAAAGGATTGGATATGTTCTTGGAGGAGAAGTCCATTACCTGCTATTAATTAAGTTGACTTAGAAAATAGCGACTGCTATTACTAGCAACAGTAACAGGGATAGACTTAGTTTTGGGGTATTCGCCAGGTTCTTATGGCCTGGATTGGCCACTGTTGGAGACAGGATGCTGGTCTGATTTGGTATGGCATGTTCTTATGTTCAGATCTGCTTTTCTGCACAGAAAGGCATGCTTTGTTAACATAAGCCATGTGTTCTAAAATACAGTTTCTGTGCATCAGTTGGGGTTTTCTGTTTGCTAAGTCTTTTCTTTGTGCACATTTTCAACTTTGTGTGCATGTGTTTTACCTCCCGATATATTTGCATACCGTTAGCTTATTACAATGGGCCTTTAAAAAAAAATGATCTTGCGCGTTAAGAAACTATGCGCTGAATTTTAGGGCACAGTTTGCATGCTCATCTAATGACCTCTGGCCCTCTTTGATGTAAGGATTGCAGGCAGGCTTCCCAAATGTTTCAAAAAAAATGTTTATTTGGGAGTCATTCTCCACTCTAAAACAGCAAACCTTCCAAGGTGACTAACACAGCAGGCTTTTCTCTTTTATCCAAACTTTCCAGCGGCATTAAGCTTGCTATGCAGCGATAATCTCCACTGTGTAGCAATCCACATCTTTTAAAACGTTTTACATTTGTTCGAACCATTCCTCCTCCAAAGGACTAATTAACTATCAGAAGAATGGCCTTCAACATATGATTTATTTTATTTTATTTTTTTAAAGAAAAGGAATGCTATAACACAACTTCTGTAGATAACTTTCCAGGTTCCAGATACCAAACACATTCATCTTTACAGACAAAGGACATTTATATTATCCTCTCTATTATGATCTGGCTGTCATCAAGGGGCAGCAGGGTATGAAAACTCCAGTGCGAGCAACACCATGAGATGCAAGAGGCATGCGAGGGGAGGACTGGAGCTCCCAGCAGGCAGCAAATGCCATTTGTAGCACAATAATAACTCCCATTGTCCATTTCCTGGACGAGCTGCTTGTTAAATATAGATCTGTCATCCCCTGTAATTTCTAGCACTGCCAGGCGAGTGCCCAAAGCAGCCAAAAGAAACAACTCGCCCTAAAGATCAGGAAGTAAGACAGCTCACCCCTAATATGGCTGCTTATGGTCAACATTTACCTCTCACCCCTCTCGGGGTGCTCGCTCGGTACTCGAACTAGGGCCATACTAACAGGGTGCGGATGCTGTGCGATTTTATGCCTCTTTCCACTGAGGAAATTTTAGGTATCGGTCTATTATTTTCTGGGTGGCAAGGGTAGGAGGACAGGAAGAGGAGCCAACACCGAGGTGCATTAAGGAATTCTGTGCCTGAGAAATTCCAGCCCTTCTTCCCCTGAAAGAGGTAGGTGCTGCAGAGAGACCCCACAAAGTGCAGCCAGGTGCCCAAGAAGAGCCTTGGAGCAGATCGAGCTGCAATAGATAAAATGCTGAGCATCCCTGTACGGACAAGCTTGCCCTTTGCTTTTATTTTATTGTATTTTTTTTTCCAGACAGTTGCTGCTGTGCTGACATCTGAGGCAATGGCACTTAATGAAACCTCGTCCGATTAACAGCACATGGACAACGTTATTCAGCAGCACGAAGATTACAATTCTTCATCCAGGACTGAAACAAAACAAAACATTTGCTATTTATAAACCAGGTAATTAGTTGTTCAAAACACTGTTCTTTTTCCATTGGGTTTTCTTCTAACGTCTTAATTTCCTGTGCTGGAAACGAGGGAAGGAGAGTGCCCTGCACAGAGACTGCAAGGACTCGGGGTCTGATCCTGAGCTTTCCCAGATGGAAGAAGGGCGATAGATCACTGAGGTTTGACTCTCAGCAGGGCTGCTTCCTTTCAACTGTTCCAGGAGCCCTGTGCTTTCAGTCTCTCTCCTCCCCTTCCCCACTCACTCACTCTCTCTCTCTCTCTCTCTGCCCCCCCTGCGGTAGAAAGCTTTCCAGTTTAACTCTGGAGACAAGAGCCAGGGCTGGTGTAGTTCAGAGGGGGGCCCCGAGACCTTCTCTGTGGAAAGTGCATGCATCTGAGGAAGGGGATTTCGCACGCAGTCTGCGAGGCAGCAGCAGCAGGCAAAGCCCCTTCTGCTGAACTTCAGGACAACGCTGACCGCAGAAAGCAGTCGTGCAGGCTTCTGGAAAGCAGAGCAGCTCCCCCACCCCCCCTGCCAGGCTGGAGTCCGGGGAAAGAGGAACAGGGGAGAGAGGCAGCAGGCCAGAGAGACCCCAGCAGGGAGCGCAGAGGCCCAGGCGAAGATGAGCAAAGGCTTCACAAACAGACCCCCGGGGAGGTCTCTCGGCGGACAAGCGCTGGAGTGACATTGCAAAGTAAAGACATCGGCAAGTCCGAAACCAGTGGTCCACCGGCAGGGAGAAAGCCCCGGAGCTGCAACACGTGGCCACCCAAGACAGTCTGGCAGGGAAGAGAACGGCCAGGAGCGGCTTCCAGGCAGTGACCCGAAAGCTTCCCATTCTTCCATGAGGCACTCGGGGGTCTCGCCTTCCTAGAGCTGGAAGCCCTTAACGCTGTCGCAGAGCCGTGGGGTCCGATTCCTTTGCTTGGGTGGGGAATCATCGGATGTCTTTCATGCCCGTAGCTGGGGCCCGGGAGTTTCTTTCTTGTGCTGCCATCTCGTATTCCCTTGGAGAGCTGGCGTCTCCTTAGAGCCCTCACCGCTGCAAAGCATCTGGACAGCCTCTCTCTCTCTCTCTCTCATTCATTTCTGCATCAGTAGCGCTAGGCACAGCCGAGTAGCACTATAGACGTGGGGAGTGGTGGTGGGAGCCGTGCATGGCCGCTGGGGGGCCTCTCTTGGTTGTATCTGGGGGTCTCTCATTCCTCTGCCTGGGATTTCTTATTTCTAGAGCTGAAATCTCTCCTTGCTGTCGCCTCTTCATTGGCGGTGGGGGGAAAAAAAAGGCCTATTGACATGTTTCCGGTGCTGCTCTTGGAGGTTTCCTGTTTGTTTATTTTCTGCTCGGAGATCCAGGGGAAAGCCTATTCGGGAAGAAAGAGGCCAACTAACTCTGCAGCCCAGAGGTACAAAAATAGTTTTACATATCCTTCCTGCCTGCGGGTTTAAAACGTGTCCGTGACAGACAAAAATAATGTTTTTTTCTTAAGCTGGAGTATTTCTTTTTTTGTGGTGTACTTTTTATCCTGTGGGGGTGTAGCATTTCCATGTGGCTGCCTTGTTTTTATTACATGCGTATGGAGGTGTGAATGCATGCATCTATACCTCCAAAATATGTTCGGCTGTGAAAAATGCTGACCCCCGAGGCGAGAGAGAACAGTGACCGAAAGAGCTGCAGTGCCTAATGGCGTTTTCAGCTATGTGGCTATTTATACTTTTATTATAGGATGACACTGCTCCAAGAGGGCTGGAAAAACAGCTCTGATATTCTCATTGCATTAACAAGTGCCTGCTATACCGACTATGGATTGGCCAAGAGTACTTTTTGTTTATATGGCTTATTGCTTAACTTGACTCTAGGAAAATCACAATGTTGAGGTATTTTCCACCTTTTTTGGAACTTCAAAGTGGATTACGTTCAGGAGGTACTTCTCTATCTCCAGGGGGGGGCTTACTAGCTAAATTTGTGCCTGAAGCAATTGAGGGTGGAGTGATTTCCCTAAGGTGACAAGGAGCGGCAGTGGGATTTGGTTTCCCTGGTTTGACGTCCACTGCTCTAACCATTGGGTGACCACCCCTCCCCCCTACTCCATCTTGGTTTCAAGATGGTTAAAGCTATCCAAAAAAGTAACTTTAACCAACTGCAAGCTGATGATCCTGTCACCACCAGCTGAAGGCGATGGCTCGCTCTCTTTCTGTCTATGGGGCCCTTGTAATAAGGAGCTAATGTTAGCGCAGGTTTTTACTCCTGTTTTAGCACTCGTTTTGTGGAGTAAGTTAACTCTGGTACATAAGAGGGGTTTTAACTCTTAAAATATACATGCTAACACAGGTGTAAAAACCAACGCTGAGATTAGCGCTGGTGCCTGCAAATCCCATGTATAAGAAGGCATTATCTCAGGGTTGAAAGCAACCAAACAAAAGGCGAAAATCCAACCATCAAATCAGATAACGAGTACAAGGGTGAGGGACAAAAGATTCAATATGTCCTTCATGTTTATATAGGAATTTTATTATGCTCAGGCAAGCAAAAAAGGCTATTGCGGCATCCAAAACAGCAGTTTGTAGTAATAATTTTACGGTCCCCCAACACGGGCTGCTGTTCGAGGAAAACCGCACAAAGCTGAGGAAGCATTTAAACCAAAGGATCAGCTTGCTGTCAGCATTTTTCGTGCTCATCTCGTTACCTGCATTGAACTGTTTCCTTCACAACAAAGATTTTGTTGAGTGCTGGGGAGATTTTCTGACATATTCTGATCCTTTGGTTTAAATGCTTCCTCAGCTTTGTGCGGGTTTCCTCGAAGCACAGCCCATGTCGGGGACCGTAAAATTAATATTACAAACTGCAGTTTTGGATGCTCCAATAGCCTTTTTTTGCTTGCCTGAGCATAATAAAATTCCTATATGAACCTGAAGGACATATCGAATCTTTTGTCCCTCACCCTTGTATTTATTATATCAGGGTTGGCCTGATAGTATCCTGTTATAGAGTCCATCAAGCTAGGGCAAGAGAGCATTGTATAAATCTCACCTTTGGGAGACTTTCCTCACTCCAAATGACCTCAAATCTTCACTGACGTGTACTGTGCTGTTCGTAAGTCTCACTCTGCATGTCAAACTGGCCTCAAAACCCTACACCACCACCAAAACCTCACCTCGAGTTATTAGCTGACCCGTGGTGTGGTAATTCTAAAATGATCATAAACACGCCCCTTTCTCTTATCACGGGCGTTATCCACATGAAATTATAGCATTTTGATGAATCTAAGGGTAAGTGTGTACCTGAGACAATGGAGGGAGAAGTGATTTGCCCAAGGAGCAGCAGTGGGATTTGAACTCTGGCTTTCCTAGTTCATAGCCCATCGCTCTAACCACTGGCTACTCCTCCACTTCTATATTATAGATTATATTGAATTTTCACTATCTGTCCATGCATGTGTAAGATCACTTGCTGTTGCCTATTAATAACAACAAGATATCTATCTGTAGAGAGAGAGAGAGAGAGAAATTCTTATACCATACACCAAACGGGAAATATATCTATTATCTATCTATCTAGTTATTTCTAGAGAGAGAAGGAGCTACATATACACAAACACACATTTATTTGTAAAATAATTTAGAGAGATTAATTACTGTAATCTGTCATATTGAACAGTTAACATATATATGACATCTCAATGTAATTTCAATAAAAGGGATGTTAATTCATTTAAGGATGGCAAATGCATGGACAGACAATAAATGGAAAATACGTGGGTGGGTGGTGTTATGTACTGTACATTTTATTGATATTTAATCAATAGAGGACTAGAATGTGTGGTCTCGGTTCAATCACAATGTAACATGGGCATCCTGGTGGACCTCCCATCAGTAAAGTCAGAAAAAAGAGCAAACTTTCTCAGATGATTTATATGCAATAGTTTCCAGATGCCAAATGTACCTCTTTCTCAAGACTTGAAGTAAAACTGTTCAGATTTCCTGTTTGGGAGATTGTTACTTCAGTCTTGGTCTTACTGGACAACAAGCAGTGATCCTATACACTCATGGAGAGACAGTGAAAATTCAATGTAATCTATTAAAGTTGTAAACCAAAGGAAACAAATCCCCCTTTATTCAAAGTGTTGGGATTTGTTTGAAGGAAAGTCACTACGTACTTCTGAATTATTATTATGTACAGAAGTAGGACTTTTGGAAAGGGCTTTTTTTGCCGTATTGTGGGGTAGACCAGGGGGGTGTGAATTAAGAAAGTATAAAGGGATTTCAGCTGCTGAACCCGTGAGTTATATGTACACCAGTGTGTGGAAGAAACTCTTGAGGAAGAAGCTGGCGGCAATCATCTACCTAAAGGTTGCAGACAGACAACAGGGGTTCTGTCACTAAGCCTGTGAGGGAGTCTCTAGGAAACCCCCTCAGACTATCTTGAGGAACCTGGCACAGCTGTCTCGCCCGCTCCTCCATAAGATCCAGACCCACAGGGAATCCTGGGTGAAGGGAGGAGCCAGCGTAGAAGAGGTCAGGGCCTAGAAGGGATGAGCAGGCAGAGGCCCAATCTATGACAGCCTGACTTGTTCTGTTTTTCTAATTGGGGGGTGTATTGGTGTTTTAGGGCCTGGTGTAATATTTGCAGTGTTGCATTTTTCATAGGTAGGTTGTTTACTGCTTTGTGCAGGTTATTCCCATACAGAAATGTTACACCTAAAAGTGGAAACAGAGAAAAACCCAAGAGGTGTGGCTAACTCTTTTAATTTAAAAACTAACAAACTATTTTTTCATAAATTCAAACACACTAATAACTAGAATCTGTATTTAGTTTTGGACACAGCATCAGAAGCAGTGTGCAAAGATCTAATCTGCCACCTCTCGCCTTGCAATGGGCCCCAAGCGGTATCGGACAACAGCGCTTTATGTTATCATCCGCTGGGCCACTATCCTGTCCAACTTTCTTAATGCTCTTGAAGTCAAAAATGTGAAGAAAAAAAAAAAAGTACGAGACACAGCTCTTATGAGAAAAATCCTTATTAAAAATCACCACCTCACTTCAAAGACCCGACATAGGCCCATGTTTTGGCGACCAACATAATCGCCTGCTTCAGGGGTCAGTCACTCCCTAGTTTAGTAGATATGTAGGCATCTCAATATGGTGCGAACGCTCAAAAAAAGTTAAAGTACCCCGAGAGAAAGCAGGCACAATAATTGAAAGAAACCTACCCACGTTGTTTTGCTTTGGTTATTGGTGCAAACTTCACAAGTAAAAAGTACCCACAGAGTCTGCACCAATGCAAACAAGAAGAAACTAGAAAGGGCAGGTCTGTGCATGTACGCATACATTTTGTGTTTATGTTGGCTTCCTTATTTTAGACATCGGTTTGGACCTCATGTCTGTCACTCCGGGTTAGGGATAGGAACTGGATGCTGCCCAGGATGGGCACCCGCCCCTGGCAGTGGGCAGTGCATTTTGCGTAAGTATCTGCATTTTCTCATTTTGGGTCGGTAGGAGAAGTGCTTAAGCCTCTGGCCCAAAGTGTGGCATTCTTTATTCCTCCCATCCTGAAAGCACCATTCAAAGACCAGGAATTGGTACTTTTTATAATTATTTAAACCATCCTCCTGCAGTTCCCTAAGGAATGATTATATACGTCACTTATTAATATATATGCACTGCAGCGTGGACAATGTTATTGTTTCCGTGTCTCCCATGAGTCCATGCCCAAGGTAAGAGCTCCAGAATCTCACCCTTCTTGTAACATTGCTGGTCTCCATGAGAGCACGGGGGCTGGATCCAAGAGGAAACAGAAGTAGGAGAAGACGGCGAGGGTGCATCTCTCCTCTCCTTGGACACATTACTCCCTCCTCCCCCTTTGTCCCCCTCCAATTCCCTCACTCACCCTCCCAACCCAAGCTGGAGTTAGGAGAACAGTGGTAGGGCAGCACCTTGGGCCATGACCTCTGCCGCCAGGGCCAGTTTTGGACTTTGAACCACGTAGTGCCGTGGTATTTTGCATAGCTCGGCAGCAGAGTGGCCCCTGGTACTGGTACCACACTGCTGCTGACCTCCTCCTAACCCCAAACATGGATGGGAAGACGAGTAGGATCGGTAAGGTGGAGAGTGAGTGAGGGGATGGAGAAAGGAAGGAGTTTGGAGGGGGGGTGTGGGATGAGAGTGAGGAAGTGTGAGGAAAATGAGTAAGAGAGTAGGAAGGGAGAATGAGGTGACGAGAGAATATGGGGAGAAAGTGAGTGAGGAGATTGAAGTGGGTGTGGGCTGTGAGTATGAGGGAGGGGATGGAGGGTCAAGTGAAGTGAAGGGATTGGGGGGGGGGTGTGAATGAATAAGTGAGAGAAGGCATCAGTATTAGGAGCAGGTGTGTAAGAGTGGATCCTCCCTGCCACCCTCCCTCTTCTAATCCCAGATCTGACCTTCTTGGTCCAGGATCTCCTTTTTTCCCCCTCCCCTCTTCCCCTCTCTCTCTGCAAGATCACCCTTTCATCTCCTATCCCTCTTCCCTGAAATCCCTTCTCCATCTCCCTCCTGGAAGATCTCTTTCTCTCCCAGTCCCGCAGATCCCCTCTCAAACTCCCATCCTCTATCCCCCCTCCTCTCTTCCCAGTACCAATAACTAAGATCCCTGCCTCCTCCCGAAAAAGAACCAAATAAATTAACCAGACACATGAAATGTTAGAACGCAACTTTCTTTTCATAAAGTGAAATACAAATTAACATTTATTTAATATGGAAATTTATGAAATCGTAGGCAAATTGCTGATGAATCTGATAAATTTTGTTGCGTAGAGGGCAGTGATCATATCCATGTGGACCAATCAGTGCAAGAGGTAATTTGCGACTTCCTGCCAAACATAGCAACTATCGGCAATGTAGAAGGAATTGTATGGGAAAGAGCAGAGAATTTCAAACCTAACTATTCAGATCCTAAAATGAACAGAGATTGAAATATTGTGGCATACGCTCCAAATGTCCCACATTACAGGGTAAGAGGGAGGGAACAGAGATGTCTTTTTAACTCTTCTCAATTCTTCCCTTGCTTTCTGTACAGCGCTCTGTTCCTTTGGCTGCGGCAGTGGGTTCTGTATCGCTCCGAATGTTTGTTCGTGCCGAGATGGGCAGCAGGGCATCACCTGTCCAGGTAACCATGGCCCCTGCCATTTCTGTAGTTCATTTAAAGGTTGCTCATTGTGCCTCCCGCACTCTCGCTGAAAGCAGTTTCATCTCATTTCAGATGATGGCATTGCTGTCAAGTTCCTGAGTGAAGATGGGAATCCAGTGAATGCCAGAGGTGCTGAAAATTGGATATTGTGCCTGTGGAATGTAGGGGTGTGCAGGCCACGGCCAAATAATATTGTTTTGTTTCATTTTGTATCATTGGGGGAGGTTCTCACCCAAATTTTGTTTTTTTTTGGGGGGTGGAGGGGGTTTTTTTCTTTTCATTTTTAAAATTTTGGCAAATAGTGCACGCTATTTCTGATTAATGTGCGCTATTTGCAAGTGGTATGCCCTATTCAGAAATAGAGTGCACTATTAGCCAATAGTGTGTCCTGTACTAATAGCGCACTCTATTGCAAATAGTGCACTCTTATTTCTGAATAGTGCGTGTGTAGTAATGTGGCCAATTGGTGTGTAGGAATCAGCCAAGAGAAATAAGGAGGCAGATTCTGGCTGCTCCTTAGGTGTAGTCTATTCACAGTGCATAAACCAGAAACTAATAGGGCAGCTCACCTTAATTTCAGGGAACTTAAATGTAGCAGGTCTTAGCATGGGGGGGTGGTCTCTCTGCCTGCTCCCCGGGGCTTCTTTAACCCTTCCAGGCCCTGAGTTCTTAAACTGTGGTGAGGGGCTCCTCCCTTCACCGAGGATTCCCTTTGGGTCTAGAAAAGGAGGACCAGGCGAGATAGATGTGCCCGATCACTTAACCTAGTCTGAGGGAATTTTCTATAGACTCCCTCACAGTGCGCTATTTGCAAACGATGTACTCTATTCAGAAATAGCATGCACTATTAGCATGCAGCTCCAGGTACCGCACCCTTAATTAACTTTTATTTTGCAGTTTCGGGGACCTCCACTGCTTTATTTCAAGGAAAGAGCCGTTTCACCTGTAAAGGAAACAAAATATAACACTGCTTTATTTCTTGCACCAAAACAGAGTGTCAGGTGTGAGCATGAGCCGGATACTATTTTTTGGTGGACATGTCCACAAAACCGGTGAGAAAAGTCACGGAGAAATTAAAACAGCAAAAATGGCAGAGCCGCGTGATGAAGAGGTACTGAGCGTCCTAAGCGCACATCTGGTCTCCACTATCATTGAGGCGGTAATCCATGCCATCGATATCAAATTGGACCAGAAATGGATAAATTGACCTCCCAGATGCAGAATATACAAGATTTGCTTGAAGCGTTGAACACATGGATGGACAAGGTCGAGGCCCGTATGAGTTGCAATGAGGATGAGGTGACCATCACGGTCATCACGCAAGTTAAAATTGCACAGTTGTAAAAATCTATGAAGGAAAGAGAAGATAAAATGGAGGATTTAGAGAGCAGGACCAGGTGCAATAATATCCACCTGGTTGGCTTACCTGTATCTCTACTTGATAAAGACCTGGGTGAGGTGCTAGAAAAGCGGCTCCCAGAAGCGTTGGAGCCGTCAGCTCTGCAAAGGCATCTACAAGTGGAGAGGGTACACGGATTGGGGCCATGCTGGGATAACTTGCCAAAACCAAGGGTGGTTACAGCCTGCATTTTGAACTTTGCTCATAAAGCAGAGCTGCTTCGGCAATTCCACAAGAGACGGCTGTTACACCTTCAAGGTAATAAAATATTGCTCTTCCAGGACTATTCAGCGGCAGTTACGGCAAAAAGGAAAGAATTCTCTGCCACAGTTACTGAGCTTGCGAAGAAGCAGATTGTTTGTTTGCTTTGATATATCCGGCTAAGCTAAAAAGTTGGCAAGATGGAAAGATGCAGATCTTTGATTCGGTTCAAGTGGCAGCTCGCTTCCTGACTACGGCTGCGCCATCCTCATCAGAAGGCCTCGCCTCTGAGCATGTGAGCTACAGTGCTGGATTGGTGGGGTTCTAACTCATGCGGAGATGGCTGCTTTTAGCTACATGTTCAAGATGGTGGTTGTGTCGGCAAAATTGCGACAAAGGATGATCTTACTCCTTGTGCTATATCCTTGAACGTTTTTGGGTCAATTCTAACATTGGACTGTTGCAGCTCCAAATTACTTGTAGAGCTACCAGGTAGACTTCTCTTTGAATTTTTGCAGTTTCTATTGCAGGTTGTATATTGCAAGATTTGTGTGTGTGCATTTGGGACAGTATGCCTGGGCTTTTTCTGTTATGGTGTGGGGGGGGGGGGGGGGGAGAATATGTTCAAGGGCGGTACCTGAGCATATTAATGTGTTCCCTATCTCCGATGCAGGAGCAGGATGCAAACGGTAGGGGGGGGGGGGGGGGTTGGAGGGAAGGGAGGGGGGTTGGATGGGAAAAAGGGATGGGATGGGCAGGGAGATGGATGCAGTAGCATGTTGATATGTTGGTTTTTATATTTATCAGTCACTATACATTCTTGGGGGCATAGGAAATATGTGCTTACATGTGCCCAAGGTGCTATTGATATTACCTGGCTTCTCCTGAATCTTATCGATCGGACTCTGTCCTGGATGGGCAAGGGCTTTTTCAGCAAACTATTTCAGCAAGAGGGGATCTAAATTAAAGTGGGACATGTGGAATGTGGCAGGTTTAGGTATACCTGTAAAGAGGGAGAAGGTGTTGGCTCATATTCAAAAATTAAAAGGAAACATTGCTTTTTTACAAGAAACGCATATGACTCATAAGGAACATATGAAGTTAAAACACAAATGGGCTGGGCAAGTCTATGCCCAATAGTGGATGTGAATGAAGATTTGTGCTGGTCTTAGGTGAATTGGTGGGTAAGCTCATTATTTTAGCTACTATCTATGGTCCAAATATTTATATTCCCAGTTTCTTTTCTGAAATTATAACCCAAGTAACAGGATTGGGTTCAGCTGGTATTATCTTATAGGGTGACCTCAACTGCGTCATGGACCCTATATTGGATAGATCACCAAGTAATCTAGGATCTTCTAGCAAGGTGGCTAAGGGGTTACAGTTTTTTTGCAACACCTTACAACTGCTTGATATATGGCATATCTTAAACCCTCATACAAAGATTATATGCATTTAGCCAGATCCCATATATCTAAAGCTCATTTGGACTATATATTAATATCCACTAATCTTTTTAAGCATTGCTCTCAGGCAACGATTGAATTGTTGATAATATCAGATCAGTGCCCGGTGGTATGTATCATGGAGTTAGGGGCGAGTATGCCTAGCTATAATTCCTGGAAGATGCCGGCGTAGTTAGTGCAAGACAAAAGTTTTAAAGATTTGCTCTGTAGGAAATGGGAATTTGCATGTCACAGTAGTCAACATAGCTCCCAGCCTATATTGTTTTGGAAAACCGCAAACGTGGTCATGCAAGGTGAAATAATTGGATATACGATTATGAAAAAAAGGTAGCTTGACTGCGATATTTTGGAATGAACTACTAAGGTGAAAGAGGCAAAACGCTTGTTCATACAGTCACATTCTGACATAGGCAAGGCTTTTGATCTCTGAAGGATATTCTTAATGATAAATTGCATCAGAGAGTGATGTCCTCCCTAACGATTCTTAAACATAGATTGTATGTACATGGCAACAAAGTGGGGAGGCTACTGGCTCGACTAGTTAAGCCTGGATTGGGGTCTTCATTTATTTCTGCCCTAAAGGATGAACATGGCAATTTAGTTAACTCCTCAGAAGGAACTGGGAGAATTTTTTGGGATTACTATCATTCCCTGTATTCCAAAGAAGAATACCGTTCAGACTGTGCGAGACAATAACTTGAAGGGGATTCCTTTACCAATTCTATTGGACCAGCAAGTGGAATTTTTGAATCGCCCCATCAATGCTGTAGAAATTCAAATTGCGATTTCAGAGCTTAAGCCTTTGAAAGCACCTGGGCCCGATGTGTTAACAGCGGTTTTTTACAAATCATTGAACCCAGATATGCTTGCTTAAAAATCTATCTCAAGCCCTGGTAGATCAGGGGGTCATAAATTATAGTATTACTAAAACTTAGGAGAGACCCACATCTGGCCTCCTCTTACTGACCCATATCGTTGTTAAATATTGATATTAAATTGTATGCCAAAATCCTAGCAAACCGTGTTGCTTGTGCATAGCCCAGATATTCATGTATATGGGCTTTTTAGTGCAAGCAACACTTTTAAAATTTGGTCTCTAATGAGTGAGGCTAGGGTCAATAGCAGCCTGAAATTATAGAGTAGGAAGACATAACGATTGGAGTTGGGCTATAACTTCAGAATGGTGCTAAGCAATTAATGGAGTCATTTGTGCAGGCCTATAGATCTCCAGTAATTGCAGATTAGGTATCTGACTGGCTCTAAATTGTGTCTTTGTTATGTTTTACAGGACCTTCTCACTCGTGTCTATCGGCAATGTGTGAGCAGAGCTGTTTGCTGGTTGGTGGCATTCCCATTTGTAGCTGCTTCCTTGGATACAGTCTTGGCAAAGATGGGAGGAGCTGTTATGGTGAGAGCAAAAGAGGCCGATCTTCCAAAACTCTATCTTGAGAGCGTATTACTGAGATAGAAGTTGAAGGACAATGCTAGGCTCATGGAAGAATGTTGAGTGCTGGAAGAGGACATTTTGCTCTTCGGGCAATCTGGCTTCTGTTTTCTTTTCTTGCTGCAGATGTGGATGAATGTACTCGATATCGAGGCCCAGGACTTTGCCAGCAACTATGTAAAAACAGCATCGGCAGCTACAGGTGTCACTGTTACTATGGTTACCAGATTACCTCCAATGGGCGCTCTTGCATCCCTCTAAAACAGCATTCCAGTGCCATTGCTGGTGAGTTAGAAGCTGCAAAACAGCAGGAAATATTTGTACTAGCTGGAGGTGCTTTAGGAAATGCTATATAATTAGGATTATTAGCTGTAAATGAGTAGACACTTTCTCTAGAGTTTAAATGTGTTCATATGATTTAGGTTGTAAACACGATTGGGTTTTTGGGGGATTTTGTCGAGGTATATGTTTTTTTTTTTATTTTATAATATGTGTATAATATTATCTGGGTTTTTAAAATATTTATTGTATGGGTTTTATTGTGACATTTTATTTGCTGGTCGCCACCTTGAGCTATTTTGGAAAGGCGGCATACAAATCAAACAAAAAATAAAAAACTCCAAGTCCCTCCCAGCAAGAATCATAATCTAAATGATTTATTAAGGTGGATGTTACAGTTTCTCCTGGCCTATCTGTCTGAGCAGGTATCAATGAACAGAGTAATGTAGAGAGTGTAATAGAGCTGGGTGAAGGGTGGAAGAATATTTTCCCTTGATGGCTCTCTTCCTTATTATACCCCTGGACATATAAGGGGGGGGGGGTCAGGAGCTATACAGGTAAAGTTTGGGGTTATGTGGGAAGACGGACTGAATGTTCCTAAATGGATTTTCAGCTGGCTAAACATATGTATGTGCTTTCACAATATGTGAACTTTTAACAATAGTAAAAAGATGCGTTCCCAGAGGTATAACTTGGCCAGGGGAGACGACTATATACGCACACATATTGGGTCATTTTGAGTAGGCTGCGTAGTGGCAATGTATTTCTCCTCCCCCCCCCCCCCCCCCAACTTCCAGTCTCTGCTGAGAAATGTGCACTCATTGCAAAGTTTGAGGTGTGGATTTTGTGATGGGGGCAGGATAAAACTGTAGTGTCCTAAAGGGGGGATCTCTCTAAAAAAAAAATTAAAAAAAAAGAAAAAATAAGCAGGAGTCCCCACTCCGAGTTGCGTTCCAAAAGGAAAATAGCTTTTACTTAAAAGAATCAAACGTTCAGCAGACAAAAAGAGAGACACTGTGCAGAGTACAAGAATCAAAAGGGGAAACTGTTTCTTAAAATTCAAAAATCACAAAAAGAGAGACCTAGTTCCTTATGCCTCTCAAGTCATTTTGCAGACAACACTGGACTCCCTTACTACTCTCACAAAGGTCTCTGACTCTAGACCTCCACAGGAATGTTAGAGAAGCCTCCTCGCAGATGGCTGGCTTGACAGGAACAAATCCTTTCCTTATGGTCTAAGACTGTGGTCCCCAACCTTTTTTGCACCAGGGACCGGCTTCAAGCAAGACCATTTTTCCATGGCCTGGGGGGGCAGGGGCGGGGCTTTGGTCATATGGGGGCGGGGATATAGAGGGGGTTGGATTTTAGTGCTTCCTCCATGTTGATCTCGTACATTGTGAGATTCGCATAGAGAAAGTGCTACTCTTGCACATTCCCAAAGATTACGTGTGCCAATCAGTAAAAAGTAATTTATTTTTTTTTACATTTGCTGTCTGATCTTAGTTTTCTAATCGGTTGGTCACAGGCTTTTTTTCCACCTTCCCTTTCTTATTTTTTTGCCAATTCCTTTTATATTGTCTTTTTTCTATTTCTTTTCTCTCCATCTGTCTTCTTCCCTCAAACACACAGTCAGTTTCTCATTCTCACATGCTTTCTCTCTCTTTCTCTCACACACATACACACACACACACACACACGCTCTCACTCTCAGATGCTCTCTCTCATACAATCATTCATACACAATCTCTCACTGGCACATGCTGTCTGACTCACACACACACACAGGCTCTCTCTCTCACTCCCACATGCTGTCTTGCTCAAGCACAGGCTCTCACTGTCACATGCTCAAGCACAGGCTCTCACTGTCACATGCTGTCTCTCTCACACACAAAGAGGCTCTCACATGCTGTCTCTGCAAACATTCAGGTCTTCACTCCCACACACAGTCTCTCAACTCATCTCATACACGCACACATACACACTCTACAGGCCCTCAGCCTCTCTCTCACCTCTGGGCCTCTTCTTTACGGGTTACCACAGGATGGGCTATGCAGCGGCCCTGGTCTTCTCGGGCCGCGCAGCTCCTCTTCTGCTCGCGGCTGATGCTCCCCCTCCTTCCTGCCCGCGCGGCTCCGGCAACATTTTTCTTCCGGGGCTGCGCGGGCAGGAAGGAGGAGGAGCACCTGCAGTGGCTAATGCTCCTCCTCCTTACGGGGCCGCGCGGGCAGGAAGGAGGAGGAGGAGCACCTGCATTATGCGGGGCATGATGGGGTGGGGCAGCAGGCAGTATCCACCCCACAAAGTGTGCTCTGAGCTGCCGCAGAGCAGAGCACACTGTCAGTGTTTAGTGCTGGTCTGCGGCGGCACCGCAGAACAGCAAAAAAACCCCAATGGCCCGGTCCTGGTCCGCGGACCAGTGGTTGGGGATCCCTGGTCTAAGAGCTGGATCTCCCTGGCTCAGGAAGGGACTCCTCTTTCCTATGGATCCGATGGGACCCTTTGCTGCCTCTCCCCAGGCTCTGTCCAAGATGTCTCTACTCCTTAGATCTTCGGGGCTGCTCCCAGTCACTCATGGAGTCCCCAGTTATAATCCTTTGTTACTGACTCACCTTATAGGAGATGGAACTTCCTGTCATGCCTACGTGACAGCCTGCAACTCCCTTTACTAGAAAATTCCTTGGTTTAATACAGTGGGGACCAACAACAACATACCCTGGTAGTATTTCTTTAAAATTCACCTAACTTACAGGATTAGAAAGTACCCATGTACACTTGTGCCTTCTGTTTTATAAAGGTGGACTTGAAGAGGAAAAACAAAGTGCATATACATGAAAATCCCATGTACACAGGTAGTTTTTTTCTCTTGGCCTAAATGTGACTCAAGGAACCTCTATTTTTTATGTGAACAAAAGTATGCGCGTGCATATCTTTTACCTGCCAGGTTTTATTTCTGCACGTGCATGGGCTTTTGGAAAAGTACCTCTAGGGTTGTACCCATAAAAGTACACCTGGAAGAGATTTTGTGTATAATTTCTGGGTACTTGAAGGAGGCGTTCCCAGGGTTAGGGTTGGGAAACCGTATAAGCACATACTTTTGATTCTCACAAGTAGACCCGCAAACATTTACGTCTGCTCCCAAGATTTGCTTTGAAGGTTAGGGCTGAAGACCACGTGCACGTTCTAGGTGGGCAGTTATAAAATTACCCTCCCTGTATGTCCTCTGTCAGTTATGCAGTTTACTGAAAATTTGCCACATGGTGAATGAATTCCTGCACAATGATACACTTTTTTTTTTTTGTTCAATTATGTGAGCAGAATTCAGATTGTACTAGTAAAAAGGTTGTTTGCTAGATCTGCATTAGGGACCTGGAAGATCACTAAAGTTCATGCCCTTCCTTGAATTCACCCCTGGTATGACGCTTTTGCTCTCAGAGGTTCACTAGGAAATGTTCAAGAAAAGCTGACTTGTGTAGGTGCTCGCACACCCTCTAATTCCCTCCTCTTTGCAATCCATCTGTGCTTTTTATTGCTTTGTAGAGATCCATGAAAGAACAAGAACTTCCAGCCAGAACTAAAGGAGCCTACATTTGCACCTAATCCTTTCATAATCTTCATGCCTGCCCTCATGTCCTGAAAACACTATTAGGGACACACACACACTACGATCTCAAAAGCCTTCTTTGCTTTCCAATAGCAAGATAAAAAGTTAATATTTTATTTTTTTCCAAATTAACTAACTCTAATGAGACTATTTACTAAGCTATGCTACTACATTAGCGCACGGTAAACCACATGCATTAGAAAGCATTAGCATGGGCTGGGGCAAGATGACCAACATATGAGAAGCAACTAAAGAGCTCTCTCTATGCTTGTGCCTTGAATTATATAATACCTTGATTATATTACCTCTTTTGAAACCAAAATGCCTCACTCGAAGTGCAAGGCTCGTTTGAAAGAAAATTTAAATACTACTAAAGAAGAATCTGGACAGCAGGCAAAGATTGAGAGCTTTTTTGATCCTACCCCAAAAACGCCGGGAGTGAGGACTGCTGGGGGAGAGACTCAGGAGCTCGAGTCGATCCCCATGGTCGAAGAGATCTCGCTCAGCCTGGGGGCTCCTGAAACGCCGCTGCTGCCGGGAGGTCAGTCTAGAACGGAGGGAGAGGAAACATCGCGAGACTCACAGGAGGAGAGGAACGAGCAAGCCCCCCTCAATCGGCCCGATGGAGACAGCGAGGAGAAGGCGTTTAGAGGAGTTGGAGGAGCACTGGAGAGTTTGGCTACCTCCACTCCGTTACCCCAAAAAGCTAAGCCGGCACGGGACAACCCAGGAGACACAGCACTTCAAGACCTGGTAACGTTACAAGCAAAACCTGTATTTTCTTTTCAAAAGCCTCCCGTGATCACACAAGATACTTTATGGAAAGCTATGGTATCGATTGAATCAGCGGTCACTACGTTAACACAGGCCTTCTTAGAATCAAATAAAAGAGGTATGAACACTGAGAAAATAATGAATGTTCAGCAGGAAAAAGTGGTGAAACTGGAGGAAAAAATTATTAAGATGGAAAAGATACAAGGAACTTTAATAAAAGCTGAAGTAAACGCTGAAAGAAAATTTGAAAATATAGAAAATTCACTCCGCTACTTAAATCTTCGTTTAGTGAACTTTCCAGTGCTGAAGAGATTAAATCCTGTGGAGATGTTAAGAGAATATATGGTAGAATCCTTGAAGATACCTAACCTGTTGTCACAAAAGCATTTTTTGTTTCAAAGAAAAATTTGCCTGTCACGGGAGGAGGAGAGGAAGTACAGCAATCCCTGAATACCTCAGTTGATTGAGCTATCTATAAATACTGAGATTAAAACAAGAGGCACTCTACTGGTAATTTTTGCCTTTGAACAAGATAGGAATCTTGTTTTAAAGGCTTTCTTTAGGAATAGAACTGTTTGATATTATGGTCAACTCGTGTGGATTTACCCAGATATAGTCCGCTCTACACAAGAGAGAAGGATAAAGTTTTTGTCAATGAGAACAGAGGCGCAAAGTCGTGGAGCTAATTTAGTGTTGAGATACCCTTGTAAATGTCTCTTAAAATATCAGGAAAATAAATATATTTTCTATGAACCCGATCAACTAAGGGGGTTTCTAGATGGTAAGAGTAGTAGTGCTGAGCCTTAAATGAGAATATAAAGGGTAGTGCTTCCCTATATCGGTATATTCCTATATTGATGTATTGTATAAGTATTTAGAGCTTCGTTTTTGCTTAAGAGTTACATCTTGCCCCCAGGATTTCCTTAGTTTAAGAGACCAGAATTTAAAGTGTATTACTCTGTTAAATTTTTCTTTAGTTTATATACTGATGGATCTCTTATTACCTTGTTGAGATATGATGTAATATATATCTGAAATGCAAAAATTAAAAAATTAAAAAAAAAAAAAGAAGAAAGCATTAGCATGACAAAGGAAATAAAGCTTGGAAATTGCAATTTCAGTGAATTATTTCCTGGCCTGTAAACCTGGTGCAGTGCATGTATGATAATCAATAATTGTTTTACCAGTGGGGTGGGGTTTCCTTATGGGGGTGGGGAAAGGGGCCCTTTTAAAATTTAATTTTAATTTTTTTCTGTTCGAAGATGCATGGTCAGTTGGCAGAGGGGGGAGTCCCACTAGATTCCAAGGGATTTTCTTTACTGGGGGGGGGGTGTCTTTTTTGGGGTCTGGTGACCCCTTTAAACCATGGCAGCTCTGGGATGTGGGGCTGCCATAGTAGTACATTGCTACCGCCAGAGTGAACGAAGCTCCTAGCCACATGGGAAACCTATCCTGGGATGTACTAAGCTATGGTACTTGATACCATAGTTTAATAAATCCCGCGGTAGTTTTCTGTGTGGTAAACGTACTTCTTTAGTAAATAGGCCTCTGAAGGATCTGAGCACAGCAAGCATTTACTTCCTTGAGTAAACGTGGTATAAAAAAGGCCATGGTTACGTTGCCTCTTTGGTCTGATTTGCACATAGTGAATTGCTGTTCCTGTGATATATCGGGAAACCATATCAACAAATGGGTGGAGAATTTAAGAAAGTGCCATTAAGCAATGGAGAAGTCCAGTAAAGGACTTAATGAAGTTTGGGGGTCTGAAGAAAAATTTGGGGGTGATAGGGTTGAACAACTGTATCATTTTCTAATAGAATGTTGCATACCTGTACTAGTTTCCTACCATACATACAAGCAAGGATGTTATTAGCTTGTAGCATGGTCGGCCGTTTCCTTTATAGAGAACAGAGGCTTGGTGGTGAACTCTTCCTATGATTTTCACAGTTAAAATATTATTATCTATGGTGTGATGGGGTATAAGAATGCACAAGTGAAACGAATAGAGATAGATAATCTGATTGCCAATGGAGGTAGGAGGGAGGAGGTCAATAAAGTTTGGCAAAAGGCAAAATAAAAGAATGAAGGAAAACTGCTCAGATTATAGAAGGGATTCCCAGTGCAGAGCTAGGGAAGAGGCAGGGGCTAAGCTCTACCCCCCAACCACACCCAAGGGGCTATAAAGGTTGGGAGGGGGGGGGGGGAGGAAACCTCAGCCAGCAGTAGGAGAGCAAAGGAAGTTACAACAGGATGCACAAGAGAGAGAGAATGAATTGGCTGCAAGGTTGGGGAAGGCATTGAAGGAGATCTTAGCCAAACTAGGTGGAACCCATTCTCTGCCTGTCTGCCTTTTTCTTATATTCAGTAACCAATATTTTCTTTTCAGGAGCTGTTGGCCTCTGTGGTGAATATGGCTGTGATTTAAGCTGTAACCATGGTGGCTGTGAACAGGTGTCTCGAGTTTGCCCACTGGGATTCACTATGATTGAGATGGCTAATGGTATTACCTGTGCAGGTAAGAAGTCCAAATTCCATACCCAGTTAATAAAAGGGATATACTTTTGCTTGGCTATATCATTTCATGTTGTTTTTCTAATAAGAAATGACAAAAACCCCACAAAATGTTTTTTCTTCCCTTTTTTTCCGTGCACACTAATTCAAAATGGTGTACAGTACATCAGATAGCAAGCACTAAGTTAGTGTGCACTAACATGAAATATTGCATGATATATCAAGTTACTGTGTGCTATTTCAAGTTAGTGTGCATGATTTGGAATTAGTGAACACTATTTGAGTTAATGCACACAAATTTGAATTAGTGTGCACTAAAACCAATAATTAAATTTTAAAACAAAATTTTTTTTAAAGGAAACAGAAATAAGTAAAAGCCAAAAAAAAAAAAGTGGTTTTTTTTTTTTTATGTTGCCATGCAGACCCTTAGTTAATAACCATAGGGCTTGAGGAACTTTGAACTTCATATGTGTATATATTAAGTGATAGGTGGGCCACTGCAGGTTTTACTTCAACTGAACCCCTCTGTAATTACGATGAGTAGAGGACTTACCTCAGCATGAAAAATCTGAGCCTTCCTGGCTCTGGTCCAGATAAGTTCATTAAGAGGGTAATTTTTCAAAAAGATTTATGCATTAAAATCTGGGTTTTATGCACATAAAGTATGTGTGTAACTGGGCTTTTGAAAATTGCGTGTAAATCCTTTTGAAAATTACCCCCATAGAATCTAAATCCCCTTGACCCAGTTCTTTAATTTCCATGCCAAGTGTGCTTCAGCTCTATTTCCCATGCTTACTCCCATGTTCTGTCCTCACTTTATGAGCGAATGCTGAAAAAGGGAATTGTAAATTTAGGACTAGGTAAAGTTACAGAGAAAGAGAAGAGAGATGGAGCCAAAATGTAGCATGTGTGTATTATCCACAGGTTTCCAGCTTTGTTACTTGTCTCATCCTTGAGAATCACATGATGAGCAAATAACCAGGCAGCCCCGACACCCTGGGTTCTATCCCACCCCTGCCCAGCCAGGTCGACCACCCCACAATTGCACACACGATGAGAACCTCAGTCATAACTGGGATGCAAATTGGCCACAGCCGTTTATTAGATGACCCTAACAGGGGAATCTAATTTAGGCGCCGAGTCCTATTAACCACAGGGGAGGTGCTGACGACTCCGCCCCTTCCGCCCTAGAGGAACCTGAAGGAGCGAGAGAGGGGGGGCTCACTCTCCCTGTGAGCCCCCCATCCAGCGGTGGAGCACTGTTACCGGGGGGGGGCCCTATCAGACCGCCTCGCAGCAGGCCCCGCTGGGGCCCCTCGCAGATGTGACAGGTCGTCGAATTGTCAAGGCTGCGCCTCAGGCCTGACATCTGTCCTCGATGGCCAGTCGCTGAATGACAGCCCCTAGGTCCCTCTCATCTTTATCAGTGCCTCCCTGCCTCGTATACAGCTCTCATCGTTACATTAATCTTCCAGGATTCAGTCGCTGCTGCTGCGATAGACTAACAATAAGCCATTATGGTTTTCTAACTAACACTTGAAATTAACTTAACATAAAGGGATGGGTTGGAGGGGAAATGGGCCGTGCTGCGCCATGCCAAGGAGGAAGAGGCTGAACGAGAAGGAGCTGGCGGGTTTTAAATCTCCCGCTGGTCACTCTCTCCCCCCCCCCCCCCCCAATAGACGTTACTGCATTGTTCCCTCAGCCAATCTTGTGGCCCGGTGCGGGGCGCATTCCCCTGACGTCATCGCGCCCGACGCCGACCCTGGGGCGCGATATCACAAGCACCGTCTCCCCAGAGCACCAGATGGCCAGTGCACTTGGCGCGCTGATTCGCACGTGGCTGGCGCCATTGCCGGCCGCCGCCGGAGAAGAAAGGGCGGGGGGAGGACAATGGATCCCCCTCTCCGCACCAGTGGGTAAGGCCGGTCAGCGTGGCGGAGGCAGTGTCCCCAGGGATGCAGCGAGCGCCCGGTTATTCACGGTGCCGGCACATCCGTGCTGGAGGTGCTTTCCATTAGTGTCAGTAACTGGTGTCTAGCTCCTCCCAGAGATGCCAGCAGCAGTTTTTACACAGCCCTTTTGCACTAATGCCTGGCTCAGTACAATCACTTGGAGTCGGTAGTTTGGGGTTCTGCTACCTGAAAGGAGTTCCTCTATAAAGGAATCATAGCAGTGTTTGGTTTATCTCCATATCAAGCCCCCAAACGTAGCTCTCATTTCCTTTCCTTCAGAGACCTGCAAGTGGTTGAAGATGTATGTTCTCTGAGCACACAGTAACCTCTCCCATGTACGCAGAGGGGTTGTGGGCTAGATTTTCTTTAATGGAAACTTCCTAATCAGTAATAATCCTTATCTGCTTCGAATGATGTTGCATTATCTACTGGCATGGCATGTGATAGCAGCCCATGATGTCACTTTGGTTATCTGGATCCTAATTTAAAGAGCGAATTACTAAAGTTGGAAAGAAGAGACTGGCCTGATGGCTGGCTTCTGTTCCTCGGGCTGGTCAGAGCTAGGGATGCTGCAGAGAGAGTGCTCGCAGCCCCTGCACACTACATTCGGGGGGGGGCGGCGGGGAGACATGTGCCAGGGTCCAGAAGAAGCTGTGGTCTGTGGCCTCTGGTCAAAGTCTTTCCTTACAGTGGCTGGGGTAGATGGCAGAGGGGTAACTAGGAGATACCGCCCCTTCCCTGGCTTGCTGTGAATGAAGGATTATTGCACCATAAACACTATAGAAGCCCATTCCGGGAAGAAACCATCGGACCAATATAAATACATTTTTAATTGGAGCCTCCAGGACCTCACAGCTGTGACTTTCCCTTAACTAAATTATGTGAAAAACAGGTTACACAAGCCGGAGCTGCCTGGCAGGCTGCAAGTTCTGTAATAACCTGAAGGACTAGAGGAAATGCAGGCACTGACGCAACTGGGTTGGTCTGGCAGGCAAGGCAGGGGACTAGTAGTATGGAATAAAATAAATAAACAAACAAACAAACGTGTGACCAAAGTAATTACTGACAATAAAACAAAATCATTGAGAAAATATTTATTACAAATATTTTCCAGACTTCTTGCCAATCAGCTATTTTGCTGAACAATTGGATTAATGGCTATTGTAGTTGATGTTTGTTATGATTTTATTTATTTATTTATTTAAGGCTTTTTTTATACCGATAACCGCTTGCACTTCGTATCTGTTTACATGGAACAGTAAGAAAAGAACAATTACATGGAACGATGTGTAACATAAGATAAAAATACATATAGTTAAGAGTAGATAATTAACTATGGAATGTAGTAATTAAATATTAATGCTAGGTACAACGAGCAAGGAGTATCATTTCACATGGGAAAACAAAACATATTTACAGGTGAACAAGTCAGGGGGGAGTGACTATAAAGAGGAAAGTGGGGAGGAGGAGAAAAAAAGGGGGGTGGGGATGGAAGAGGGGAAAGATAAGGGGCATTAAGTGAAGGCCTGTTTGAAGAGCCATGTTTTTACATTTTTTTTAAATTTCTGAGTACATGGTTCATGCTGAGGTCAGGCGGCACTGAGTTCCAGTTTATGGGGCCTGCAATCGATATGACTCTATCTTTTGTGCAGGAAAAGTGAGTGAGTCTGGGGGATGATGTGTGGAGGGTTCCTTTATAGGCGGATCTGGTGGGTCTATTGGATAAGTGGAAGTGGAGAGAGTCGTTGAGCCATTGGACATTTTGGTTGTGTAAGGTCTTGCGTATGAGGGAGAGAGTCTTGTAGAGAATTCTGTAGGTTATAGGGAACCAATGGAGGTCTCTTAGAATGGGTGTAATGTGGTCATTCCTACGTGTGTTGATGAGGATTCTGGCTGCGACATTCTGTAACATTTAGAGGGGTTTGGTGGTAGAGGCAGGGTGGCCTAGGAGGAGGGAGTTGCAATAGTCAATTTTTGAGAAAATTAAGGCTTAAAGGACTGTGCGAAAATCATTGAAGTGTAGGAGGGGGGTCTTAGTTGCTTCAGGACATGAAGCTTGAAATTACATTCTTTCAAGGTGGATTTAATGAAGGTTTTGAAGTTTAGTTGGTTGTCGAAAGTAACGCCAAGATTGCGTACATGTTGAGTGTTGGGTGTTGGAGGGAGTGTGGGTAATGGTGAGGGGATTGTGGGAAATGATGAGGAGTTTTACTTATGTGCCTATAGATTGTTTGTTTGCTTTTTGTTGTACATGGTTTGTAATAAATAATTTTGTTAATGATTTTGTTTTTTTATTGCAGTAATTATTTTGGCCACATGTTTGTTTATGTATTGCATACTATCTGTCTGCGCTTTTTCTGGATATTTCCTATTGCGGTAGATTGCCTCTCTATGTTTTTCAAGCAAAGTAGGGGGCTTGGGAGACTGGATGTTTGGCCAATAGCCCCACTAATATTGTTGGCTGTTTAAATTATTACAGAGTCTTGTGGTAAAGCATGGGAAAGACAGGTGCGGGAGGGAACTAAGTGAGGATCCTGTATGCTCTTCTACTCAAGGAAAACAAAAGAAAACTGCCCCCCCCCCCACCCAAGATGGAGATATTTTGCATCTGGCCACTCTCTGGCTGGAAGCTGGGATTTATCCTTAGCAGTGTGGACAGGATAATGTAGGTAGACTGGATGGACTGATTGATCTTTTTCTGCTGTCATTTAATATGTTGTTACATTACTAGTAGTAAAACCCCATCCAATGACAGGGACATACTGTGAAGTGTAGGAAGTGCCTAACTGAGATGTGTGGTAGGAGAGACAATTCAGAAAGAGAGAGAAAGAGGGGGGGGGGGGTAGAGCTGGAGAGAACAACCAGAGAGAGAGGAGGAGCTCAGTTTCCATATGCAGAGAGAGAGAGAGAGGAGCAGAGCTGGAGTGTACAGAGAAGAAGAGGGGTAGAATTCAATTTGAATACAGTCGATGCAGGGCAACTTTCCTCTTTATTATAGTTAGAGTTGTAGCATTTTGATTTCTACAGCACCTCTCATTGGATACCTTTTCCCTACTGAGATTGTTACCTAATCTTGCTTATCTCTTGTTCCCTCAGATATCAACGAGTGTACAAGTGCCTCTTGTGAAGGGCTGTGTGTGAACACAGAGGGAGGGTTTGTGTGTGAATGCAGACCCGGGCTGCAGCTTTCTGCTGATAGACACGGCTGTGTAGGTGAGTCTCCACCTCTCTCGTGGGCTTGTAACGTGGATGAAAAAAGGCTTGAAAACATTCCAGTGCATTGGCTGAGAAATAAGGGCCAGGGGGTTCTGAAATTTCTCCAGGACCTGCTCACCAAGGACAAAACACACTTGCCAAATAATTTTATTTGGGGGTGAAAGGGTGGCAAGAGCAGGAGAACAAGATGAGTGCCCACCCCACTAGGTGCAAAACTCAAGCTCCCCCCCCCTCCCCCTTCCTTCTGTCCCACCTCAGCCCTGTTCACTTTTCTCCTTCACTCCTCTTTGTTTCCCCAGGCCCTCCTCCTCCGTCCTGCTCCTCTCCCTCCTGCCAGGGTACTGATCAGGCTGAAAGCGCCACTGCTTCGCCCGCTGAGAAAATCCACTCGTCCCCACGAGAAGAGGAGGAGAATGGATTTTTAAAACTCATCGTACGGATTTAGGATACCAAGAGTTATTAATGGTAGATACCGTATATGAGCATCCCGAGACACTACTGTCAAAACAAATGCTATGGAGAAATGTGTGGAAAATGTAAGGTCTAGATCAAGCTCGACATAACTTTCATATTTTCCCCAGATTCACCAGGGAGCATGTGACAAGATTCACTGAAGATTTATTTCTAATTCACAGAAACTGCATCCAGTCTGCTTGCTGTGAACACCTTAAATCAGGCAAATCTGCTTGAATTTTGATGCGGATTTGCTGGTTCAAGGAATCTGCATCAGATCTTTAATTAGAAAAGATTGACAAACTAGTTCGACAAACCTGTGAACTTGTGGGCTCTTCAAACTCGTTTGCCAACTTGTTTAAAAAGGTTCACGCAGCTCTGATTCTGAACGTAGAAGGGTGAGCAGCAGGGGCTGATGTGTAAAGCTTGCCTATGGTACAGTCTAGCGGTCATTTACCTCCTCGGATTGTGGTTTGCTGCCTCAGAACAGGGAAAGTTTTTTGGGTTTTTTTTTTTGGAGACCTGCAAACACGATCGACGTGAGAAGTGCTAGGTGAACTGCAGATTCTCACAGGGGGCACAGTAATATATGGGGGCCTCTATGTCTCCTAGTCCATTACTAGTCATTTGGCTAGGCGCAGACACATTTGGGAGCTGAGCTGCCGCTAACCACCCCATAAGCTCTCTGGGTCTTTTCTTGACCGGGGAGAGGGGGAAGAAAATTTTTATTTATTTATTTATTTATTTATTTAGAGTTTTTATATACCGGCAATCATGAAAACATATCTTGCTGGTTTACATCGAACAGGAGTGCATTATAAACAAAAACTAGAACTGTGGTGTCCGAAAGTACAGTTACATTTAACAAGGGTAGCCGAACTTGGAGAAGGAAGAAGAGAGGAGAGAAAAGAGATGGTTAAACAATATACAATTTAAATATAGTATACAGAATAAATGTTATATACAAGAGGAGTGGTGTTTTAGTGGTGTTATCTTTCAAGCCCTTTACACCAGAGGTTCCCAAACCTGTCCTCGAGGACTCCCAGCCAATCAGGTTTTCAAGATAGCCACAATGAATATGCATGAGATAAAATTTGCATACTGTGAAGGCAGTGCATGCAAATTTACTTCATGCATTCAAAAATATATAAGAAAAGAAGAACAGAGTCGCAGACACAGAAATCCTTTCCTCAAAGAATACTCTTTTAGGGATGCTCCTGGCGCTCGCCATCATAATTTCTGAGAATAAAATCTGCGGCTTGGCTGCACATTTTACTTTCTGTATCGCGTGGGATTAACTAATAGCCTCATTAACATGCATTTGCATGTTGAGGGCGCTATTAGTTTCGGGAGCATTTTCCATGCGCTATTACCCCTTACTGTATAAGGGGTAATAATAGCACATCAAAAACGCGCGTCCAAACGGGGGCTAACGGTGCGCTCGGCCTGAGTGCACTGTACTAAATCGGCCTGATTGTTTGTATCAGAAAAAGGTGCCTGCAGAAAAAGCAGCTGCAAATCTGTGCAGACACTTGTTTCCCTGTGCAGGTTTCAAAGGGAATGCATGCTTATACTCTCCTTTGGAGAACAGGTGCAAAATCCGTGAGTGCATGGTTAGGTCAGCGATGGTGAACGCCAGCCCTCAACTGCCACAAACAGGCCAGGTTTTCAGGATGTCTACAGTGAATATGCATGAAAAAGATATGTATGCAATACCTCCATTGTATGAAAATCTATCTCATGCATATTCATTTTGCGACCTCAATGCACGAGGAATACAGTACAGCCATACCAAAGCATGGTTCAGGGAAGCTTGTCAGCATTGATCAGTTTAAAAACAATCATGCCCACTTTCTATTGCATGCGTTGAGTTACAGGGAGCCAATGTATTATTTATATGTGAAATAAAAATGAGCAGTTTTTGGATTTGCGATTAATAAATGTGAAAGTAAAGTACCCACAGCCTTTGCACCTGCCCATACAGTTTTGAAAATTTTCCCCATGTATATTTCTTTAAGGAGGACATTTTTTTAAATTCCTAAGCACCGTGAGTGCATAACATTTCTGTCTTATCCTTCTCTCTCCCCTCCTCCAGCCCCACTATTTTATGGAACTGAAAGGATCTCCATGTCTAGTAGCTATGATGAACCTCCTGCTGCTATAACATTTCCCTTTCAGATATTGATGAATGCTCAGGGAACAGATCCCCCTGTCAGCAGAGGTGCAAGAACAGCATTGGGAGCTACAGGTGTTCCTGTGGTCCTGGATTCCATCTTCATGCCAACGGACATTCCTGCACAGGTAAGCAGGTAAAAGACAAGATCCATAATACACACGCCTATGAGCATGGACAGCAACATTGTGACAAGTCCTAATAAAATCTATTACAGTTAGGATCCAACATAACATAATGTCCGTAATGGCTTTTTATGGGGTTATGAAATAATAAGGTCCTCTGTTTCCATATAAGATTTTGAATCTACCATATAAATGGGCTCTGACCGACGGCCCACAAATGCACAGTAGAGAGCAGCTCTACAGCGCATGCGCGGGCAGGAGAGCACGTCAGTCAGAGCGGAGCTACAATATGGCACTGGGAGGAGCAGCAGTGGCAGTACCGGGAGGAGCAGCGGCGGTGGTATCGGAGTGTCGGGCGGGCCAGCATATGGTGCTGGGAGGAAATGCAGCGGCGGGGAGGAGCAGCTGAGGCGCGTGCGAGGGAGGGATCCCCGGAGACCTCCCGTCTTCGTGTCTGCGCCGTCCAGCGAGAGCAGGGCCGCGCTGAAAAGAACAAAATGGAAGGGGTTGTGGATGAGGTGAGAGGGGAAGAAAAGGGAAGATGAGAGGGGATGGAAGGAAAAGGGATGTGAGTGAGTAAATGGGAAGGATAAGAACTTGTGGAGAACAGAAAAAGAGGGAGTGGAGGAGGGCTGAGGGAGAGGGAAGGGGTTGTGGATGAGCTGAGAGGGGATGGGAAGGGATGAGAGTGGGGGATGGGATTGAGAGAGGGTGGGGAGTGACTGAGGGAAGGGGAGGGAGATGAGGGAAGGGGGTTTCAGTGAGAGGGGAGGGAGGCAGTGGGAGAAAGAGGGTAAGACTGAGGGAAGGGAGATTGAGTGGGGGGAGGGGAGGGGAGGGAAGGGGGTGAGTGACTGAGGGGGAGGAGGATGAGTGACTGAGGCAAATGAGCGAGGGGAAGGGGGAGTGAGGGAGAAGCAGTGTAGAAGGGTGCAGTGACCGGAAGCTTACCAAAAAAAAATTTTTAATGTAGCCCGTTGTTACGGGCTTAACGGCTTGTAGAGCTATAATGGAATCAAAGCTAAAGTACTTGATTCTTCAAAACATCAATTTATTCATTTCTTGGGCTCTTATGTTTCTTCTAATCTTATCTTTAAATCTAAATTAGATTTTTGTTCTGCTAGATCTTAATGTTATGGTTATAGACCATCTTTCTTGAAAAAACTTTAATGCAAAGTGGTTTACAAACACAATAAATAACAGTTACATCACAATAAAATAACACATCAGTAATCTAAAATGCATCAATAAAATACAATAACAGTCTGGAGACCAACCCTACTCTTACCAGGGATGGGAAAGCTACTCATCCAGCTGCTGAAATAATTCACATAACAATGGCAATTCATAATAAAGCAATCTCCTTTAACTATTTTAGAACAAAAAGAATGTTCCCCTTGTTATGGTAATTCTCCTTGATTTTAAAAATAATTTTGCAGTTATTTGTGATGCATTTAAATTTTGCATATAGAAAGAGAGCACTAGCAAAGAATTTCTTAGATAATAGACCTGGCAGTTAAAATAAATTCAGATCCACCCCGTTCCCATTCTAACTTATGTTTCACTCCTGAGGTTATCTTAGTATTTTTAGTTTGGGACAGCTCCTACATCATCATGTCCCACCACTATGAATCTAAGCATATCAGTGCATGGCAGCATTAATTCACATCAGATCCCCATGCAGGTATCCCATTTATTTGTATTTATCCATATTTGTCTAACTTCCTGTCCTTCTGAGGTCACCTTCTCGGCCTGGGATAACTTGCCCAAAATGAGGCAATCTGTCTCGGGCTGGGGCAGCCAAACTGCAGAGCCAAACTGAGCCGAGGACACTCATGCAAACACCTCCACAAATTCCCTGTCCACTGCGGAGGGTGTGCTCCAACGAAAGATAATTTATCATTTATTTAATCAGTCCAAAAATTTCAGAGATCGCACTTCCAGAGAAATCTGCAGTTTCGATCTCAGTCCTTTCCCAAGAGTTCAGAAGAAATTCAAATCACAGTTCTCTTTAGTCTTTGAACTAGTCCCAACTTCCTCATTTACAACAGTTTATATCCAATTTGTTACTTACACCTTTCAGGACGGCCGCATGACAACTCCCTCCCTCATCTCCTCTACCCTGCTCAGAGACTCCAATCAGGCACAGCTTCCTTTCTGGTCCTGAAGGTGATCCTTACAATTCCCTTAATTCAGGCTGTAAATTCTCAGATTAACGTCCCTAAGATTATCTCTTTCTGTTTTCTCAGGCTTCCTGAAACGCCTGTGGGGTGTCCTTGCTCAGCTCCTCTTCCTTTCCCCTGTAACCCAGGGAGAGGGTCACGGTTGCCACCTCCTGCTGGCTTGGTGACTCTGAGGGAGCCCCAGCCCACACCCTAACCAGGGTAATATCCCCTTTCCAAAACCCAGCCCCTAGGGGCTGAATCAGTCTGTCTGTCAAGAGAGTGTCAATCCACACCACTGACCACTGGATGACCTTACACTTTCTGCAGCTTTTCACCTTTTATAATCCCCTTGCCAGTTTCCCTTAGGAGGAAACACCAATCTCTCTAACATTATACACTCTTTGCCTCTTTCTGGCACACAGGGGCCAAATTTGATTAGTCGCCATATCAGAATATCTATCATAGCGAGATACAATAAAACAATTTACAGTATACATAATAAAAACTTGATGCACATAGCATAAAGAGCTGAAGAATGGAGTCAGATAAGAAAATTGTTCAAAACAAGGGCATGACCATAGAAAAGGGGAAAAACCATATAAATAAGGGATCCATGTAGTCTTAGCAGCTCATGTACATCATCGTTGGACAATGTTTATATTGGGCCAATAAAAAAGTCATCATGACTTTCAACAAATCCATAGGAAAAGTATGTGCAATTTATTCAAAAGATTGTAAAAATCTAAAAAAAACAAAATATAATACGAAGAAATGAAAGGCGTTATAGAAGCTATGTCTTTGTGTCTCGAGTAGATAGTCCCTGCTTACGGTCTCTTTCATGTACAATCTAAGCACATCTCAAGGTCACCTTTTATAAACTGAAGATGTTAAAAGCGTTTGAGGTTTATACTTGCTTCACCTCTTTTCAGATTAGTGCTTTAGGCCATAATACTGAATCAGTTATGCTATTGTAATAGTCTTTACATAGATTTACCTAAGAAGCTGATGCAAGAACTACAACTCATTCAACAAGGTGGCAGCTGGGCTTATTGAGAGGAGCTGTCTTTATGAACATATCGCGCCAACAGTGCGTGAGTTACATTGGCTCCCAATGAAGTGGCAAGCTCAGTTTAAGATACTGACCATTGTTCATAGAACGTTGTATGCCGAAAATCCATAAGAACATAAGAAATTGCCATGCTGGGTCAGACCAAGGGTCCATCAAGCCCAGCATCCTGTTTCCAACAGTTTCTTAAGAAAGAGGCTAGAGTTCTGTGCTCCAGCTCGTATGCTGAGGTCCACTGAGGTTAAGTTACTGTTCGTTAATGTATGTTGCAACACACTCTGGCAGGTGCTTTTTCTGTCATTGGTTCTGTGCTATGGAATTCCTTGCTGACTGATTTAAGAAACAAGTAGGATAATAAAGTGTTATAGGAAAAAAAAATAAAACCTTTTTATTTAAGTGAGTCATATCACTGATCATTTTTTTTTAATTTTGCTATTTTAATGTGCATGTACTTTTTGTTTTGTATTGTTATATTTATTATGAATATGATCATCGTAATCTGCCCAGAACAACTGGGATAAATTGGGGCGGAATATAACAGTTTTAAAAAAGTAAACAAAAAAACCCCTTTACCAACCATCTTTTGAATATGGTCAGTTATCCAACCATGTGTGCCCAGATAAATTTAGACTTAACCAGTGGCACAGTTGTGGGCCGCGGCCTGATCCTTTACACATGACCCTACTGGGCCAAGCATCCTCCACCCCCTAAATCCTTCCAAAGGTTCTAAATGAAGAAACGTGGGGAATGTTGGCGCCTCCCTCCTCCCGCAGCTCCATCCCCAGTTTGGCAGATATTTGTCAGAAATGGGCCTTCCTCTCCCTCTTCTTCCCCCTTTTCCCCTTCCCAGTCCAACCCCGAACCCTCCCACCTAGCTGGTGACTTCATGTAATTTATCCTTGTGCTGGGATCCATGGTGCTTGTAGCACAATCCCAGCAGCTTTCGGCATTGCTATGGGAGCAGTGCTGAAAGCATAAGCTACCAGCGTTGCTTTGCTCAGGTAAGAGATGGCTCAGGCAGCTTTGCTTGTAGTGGTCCCATCCATGAGGAGCCTGATTCATCTTCAGGTCTTCTAAAGGGGTGCTGGGATGCCTTAATTTGAGGACTCTGAGGCCAGAGCTAAAAAGACCTGATTATGGCCCATGAGGTCTTATGCCTGTGAATTCTAGATGAGTAGTGTTGAAGTATTCAAATCTTACCAAGTGTTGTGTTGAAGTTCTGTCCAAGTGTATGTTTATTTGCCAAGAGAGAGAACTACTATGCACCTAGACCTGGACTGGATGGATTGGATTGTCTTGCCCTAAACAGTAAGTATTTGTAACTGAAACTTGAATTGTATGCAGTGTGTAAGCCTGCTCCTTCCTATGTTCCAGATGAGATGTAAATAAATCATTAGTTCTATTATCCTTGTTCATTGTAACTTCATTTCCTATGCACTAGTTTCAGTTTTATTGTTATCCTGCACTCCTTGTTCAAATGTAAACCGGCATGATGTGATCTTATCATGAATGCCGGTATATAAAAAACCTAAATAAATAAATAAATAATTATTGAGACCCTACTGCTAAGCAGACTTATCACTGCAAAGGTCCTAACCTGACAGTATAATACTGAGAGAGCGTATAACTGCACTAGAAAGAAACCCTGTAATTTTCTTCTGTTTTTTCTTGCTATAGATATTAATGAGTGCAGATGGCTAGGGGAGCCTCATCTCTGTCAACACTCTTGTCACAATACTTTTGGAAGCTTCTTCTGTGCTTGCCGGGCTGGTTTCTTGCTCAGTGCTGATAGGGTGTCTTGTGATGGTAAGGAACTTTGAGAGGACACTCTTTATTTCTAACTATCCTATTAAAGTAATAACTAAGCATTGAGATACATCATTACTTCTCAGTCACAGAAATATAGAAACATGATTGCAGCAGAAGACCACATGGCCTATCTAGTCTGCCCTTCCACACCAACTGCTCAGCTCTATAATCCCTACCATTCTCTCAGAGATCCTCTGTGCTTATCCCATGCTTTCTTGAATTTAGATATTGTCCTAGTAGAGAGGTTGCAAAAAATGCTAAAGTGGACCCAGGTGCCTTTAAGTAAAGAGCAGATAGAGTAGAAAGATTTCAAATTACACCTGTCAACCAATAAGCAGGTTGTTAATACAACCAAAAAATACTTTGAAATGTCTGTATACAAAAGAGTTAGAATGTATAGCACTGGATGAAGCGGTAAATATAATTGGCATCACAGAGACCTGGTGGAAAGAGGATAACCAATGGGATACTGTGATACCAGGGTACAAATTATATCAAAATGATAGGATGGATCAAATTGGTGGAGGGGCAGCACTATATGTTAAATCATTGAGTAAAACAGGATAAAAGTTTTGCAGGAATCAAAATGCAATGTTGACTCTTTATGGATAGAAATTCCAGGTGAAAAAGGGAATAAAATAGCAGAGGGTGTGTATCACCGTCAACCTGGCCAGAATGAACAAACACACAATGAAATGCTAAAAGAAATTAGGGAAGCTAACAAAATCAGCAGCACAGTAATAATGGGTGATTTTAATTACCCCAGTATTGACTGGATGAATGTCGCATCAGGACATGTTAGAGAGGTAAAGTTCTTAGATGAAATAAATGACTGCTTCATGGAGCAGCTGGTACAAGAACCAACAAGAGGGGAAACTATTTTACACCTGGTCCTTAGGGGAACACAGGATTTGGTGCAAGAGGTAACAGTGTTGGAGCCACTTGGCAATAGTGATCACAACATTATCAAATTTGACTTAATAACTGGAGGAATAACTGGAGAAATCTACTACAACAGCATTTAACTTTATCATAAAATGAGGAAAATAGTTAGGAAAAAACTGAAAGGAGCAGCTGCAAAGGTTAAGAGTTTACATCAGGCATGGACGTTGGTTAAAAATACCATCTTGGAAGCCCAAATCAGATTTATTCCACGCATTAGAAAAAGTGGAAGGAAGGCTAAATGACTACCAGCATGGTTAAAAGGTGAGGTAAGAGAGGCTATAATAGCTAAAAGAATATCCTTCAAATGGAAAAGGGATCCAAATGAAGAAAACAGGAAACAGCATATAAGCAATGGCAAGTTAGATGCAAAGCATTGATAAGGCAAAGAGAGAATATGAAAAGAAGCTTGTCGTGGAAGCAGAAACTCATAATATCTTTTTCAGGTATATTTGAAGTAAAAAGCCTGTGAGGGAGTCAGTTGGACCTTTCGATGATCAAGGGGTAAAAGGGACGCTAAGGGATGACAAAGCCATAGCAGAGAGAATAAATTAATTTTTTGCTTTGGTCTTCACTGAGGAAGATGTAAGAGAGATACCCATACCAGAAATGATATTCAGAGGAATTGAAATAAATGTAAGTGAACCTGAAAGATGTACTAGGGCAAATTAATAAACGAAAGAGTAGCAAATCACTGGATTACATCCCAGAGTGCTGAAAGATAAAATTATAGACCTGCTATTAGTCTATGGTACCTGAAGGCTGGAGGGCTGCCAATGTCAATGTAAGGACAGTTTTTAAAAAAGGATCAAGGGGTGATCCAGGAAGCTACAGACCAGTGAGTCTGACATCTGTGCCAGGCAAAATGGTAGAAACAATCATAAAGAACAAATTTGCTGACTATATAGATAGGCATAGTTTAATGGGAGAAAGCCAACATGGATTTAGCCAAGTCTTAAAAGCAAACTTATGTATTTGTTGTTTTTTCCATATATATTGATTGAGTGGATGCCGAGTCCTTGTGTACAGTGAGGAGCTGTGTGAATACACTAGGGTCCTATCATAGTGTTTGTCTTATTGGTTTCATGTGGAGCGACAGAGAGTGTAGGGGTAAGACAGACAGTTTGCTTATTTCATTATGTACTAAACTCGGTCCTATAGACCATTGCAATCACACTATGGCCATTAACAAGTCAAAATAAAATGGAGTGAGGAAGAATGGAATTTTCAGGTAGATTAGAATGCCAAAGGTACCCATGATATAATACAGTACTTATCTATTTTTGTCTCAAATGAACTTGAAAAGCATTATTTATTTTTATTTATTTAGATTTTTTTTATACCGAAGTATAGCTAGAAACCTTCACTCCGGACTTTAAATCTGAGTTTCAAAAGCATTTGTCTATATTCCGCTGAAACCCAGATTGATGGAATGCATTTCAAACTCACATGTATAAACATTAAGGGCCGGATTTTAAAAGGGTTAAGCACATAAGTTATGCGCGTAACCCTTAAAAAAAAAACAACCCTGCGCGCGCCGAGCCTATTTTGCATAGGCTTGGCAGCACGCGCAAGCCCCGGGATGTGCGTGCCGCCTGGTGAGCAAACAAAAGTACGTACGCGTGCGCACTGTTTTTTAAAATGTACCCCTATCTGAAGATAATTTTCAAAAGGATTTACACGCTTAAAACTGGGTTTTACACGTGTAAATGCACTTTACGCGTGTAAGTGGGCTTTTGAAAATTGCTACGAATATGCCATTGAATTGTCAATAGGTTTTACTCATGGAGGTGAACTTTTAAGCGTGTAAATAGCCTTTTGAAAATGACTATAAATAGTATGTTACCCACATACGTACTTTGAAAATTACCCCCAAAATGAGGACTGTACCTTGGCAGTAGAATCCTGGATTATCCTGGGTGGCCTGTGTTGTGAGTTTCTGGATAATGTTGCCACTTCCCACATCCATACAGATTTATCATGTTATATCCCATCTTCAGCCAGGAAGGAGGAATGCCAACCAGCCGCCTCCAGTGCTAATCCACACTCTCTTAAGCTGTTTCTCCTCCAGGGATAAACCCAGCACTCTTTGTCCCCCACTATTCCCTGCAAATCACTTGCAGCTCCCTGGCTTTGTGGTCCAGGTGTCTTTCCTTCTTTCCTCTCCTGGCCTCGGCTGAGTCTAGAGTCCTGGGATCACAGAGAACTGCAGGTTGTTGAGCTGTGTCTGCTGGAGCCTCCTCATCCTCTGCTATTTCTCCCAACATGCAATCTGTTGACACAAGAGGAGAGGGGATAAGGCTGAGGTAGACCTGGCAGAGTAGAAAACTATTGCTCTGCTCCCTTCTCCCACCCATTTTGTGAATTTGCCCTTGATTAATTTGTTTGTCTTCTGGTTCAATCAGTTCCATCTATCATCAAAATTGTATGACCCTCTGAAGTATTTAAGTAAAGTTATTAAATTCCCTCTTCATTTACAGTACATCTGTTTTAACATTCAGAACATCACTAGTCTTTGAAGTCTTTCCAGATATATTAAGTTTTGTTGCTCTTTGAATTTTCTTGAATATCCTCAATATCTTCTCCTGAAAATCTGTCATGTATTTGTGTCTCTCAGAACTTCAACTGTATTGCCTTGCAATAGATGCCAATCATGTTATTATGCATTTTGTCATTCAATCCTTAATCTGCAAGGCCATCTCGCCTCTGTTTACAGTCATCTAGAAAGCAGCTGTACTGACTGAAATGGTATTATCCCACCTCTTTCATCAGCTGTTTACCAGCATAAAAATCCTTACTGAAAATTGCTCTCCCACCCCACATTATGGGTAAAAGTAACCCTGGATTTCACAGGATGGGTACTTTTACCAGTGTCAAAGAAGAGGCAGGGAAAAGGAAGAGAGAGATCAGGGATTGGAATGAATCTATCTGCAAGTACATTTGTACATGCTTCAAAGCGGGTACATTGGACATGCTCATCTGCAGCTGGCCACATTTTCAAAGAGACACCCAAATGAACATATCGTCTTGTGCTGCAGGACCGCAAGCACCACAGCCATTATGAAAACTGCCCTCTTAGGGGGCAAAAACCAAAACTAACCAACGCTGGTACAAACTCCATGGGTGCTTTTTACTTGCGGGATTTTTATCAGTAATCCATGCAAAAGTCCACACAGGCTTTTGCTTTGGCAAATGGCCCACGGGAAAAATTATGCGCAAAGATTATGCCTGTTTTCTCTGTGCGTAATTTTACCTTCAGAAAAAACTGTGCGTAATCCTCTGACCTACTGGGGGATGAGGTGGGTCAGCAGATGATGTACAATTTACCAATGGAACTCATGACTTTGATTACTGCCCAATCCGTCCGTGTGTAAAATTACCTGAGTCATTCAACAGCAGGTAAAAAAAATTGGTCATTGGCCAGTAATCAGTCTTGAGTTCCACTGGTAAAATGCTATTTCACCCATGGAAAGAGCTCTCTTTATTGCACTCAGGGAGGGCAGTTTTCATAGGCATTGCCATGGGTACTTCCCTCAATAGCAGTGATCATTGAATATTTCAAATTCTTACTGCCCTCCTACATGGCCATGTTTCACCTATTACAACTTCTTCAGAAGGTTCAAAACGAGGAACATCTGGAGCTATCTCAAAGCGTCTACATCTGCTTTACATGGGAAATTCTTCTCTCAATGGAATTGTCTTCAGTTTAGAACCATAATTATAGTATTTCTTCACCATTCCCTTCTGGGCTACATATCATTATAATTCTTATTGCCATATAGGAGGGCCGTAAGAATGTAAAACATTCAATGATCACTGCTATTGAGGGAAAGATTACTTGTACAAGTCTTCTAGCAACAGAATTATTGGAATACTTTCCCTACAGGCAGAAAAGACCCTCAACAAATGACGTATGTTTTGAAAGCCAAATGGATTTGTGTCTTTTATGTCTGCCTTAAACTGAGCTTGAAATAACATGCCTTTTTGAATGAATACAAACATTTTGTTTTGAGAATTGAATAGTGTTAATCACTTTTGAAGTAGTTCACTTGGATATAAAGTATCTTTGAACCCGTATTGGATAGAGGTTGTCCATTGAACAGACAAGCATATTGTTTCAGAATTAATAATGAGCCCAGATTAGTATTTGCAGTTTGTGTTTGTTAAGCCATAGGGCCAATGCTAAGAGACAGTCATTGAGATTTGCGATGGTTATAGTTTGGTCAGTGCTTGTTTTGATGTGAAGCTGGATGTCATTGGCACATAGATGAGATTCAATGTTGAAAAATGGGATGAGATCACACATTGGATGTTGAAGAGGATTGGAGAAAGCACTGAACCCTGGGGAATTTCACAGGTGAGATCCCTAGGTATAGATGTTTTGTTGGCCCATGAGATGGATTGAATTTAGTTGATCAGGAATGATTTGAACCATTTGAGAGCAAAGCACTCAGTACTAATGTCTCTCGAGCATTGTAGCAGGAGTAAGTGGTCAACAGTGTCAAATATGGTGGAAAGCTCCAGTAGGACCAGGAGGGAGCTTCCACCTTGGTCAGTTTATAGAAGTATGCTGCTGGGTAAAGCTAACAGGATAGATTCCATTCTATAGTCTTTCCTGAAACCCGATTGGTAAGAGTGGAAGATGCTGGCCTCCTCTAGGAAGTCTAGGAGTTAAAAGTAGACTATGTACTCCTCTAGCTTGGATAGAAAGGGAATGCTGGAGATTGAATAATAATAATCAGTGCCTAGCTTATTCAATGTGGGTTTAATCACAGATAGGCAGCCTTGGGTTAATATATCATAGATTATGGTGGTTAGCCAGGGGGAGGTCTTGTCTCAGGCTGCAAATGAATTTGGAAGGTATGAAATCTATGGGACAAGGGAACTGATTGATCCACTGATCTTCTGAAAAATCTTCTCTACTTTCCTTAGTGGGATGCAGTCTGGAGGAAGCCAAATAGGTCTGGTTGGGGATGATAGAGGATGTCTGGGGAACTTTTGTTGCATAGGCCTGTGGTGAGGAAGGGGGGGGGGGGAGAGGTGGTGATAAAGAAGGAGCAGATAGTTTGAAGTTTTGAATTGAAGAATTTGGTTAAGTTCTCTGCTGAGGGCCTTCATGACAATACTAGGTGCTATGGAATTGGGTCTGGAGAGTTTTTTCACTAGTTGGAATTGTTTCCATGAGTGATTCTTTGCTAGCTCCAATTGTTTGGAGAGAGAGTCATCTTTTTGTCAGTCAAATGGCTGCCTATGTCTACAGGCCAATTTTGAAATCTAGACAATTGAAAATTTACAAGAAGCACATCCAAAAGTCACACCATCTTTTCTGTAGAAAATATACAGTTTTCTATATTCAAGCATCTGATACGTATAATATAGAAATAAGCTATTTGAAAATAGTGTAATAACAGAATTAATTTTCAATAGAAGATGCAGAATTTTGTGTACTTATCTTTTATCTCTGGTTTTATTTTTTTTTAAAGATGTGGATGAGTGCTCCCCCTTGCCTGATCACTCCCTCTCCGTTTCTTCTCCTTGTCAGCAAATATGCACTAATACAGCCGGAAGCTACCTTTGCTCTTGTGACAAGGGTTACCAGCTGCAGCTGGATGGACACACATGCCAAGGTATGTACAGACCAAACTCAGCCATGTTCAGTGGGAGGATGGTCATGATTGAACTGGGTCTTGACAATTCCCCCATCTCTATGGCTCCCTCCTTTCTGATTCACAGGTTTTCTAAACTTGAACTGAGAAGAACATATCATCCCCTAATACTTGACCCCTAAGATCAGTGATGTAGTACAGTTATTCAGTGTATAGGAGTAAATTTTCAAAGACTTAGTTGCTTTTTTTTTTTTTTTTTTTACAATTCTTTATTTATTCATTTTTCTTGGCATACAGTCACAAAGTACAATATACAAGAAAGCATATCACAACTTTAACACTGTACCACATAGTAAGAGTGCATAATAGAATCAACTTATAAGGCCCGTTTACACAGTTATCGTGTCAGCCCCTCCACGGAGAGAGAAAACATTTATGTAACCCCCAAGGTTCAAACTCTATGGGCAGCCAAGTATTGTTGAAACGGACCCAGATCACATTATTCTTAAACTGCTCATGCCGCATTATATATCGCAATTGCTCAATATCTGCTATATTTTGCACTTGCTGGTGCCAATATTTAATACAGGGGTTTCTTTTCCAGAAAGTAGCAATTGTGAAACATGATGCCAGTATAATACTGGCTAACCAGTATTGTGTGCTTTTGAGAGATCAGAAAAACTATCCCATCGATGCAGCAGGCCAGCCGGTGCTATATAAACAGGGAGGTTTAGTATATTCGCAGTCTCTTGCATTATTTTATTTCAGAAATGCCACACCCCTTGGCAATACCACCACACATGTATAAAAGGCCTGTTTCACCACAACTTTGCTAGCATTGTGGGGCTAGTTTCTGGAAATAGTTCTGAATAAAAAAGTAGAGTGAGATATGTCCTGTGCAGTAGCTGAACCATCAGTTTTAACCTGGCTCTGGCACAGGGAGCTTTGATGAGCATTAATCCAAATAGCCTTCCAGGTTTTATCAATGAAGGTTACACCAAGCTCTACATTCCACTTATTTATTAAAACATGCGATGTCTCTTTTTACCAAACTTTCCCATCAGAATACCCCAATAAATAATGTTTTATATCTTTAACGGAGGTTTCCGGATCAGAAAGGTATCTTTTCATTCCATTCTACTCTCAAACAGGAGTTGAGAAATCAGCGATTTCAGAAAGTGCCTGCCGCAATTGCAAATAATAAGCTTGCATTCTGGCAGAAAACTTAAACTCCTGAGATAAAGATTCAAAAGTTTGAAAAAGCTCGTCCTCCCACGGTTGAACTAGGTTATACGACCCGGATTTCCTCCACTTTTACAAAATTGCCCACCCGAGATGCAGGTAAACTTAAGTACGTGTGTCATTTTCATGTGTAAATTACCTGGATTGAGGCATTCCCAGGGATGAGGATGGAGTGATGTTTGGACTTACATGCATACTTTTCAATTGTATAAAGTAAGAGGTCCACATACAGTAAGCTGGCGAGCAGACAAGTTGTCTGGCTAAAGATAGCCAGATAACGTGCCTCAAATATTCAGTGGGATAAACGACCTGCTGAATATACCTGATTAAAGTTATCTGACTAACTTTAGCCGGATGACTTTAAAACCTAACCAGCTAGCTTTTGAATATATCCGGTTAAGTGGCATTCTTATGCATTAAAAAAAAAAAATCTTGACTGCGAGCCTCCAGGCTCGATTTTCCTCTCACCCACCCAGAACCTGTCAGAATCTCGGGCCCGTTTGCATTGTGTTCCTAGGTGCCTGCAGTGCTGCTCTGGCTGCAGCGCTGGAATTGTAACCTGTCGGCATTACTGTCCAGCCCAGCCACTGGATAGTAAGCTGACAGCTTACTCTTTTGAAAACTCAAAAAAAAACCCCAAAATCCAAACATTTAACCAGATAACGCGTGAGTTATCCGGCTAAACACCTTTGAATATTGATCTTGCGGTACGTAAACTTCCTTGGACAGTTTCTGCCCACCTATCAGTAGGTGTAATTTGTGTGGGGTAGATTCAGTGGGATAATTCTTGAAAGCAGAGTTAAGCGCTTTTGCTGACTTTCTTAACGTGGGCTGTTTTGGAAATGAGAAGCGAGTTGAGGCCGTGGAGATCAAGGGATTAAAGCTTCATCTGATGGGTAAAAATGAAATCCTACAGCAGTCCTGGCATTTTTTCCCTCAGACTTGAAAGAAATCCAAGCCTGCTCATTAACAGTGGCATTTTAAAGGTGCTTTTGAGAAATATAGTGTTGCGTTTCATTTACAAATTAAATTTTTCACAATATACAGAATACATTTTATTATGCCATCAAGGAAGACAATAATCGAAGGCATTTCCATAGGTAAGAAGTTATTTGATCACTGGCCCCCTTCTACGCAAGTAAAAGTACATACGGACATCAACAATATTGAGCTTTTTCCCATGTATTTTTATTTATTTATTTAAGTTCTTTTACTATACCGATGCTCAAGACAAGTCTTATCGAACCGATTTACAATGAACAAGGGGAGAAACCAATTAACAGCAAGGCGTATAAAAGTTACAATAAAACAAGGAGTGAGTAACTTGGTCATTAGAAAATGAGGGGTAGATTAAACAGTAAAAAACAATAAGAAACAGTAAAATAACAATGAGTAGAGAGCTATTGATTAGATAAAAAAGCTAGTACATTCATTTAGTGGTTCATTTAGTGGTTTTTAGTGGAGTTGGCCGAACAGTTCTATAGTTAGGGGGGGGGGGGACAGGGGACTGAGGGAGAGACAGGAAGGGAAGGTGGGAGGGAGGGGGTGTGGGGCAAGGAAGGGAGGTAATAGGGAGAGGGGACATAGACGGTGCTGGAAGAAGACAGTATCTTCAGCGGTATGCTTGAGTGAATAGCCAGGTTTTCAGTTTTTTTCTGAAGGAGAGCTGGCATTTTTCGTGGCGTAGATCATGGGGGAGTGAGTTCCAGTGATGCGGTCCGGCCGTGGATAGAGTTCGTTTTTTAATGGAGTTGTGTATAGTGGATTTGTTAGGGGGGACCTGGAGGGAGTCTCTGTAAGTGGATCTGATTGGTCTTGATGAGGTGTGGAGATCAAGAGGAATGGTAAGTTGTAGTGAAGATTGCTGATATATGGTTTTGTGAATGATGGTCATTTTTCAGGTGTTCTTAGGGCGGTATAAGGTTGAGGAGACAACTGCACATGCAGGTTTGTTTATTGAAAACTACGTGCATTGTTTTGTCTTTACAAAAGTACAAATTTATACCTGTACTTTTGAGGGGGCAATAATCAAAGCAACATTACCCATGTAGTTTACTTTGATTACTGCAGCAAACCCCCATGGGTAAAAACTACCTGCAGTTCACCCATGGGTAGTTTGATTACCCCATACATTGTAGCTGTGAAAATATCTTTAAATGGCACATTGAGGTTGTTGCATTTCCATTATACCGTTACCTGTGTAGCCTTAAGAGTTGACTATTTTTTTCTCCTCAGCTGATTTCTGTTTTGTTGTTTTCTTTCCCCCAGAGTTTCCTGATATGATTGTTGCACCAGCTCCCATCCTAAGCTCCCAGCAGTATCGCTCCAAAACTGTTCTCACCCCTCTCGATTCCACGTTGATAATTCAGCTGCCATCATCATCGTTCCCATCCTCTGCGGCCCCTAGTGACTCCTTGCCCTCCCCTGCCACCTCTTCAGCCCCAGACTTGGTACTTCTAACCACGTTTCCTTCAGCACAGAAACCTGTGGTCACATCAGTTTCCCCACTGCCCACCTACTCTACCCCTTCTTCCTTAGCCCCTCCAACTTCAAGGCCTACTTCTCAATCTCTGCCCCCTTTGCCGAAACTTACTGCCACACCTAAGGTATCACTCAAGGATCGTTTACAACCAACAGCATTTCTGGTGCATCCTACCTTAACACCTTCCTCATCCGAAAGCCCCTCTGCTCACCTACACGAATCTACCACTTCGTCCTTCTCCTGCTGGTATCAGGGGGAGGTGCATACTTCAGGCAGCCACTGGATGGAGCCAGGATGTTTAGACTGTTCCTGTCAGGTATGTAAACTTGCTCCTTATTGGCAAGGGTGACCAGTTGGCTCTAGATTTTCAGCGCAGGCTGATCAGGTCCTCGTTTTACACCACTGTATGCAGGGAGCGTTAATCTTGCTTTCTAAGAGACCGCAAGAGGGAAGTCAGAACTACAAGCCCCAGCATGCAGTGGGATAAAGCCAAGACTGGATCAACCGGTCCTAAAACTCTGGAGCCAGCTGGCAACCCTATTTTTGGTGCATGTGGATCGAACTACCATTTCTTCCGCTTCTCATGTGTCAGCCCTGGAAAGGGCTCATGGTTGTGACAGCTCAGGCAATGATGAGGTATCCAGTTGAATTTACAGATTAATAGAAATTTGACAGGAGCAGCAACTAAGAGGCCTGCATGGAAAAAAAAATGTTTCAGGTAATTATGTTTTGGTTATATGTGGTTTCTATTATTTAATGTTCCCGTATTTAGTGTTCGTTTTGTTTTAGTGTGCATTATGCGATAAAGGGCGCTGTATGACGGACACTGTTCTCACATTTAGATAAATTCAACATAAGCCTATTGCAGATAGCGGAATATTTTTCATTTTGTTCTGATTCATTTATTTCACGCTATTGATCGGGTTTCTTTATATTGATTTTGTGTATAGCATGCTCTGAAGCAACATAGACAAGAACAGCGATATTTTGGTAGTGTTTTGTGTCATTTCGGATGGGAAAATGACAGAAACTGATACAACAGATAGCGCTGATATTTTCATGTCACCTTAGAACGATAGCATGTCTCCAGCTTTAACAGATTCACTCCCGCTGTGCTCCTCCTCCTCCTTCTTCTTTTTTTTTCAAAATAATTTTTATTAAGAGAGAAAAGCATATGAACATGAACAATAACAAGTATAACCCCGACTGTCCCAAACAGTAAAAATGAGTACAACAAGTCCATCGATCCAAATACAGTAGGCAGGACAACAAAGAAAATGTACAGAGGATGCAGTAATACTGTGCCAGGATCGAACAAATGAAAACAAAAAATGAAAAACTCTTTTTTTTTTTTTTTTTTGCAGCTTGTTGGTAACTAGGATTTTTTGCCTGGTTTGGGACCCTCGATTTTTTAGGAATGGGCGGGTAGGGGGATTATTTGGCGGACTCAGAGGCCTCTTGTCTCTATTTATTTATTTCAGGAGCTGCATGAAGAGTGGGATATCCCGAGACACAATTTTTTTTTTTTGCCCGGCCATTTGTAAAAAAAAAAAAGATGTATCACTTGTTTCTCTCACAGATACCAAAGATAGCTTTCTAGATACCTGGCCTAGATTTAACAAAATCACCGTTTGGGGAAGGCAGCTTTTATCTGACCTGCTCACCCCACACTTGCAATGCCTAGCCACAAAATGTAGATCTGGGCACTGAAATCTCGCCGCAATTATTGTCCAGTGCTTTTAAGCTGCTCTACCAACACTATTTAGCAGCTTCTGTGAGGGAAATTCAGATTAAACTACTACTTGATCTTATATTACCAGGACTTGGGGCGTTTTGATGAAGTTGTGGGACTCGAATCTCCGCTTAAAATGTAAAAGTGTCCCAGGAGATCTTTGTAGTATGTTCACTGTTGCTTTTGGCATCATGTTACAACTTATTTGGACAAGCTACTGGGATGTCACATCTCTTGGTCTGGTGAATCGTTTCAACCTATGCCTTTGGGACGAGCGGGACTTACTTCCACAGCAGGCAGGAAATTTCTTGCAGTAACAATCCTCCTCGCAGTAAAGGCCATTCTGGTTAAACTGGAAATCGGAAGAGCCTCTTTTGCACAGAGGAAGAGCCTCTTTTGCACAGAGGAAGAGCCTCTTTTGCACAGTGGAAGGAAATGATGGCACATACCGCGCGATTAGAATCTTTTCGGAGAAGATATTTGGCATCCCATAAAGCCTTTCAAGCCCTCAAGGCCATTTTCTCCACTGGAATAAAGTTCTTCAGGGTCACACTTAAAATTCTGAACGAATAGCCACATACACCGCCTGTTTGTGCTTGCCTGAAGGTGTGTGTGCTGTTCTCAGTAGGCACGAGAATGTGTGGAGTGAATGTGGTGTGCTTGTTAGTTCTCTGTAAAGTGCGGTTTCTGTTTAGGTTGGGCAAAAGTCTATAAAAAAAAAATAAAAAAATTTGGGGGTCATTACAGATTGACCATTGTCAACAATTCTATATTCTTCATGGTTGTTCAATGTTCATTCTTTTGTCTGTACTTCCAAAAATCCAATAAAGATGAATTAATTTAAAAAAAAAAACGAAAAACTGCAGACTCCACGGGGCAACTGCACATAATATACAAAAGACAGCCTCCTTCTCTCTTCCAAATTTTCTGTTCCCCAGAATATGCCACCCACCCTTCCCCGCAGCACCATCCAACCCCACTCACACTAAATTCACACCCTGGCTTCCTTGTCTACCCTGCAAATTTATTGTGGGTTTTTTTTTTAATAAAAAATGTTTTGTACCCTTTTAGGAAGGAAGGGTGTTCTGTGAGGAGTTCAAGTGCAGCATTCTCTGTTCCCACCCGCTTTCCATGCAGCAGAACTGTTGCCCATTATGCGATGGTGAGTCATCTATGTTGAGGAATGTAACATTCAACAGCTTTTCAAATCATTTTCTCTCTAGAGGTTGCAAATTAATTGTCTGCATTCTGTAGAAGCTGCCTGATATTTACACTGAAAGTGGGCTATTTCTTTGAAGCCTTCATTTTGGGAACCTAGTTTATATTTTATGATGTGCAAGGCATGAATGATGAGATACAGAACGTGTACATTGGTGCATAATTGTGATGTGCTGCCAAGACCTTATCAAGAGGGTTTTGCCAGTAAAAGCAGTGCTTCACCATGAAACTCTGTTTTTATGTAATATTTTACCAAGCTCACAATGTCCCTCTGAAGCCCCCTGCAGCAAATCATAGTGCAGATTACATTCAGTTGCCAAATCTATTACTCAGCATTACTCATTGAATGACGTTTGCCTAAGGATGTCAGCCTCATGTGCCATATGTCTTGCCTAAAGTAATATATTTCTCTTGCTTGAGGCTGTAGGGCAATTTTATTGCCTCTCTCTTCCATGAGGGTATTTTGGTATCTGTCTTCCCTGATGCTATGGGATCATCTTGATATCTCTTTTCCTAAAGGCTGTGAAGTTCTTTTTATATTTCTCTGCTGAATGCTGTGACGTTATTTTGGTATCTTTCTCTGCCTTCAGGTTGTGCAGTTTAGTTGATGCCCCTCTCTGCTCCTGGGGGAGGGGGGGGGGCTCCAATGCAATCTTCTTCTGGACTTGGATCCTAAGCGCATTTTATGAATGCGATGAGAATTGAGATTGGATTAAGATATGCTGAAGGTCTAAGCAATGTCCAGTTTAGGAGGCCCCCATAGCATTACCAAAACAAAATTGTAAAACATGAAATTTAGTAATTTGCTTATATTTAGAGGCCCCTCGTCATCTGAGGCTCTAGCTTAGGTAGCTTACGTCTACATCCAGTACTGCCAAGAGTACCTCACCAAGTAAAGCAGAACTGTTAACGGTAAGAGCCTCTTAGTTAGACATTGGTAACATGTCACTGGGTCGGTATCTGAAAATGAGTTTATTTTGTACATACCATGTACCCACCACACCTTACCCAAACTCATTGTTTGTACCCACCACACCCTACCCAATCTCAATTGAATGCTTTTTTTAATCCACCAGTTCACATGACTATATCCCTCTTAATTTTTCATTAAAGTCATGGTCTTTTTATCCTGCAGCAGTGGGTTCATGCACAGGTTTATCATGGCCTGTCTCAATACATTATCTTCAGGCAAAACTAATGATATAATCACTAACATTGACCCTACTGCGAAAGCTGAATGTTGGCACCATTGTATCTGTGCAGCCAGTATGACTTTGTGTTTTTGTTTCTTTTCATAAGCTAATGGATAATGTGATCTAGATGTTATGCAGTGAGGCTATTGTGTAAAGTATGTAGCAAGACTTGGGCAGAGAATGCTTTTTGGTTATTTGTCTATTCCCTAGCTCCAAGGCTGTTAGCGCTTGTTGACTTCTCTTTTCTCTGGGCATGAAAGGCTCTCTTGGTGTTTCTCTCTTCCAGTGATAATTTTCTTAAAAAAAAAAAGGGTATTGGGCCGAATCCACTGGCAGCTTCCACCTTCCATTTTTCCCCAATGGGGAAAAGGGAGCAAGTTCAAAATGGTTCTGGATTGATGACCTGGCAGAAAATTACCACTGCTGTCTTCGGTGAAACAGGGGGAGTGCTCTCTATCTCTTATTTCTGTGAGGTTGCCTTGGTACCTTTCTCTTTCCTTTGATTCTTTCTGCGTTTTTACCTTTGCTCGTCATGTGACGCCCATCGTAGCTTGTGTGACCAAACTTTTACCATTCTTCTGGGGGAATCGTTCATTGCTTTCTATTTCAGGCTGTCTCTACGAAGGAGTCCCCAGAGCGGATGGAGAGGTGTTCTCGCTCTCTGCCGATAACTGCACTGTCTGCATATGTCTTGTAAGTATGGGCCAGCGTGCACGATTTCTTGTAAAGTCAGCCCTCTAATGAATTTATTTGGCCCATATATTGAAGAGGATTCAGTGGTTTTGGATTTTTTCCCCCCAGGCTGGAAATGTGACCTGTGTCTCCCCAGAATGTGCTCCGGTCACATGTCCTCACCCTTTTTTCTCAGAGTGCTGTCTCCAGTGCCCAGGTTGGTGACTCAGTAATAAGATTAAAAAAAACAAAAAAAAAAACAGAGAAAAGGTCTGATTAGCTGCCACTGACAAACGTACCACACCTGAGAGGGGCTCATTATGATGGCAGTAACACAACTGGTAGACCTGTTCAGTAGAAGGAAGAGCTTGTTCTGACTGACTAATGACTTGTGATAGTATGAGTGGGAAATCCATGCGCTCTGAAGCATTAGACCGATGCCATCTCTCAACTAGGCAGAAAATGTAAATGACTATTATTACTTTTATGTCTGCATTTTTGGGTGCCATTATGCAAAGTATCATCATAAAGCAGTATCAGTTACTGTATATATTGAACTGAATCGCAGCACAGAAAAGAAAAGAAAAAGGGCCAGTGTCTTATTAAATAGGAACTGAATGATAAGATTGAGTTTTGAGATGGCAATGGAATAATGGAGTATAGAGATAATGGATAGATTGTTCCAGTGTAGCACGGAGCGACGAGCAATTTAAAAAAACCAAAACAACAATCCGTTACGTTCCAGTCTCAGCTTATTTCAAAAAGTGGGTGCTAGGGTCACAACAGCATGCAGTGTCCTGCAAAAGCAGCATAGAAAACAAGGCACACTTCAGTAATAAAAGGAATATATTGTTTAATCCCATAACTTAGCACTTCATTAGATCTTCACCTGGGTTGAAAATTTAAACTAGCAGACTGAACATGGAAGGTGAATTTTAAAAACCAGGCGTGTGCCAAAATTGGGAGGTGTACACGCATCTAGGACATGTGTGCGTCCAACCCATTTTAAAAGCCGCCCACATGCACACAACGTCCCAATGCGTGAATATCTCACAACGGGCGGGATGTGTGGTGTGGGCGGGGCCAAGAGTCATGTGCGCAGGTATGGACCTGCCCAGGCACGTGCCCAAATCCAGTGTCATGTAACTTTTCCCCTGCTATGGAGGATGTGTAAGCCTTAATAAAACTATTTCCAGGCATCTGTGATGGGTTTAAGGGGTAAGTGGGGTTTGGAGGACCTAGTGAAACTGGTAATGGCATGGTTGTGCACCTATTATAAAATCCCCTCACAACATGACTCAAACCTGATTTACACTGCTGGGCCCGCACAAGCTTAAAATTAAGTGCACATATATGTGAAACATGTCGACTATTTAAATGTGTTCTGGAAATAGAATACTAAGAGAGATCATTTAAAGGATCCTATGTATGTATTAAATTGAGTGTCTTCTTTATTGCTATAAAAGTACTCAACTATTGAACTTTCTTGGAAGATTTTATTGATCTTTTACATTATGGTGTATTTCATTGTGTTACAATAAACATTTGACAGTGCCACATTTTTCCAGTAACTTCCTTTAGCTGTATCCAGTCAGCCTTTTAGAAAATTGTGTGGGGTGTCTCTTTATTGCTTACATTTGTACATATATGTGCACCAAGGCTATTTTATAGCATGCACATGTATGTGCACGTATCTTATAAAATTGCCGCATCTCTGGGCGTCAGTGCGTGCCTGTGCACCCATTTGAAAATAACTGTCCCTGTTGAGTTACGTGATTAAAGAATATACTCCATTTATTACGGAGGTGTGCCTTTTTTATTTTTTTAAATAACAAGAATAAAGCCTTGGTGGTGGTGGTGGTAAAAGGAGAACTGCAGGAAGGAAGATGGTTAAGAAACACATTAAGTGGAGACAGGCAATAAAGACCGATGAAAGACTGAAGATAGATTGGCCCAAGTCCATGAAGAGCCATAAAGAACCAAACCCCCTATATATGAGCTAACAATAAATAAGAAATGAATGTAAACTCTGCTAAAGGGGAGTAACATGGGTAAGCTCATGTTTATTGGAAAGCAATCATTTTAAACAAGCTAGACTAGATGCAGAATAGGAGCAGTAAAACTGATTAATGAGTTGCAGAAATATGGTAAAAATTACTAAGACCTGAGAAAGCAGGTTAAGGAAGCTACTGCAAGGAAAGATGCATTACATAAAGGAGTTGATAATGAGTCATTTTGGCAGTGGGAGAAATGAAGGGCTGGAGGGGAATTTAGAGCTCTGAAGGGTCCATCCACACAAGTGAGTCAAAATGAATGTGCGCCCTAACCCCTGTTGGTATGCACAGTAATTAATGTACTATGTACAAAGGTTCCCAACTTCCATTTTATTCACTGTACCAATGCATTAAAAGTTAACATGCTGGAAACTGCTGAACAGGTACATAGCATGCTAATGACCTCATTAACTACAAAGGGCCCTAGAGCAGAAGCTAAATTTAATGAGGGCAATTTTCGAAGCCATTTATGTGGGTAAACAGCAATTTACCTAAGAAAATTGACTGAAAATTAGCATCCCTCAATCTGTTAAAAAAATACAGGCAGTGTTCCATAACACACATACTTGCAGCCATGTGTCAGCAAGGCATTCCCAGTGGCATGTGATGGGCAGGATCACAAAATAACTTGCATAGGGTGAATTGGGAGGAAGGTTTGATATTCATATGAATCAGTTCAGGGGTTTCTTAAATGCAACTTATTTACCGTGGCAATCTATGTATTAATTTTAGTACTATGCATGCGCACTACGCCTATCATTAGTATAGCTGTGATCATGTTGTTATGCCTGTGCTAAAAATGTGTTATTTTTCATTGCATTTTTTGTACATTGTTCCCATAATAAGCTTAAAATTCCAAGACGCAGCAATAAGGCAGAAGGACTGCATGTTTATCATGTTGTAAACTGCTTTGGATCATTTTATTTTTAAGGAAGGCGCGGTATACGTATATGAAATAGACATAGAAAAAAAAAAAAAAAGAAAGAAAAGGAGGATTAAGGTGATACTGATAAGGGAAATTACAAGAACTCAGTCTTCTCCATAATTCAACTTCAGGAAACAACTGGAGAACTGAAAACCAGTCGAAAACAAGGGATAGAACAGAAGATGAAAGGAAAAGAGCAGAGCTAGGAACCATCTGCATAGCAATAATATGAAATTAAAAATTCTAAAATAAGAGAACTAGATCCAAGAGGACAAATGTAGAGAAAAGCAATGAACCAAAATAAACCCCCTGAAGAATTCAACAGTAAGTGACTGGATGGCAGAGTGAGAGAGAGAGAGTGAGAGAGCCTTTCCAGGATAACTGAAAAAACACCCAAGCAGGTAAGTTGACAATCAAGAAAGAGCAGACTGAGAAATACCCTCAGAGGGAAGAGGAAAGCAAGATAGAATGGTACAGAATGTCAAGACTGCAGATAGGTATGGCAGAATTAGCATAGAGCAAATTGGCAGAAAGGAAGGCCAAGTGAGAAAACCTGACTGCTTCAACAGAATAACAGGGTTAGAAACTGGACTAGAAAGGATCCACAAGAGATCATTTAGATATGTGGAGGATAATTTTCCTAAATTGGTATTTATTCAGGTAAACTGGCCTGAGAAGTTGCCTACCCCAGCTAAGAGTACACATACTGGGCCAAATTTTAAAAGGTGTGCGCAGGCGTGGATTTGTTCACGCAACCCGGCGCGAACAAATCTACGCCTGATGTTACGCGCGTAGCCTTTGAAAATCTGCCCCTGCACGCGCCGAGCCTATTTTGCATAGGCTCGGCGGCGTGTGCAAGCCCCGCGATGCGCATATGTCCCAGAGCTTGCAAAAAGGGGCGGGGCATGGGCGGTCCGGGGGGGGGGGGTCAGAGTGGGGCGTGGCCGGAGCCTCCAGGCACAGCGGCCACTTGCTGCTCTGCTTGGGATCGGGGGCCGGCCATTGGCCGGCGCATGTAAGCTACACCTGCCGGGAGGCAGGCGCAACTTACCCGACAAAGGTAAGGGGGGGTTTCTAGGTAGGGATGGGGGGCGGGTTAGGTAGGGGAAGGTGGGGGGAGGTGGAAGGAAAGTTCCCTCCAAGGCTGCTCCGATTTAGGAGCAGCCTTGGAAGGAATGGAGGAAGGCTGCGCGGCTCGGCACATGCAACTTGCACAATTGTGCACCCCCTTGCCTGCGCCATGTTATAAAATCGGGAGTAGATTTGTTCGCGCTGGGTTGCGCGAACAAATTTACACCCGCGTGCACCTTTTAAAATTTGGCCCAGTATGTGTACTCTTAGCTGGGTAAGAGGCTTTTCTAGGGGAGTGTTTGTCAGGGGAGGAGAACAGCATGCATACGTTGGATTTTCACAGACAGAGGTACTCTTTTTTTTTTTCTCCCACGTTCACCTTGATTTCTCTCTCCTGCAGGTTCCATTTCAGTTTATTCTACTCCTCTCTCTATCTTGTATTCTGCCACAGACTAAAATATCGCTTCGGATTCTTTTCTTTCCATCAATACTCATGACTGCGTTTTTTCTTCTAGTGTTAGATCTCAGCTATTCAACATTCACACAGTCTATAATTTTATTTCATTTGACGCTCACCGAGTTATACAGTCACTGAGTTGTTCTTATTTGTTTTGTCTATTAAAATTTGTATTTTGGTAGGTTTTCTTGACTCCAGAATTGGGCATCTAACTCATATTTCCCACCACACACTTTAGCCTCTTTTCATTGGATCCCATTAAGTAGTACATCTGGTACTTAATGGGATACTTAATGGGTACTTAATGGTACTTAATGGGATAATAGCTTGAAGCACCGTCTGGTGCTTCAAGCTATTATCCTTTCTAAATTAGACTACTGCAATTCCCTACTACTCGGCCTCCCAGCCATAACCATCAAACCCCTGCAGATGGTCCAGAATGCTGCCGCCAGGATTCTCACCAACTCCAATAAAAGAGACCATATCACTCCCATACTTCAGTCACTTCACTGGCTACCCGTCAAATTCAGGATCTCCTTCAAAGTTCTCATTATGATCCACAAGGACATCCACAATATCGCCCCTCTCAAGCTCAGTAATAAATTCCGTCCACACACTTCAGACAGACCAGTCAGGAGTGCTTACAAAGGCTCCCTGTATGCACCCCCCTGCCAAATCATCGCTTAGAAAACGTGCACTATCAACAGCAGGGCCTACTCTATGGAATACTCTTCCGCCAGATCTACGGCAAGAACCTAGTCACCAAACCTTCAAGAAATACCTAAAGACGTGGCTCTTCATGCAAGCTTTCCCCGAAGCTCAAGCTACCCTTGACGCCTCTCGAACGACATGGTCCAAGGCGCGAGGATAAAGTGATCACACCTCACTCGCGACACAGCCCACTTGCCCTCATCAGGGCGCCTTTTTCCTCTGCTACTGCCACCCGCTCATTCCCACCTTTTGATCCTTGCCGCCAGACTTATCCCTCCCTCTACTTTCTCTTCCCTTCTCTTCCCCCCCCCCCCCCTCACTCTCCTGAATCCAATCATCAATTCTAATGTCTTATACACTATTTTACGACATGGACGTCTTATAGTTTTCTCGCATTCAGGTTATAATGTTTTTCAGCTTTTCCAAAATGTCCTAATGTTCTGATGTGCTACGTTCAATGTGTTCTGATATTCTAATGTTTTATGTTCCTTGTAATCGCCCCCCCACGACAGTTCTGTTACACTGTAAACCGGTATGATCTGTATACTTTACAGGAATGTCGGTATATAAGAATTCAAAATAAATAAATAAATAAATCTTGTTTACAATTCTAGAAGGCAGTTTAGGTGCCTGCGCTGTCTTACCTCTCCTCTGTAATAATTATTTTTCTGCTCACCACCTCCATCACAAAACATGAATCGCTTTGTCAGCCCCGCCTCTCTTCAAGCATCTTCTTGTTTCTGTACTTTCTCTCTTGGTCCCATCCATTAGAAGGAACTACCACCAGGCCTTCAACAAAACCCCTCACTCTTCTCAAGTTCCACATGAAGTTTAGGATCCATCTCTGCAGATTCAGTTTTTCAGATCTCTGATTCCCCTACTCAATATTTGTTGCTGTTATCATTTATGCAGATTTAAATACTGCTGGGGAAACTGTGTAATTGCATTCATAGAAAAGCCAAATAATGTAATGCAATAGAAGATGATTGTTTTCAGTGAAGGAAGAAATGCAATAATGAATTACTGTGCTTTAATTTCTTCCACAGCTGAATGTGTATTTCAAGGTCAGATTTTTCCTCATGGAGCTGAATTCAGTCAGGATGGAGATAAATGCAGAACGTGTGTTTGCCGGGTATGAATTGTTGTGCATTGTTTTCTTAAAGAAGAGAAAATTTGATGTGATTATAATTTTCTGAATCAGAACAAGGATAAGTCACGAGTTAGTTGGCTAAATGCTGTGGAATATGGATCCAAAAATTAAAGATACCTGGAAGTGAAGTGTTAGCTTTATAACAGGCCGATACAGAAAAACGCGCAGGAGAGCTGGCGAGCGCCCGCTCTCCCGGCGCGCGCACAGGCTACTCTCCTGGGCGCGCGATTCAGGAGGGTGGCCTATGCAAATTAGGGCCCGTGGTAAAAGGAGGCGCTAGGGACACTAGCGTGTCCCTAGTGCCTTCTTTTTGACAGGAGCAGTGGCTGTCAGTGGGTTTGACAGCCGACGCTCAATTTTGCTGGCGTCTGTTCTCAAACTCGCTGACAGCCACGGGTTCGGAAACCGGACGCCGGCAAAATTGAGTGTCTGTCTTCCGGGCCTTGGGCCGATTTTTTAATTGTTTTTTAAATTTAAAATTTTTACTTTTTTTTTTTTTTTACTTTTGGGGCCTCCGACTTAATATCGCTATGATATTAAGTCGGAGGCCCGCTATTTTACCCTTTGACGCGCTATTACCCCTTATACAGTAAGGGGTAATAGCGCGTCAAAAACGTGCACCCAACCCTCGGCTAACAGTGCGCTCCACCGGAAGCAAACAACTATGTGTTGTTTGCTTCCTTAAAATCCTTTTTTTCTTTCCCATTACATTTTTGAAGCATCAGGACCCCTTTTGTAACCTCCCCACCACTACTGCTCGCTTGGTAAATTCCAGGCAACCCTGTGCTAAGAGGATAAATGAGGCATTCAGGGTGGGAAGAGAAGGCTGGTTTGTCTCTAATTAATGCTGTTGCAGAAAGATTAGCATGGATTAAGCACAAACTCCCTGTTAAGCTCTTAGAGGCCAATGCAACCTGTAAAAAACATGCATCCAAACTGGGCGCTCGTTTTTTTTTAACGTGTGCACGTTCATCTTTCTTGGGTGCCCGGGGCAGGCATAAAATTTGACAGGTTAAAAAGTGCGTCTTTGGGTGCACGGTTATTTTTTTGACATGTTAAAAAGTGTGCCTTGGGTGCACGGTGATTTTTTTTGCCTTGTGAGGTAATAGCTATTAGTTTCATCTACATGGCATTTAAATGTGATGAGCGCTATTAGCTACGCATTTGTTTGGATGCATGTTTTGGAGGTCTGATCCCCTTACTGCAGCAAGGGTTATGGACTTGTGTCCAAAACATGCGGCCAACCGCTCGTTAACCTGTGCGCTAGACTGGGCACACTTTATTGCATCGGTCTGTTAATGTGCCTGGGAAGAACCATATGATCCTCTAAGCAGATTCTCTCTCCTTTCTGGAGGACCACTTTACTGCAGTGCTTCCAACTGTGAGATATTTCACAGTAGGCAAAAAAGTGGTTTGATTTGAACCTAAATCCTACAGAAGCAAAGGGGCATCGGCTTGGCTACCCATGGAGTTCTCTCTGTTTTATCACCTTGCATACAACTGAACTGTTGTGTCTAGGAAGATTGGAATGGCAGTGCGGGCTGGTATCAGCACTGCCTAAGATAAACGTGGGACTCAAGTCAGCCAGAGAAACGGCCACTCCCCATAACCCCTCTCCCTCCTCGGTCTGGAAAGACCAATTTTTGTGGTCTCCAGGCCTTCGGGGGAGGAGAGGGGAATTAGGAGATTGGTAATTGGCTGATAGGAGATCTTGTGCATGGCTGTGGCTGGCTCAGGTGCACGAGGACTGTTTGAACATTCCCCCCCCCCCCCCCCAGGGACTGGCTTTTAAAACTGAGCAGGTGTGTATCGGTGGTTCCACTGCTTTGAATATTGCTGCCACCCATCCTCCCTTTCTTTGGTATTTCTTTTTTCATTATTGTTGTTTTGCTCTGTGTTGTGGTTTGTTGCAGCGGGGAGTACCCGAGCATATGATGGGAGATTAATAGGATTTAGAGTGTCAGGATGCGATGTGCTGTGGGTCTGGGTTCAGACCAGAAGGTAGTGGGCCCCTAGCTTGTTGTGGCGGGTGGCCTGAGATTGATGGGCCTACAGATCTCGAGACTTGGGAGTACTGTTGGCTTGCTGGGCTGTGGCGATTAAGCTACAGAGGCCAGTTGGAGATTGTTAGTTGTGTTATAAATGACACTGGTGTTTAGTGATCTCAAGTACTGAATGCAAAAAGCTGCAGCCTTTGACCTCCGTTTCCAGTGTTTTCTATTTGAGCATGAATTTGAGAGGATGGGCGTGAGAATTGAAGGGCGAACCTGGGTGTCTTCATGCTATGAAAACTGAAACTCCCTGCTGTTTCTGGACTTATGCTGAAACATTGCTGGATGGTTAATAAAATCAGACAGTTGCAACTTTCCTTAATGGTAATCTGTTGTTTGAGCTCAAAGTTTCCACCCCATAGGTGGAACAAATGTAAACAGCATAGCACAGGCAAAAAATGTAAACAGCATAGCACAATGATAAGATAATGAGCCCAGTAACATGAATAGGGTTAGTGTTTGGAAGTATAATATAGTGGCCCTTTCTGAAACTTTTAAAACCCTGTCATCCTTTTCTAGAATGGTGATGTGGAATGTTCTTTTACCCCTTGCCCAGTTTTGGATTGCCCCAGGGAGGACTGGCTGCTGGAACTGGGGCACTGTTGTTTCAGGTGCCAGAAGACCTCAGCAGTTACAGGTGAGAGCTTCATCCTAATACTTTCAGAGACAGAACTCTCAATCTTGTTAGTTTTTTTGGAAACAAGTAATCCTTTTTTAATTTATTTGTTTATGCATTTATTTACATGTATTTTCTGCCAAACCCATAACTGCTTTGGGTAAACTTAGAAATGACGGCAGAAGAAGACCAAACGGCGCATCCAGTCTGCCCAGCAAGCTTTCACACTTTTTTTTTCTCATACTTATCTGTAACTCTTGGCCCTTATTAGTAACTTTTTGGTTCTAGTTACCTTCCACCCCCGCCATTGATGTAGAGAACAATGCTGGAGCTGCATCTAAGTGAAGTATCAGGCTTAATTGATTCGGGGTAGTAACCGCCGTAACAAGCAAGCTACACCCATAATTATTTGTTCACCCAGACTATGTAATTCAGTCCTTGTTGGTTGTTGCCTGAATATAAATCCTCTTTTCCTCTTTCCCCCCTGCCATTGAAGCAGAGAGCTATGCTGAAAATGCATTGAAAGTGAAGTATCAGTCTTTTCCCCCTGCCATTGAAGCAGAGACTGCAGTAGAAACATAAAAATACGGTACAATAAAATTACACAGTACCCATCAGTACCCACATACAACAATGACAGTCAAATTAAAATCATAACATCACAGAACAAAAACAGAAAGCAGATCATCCAACAGAGCTGGAAAACATACTAATCAAAGGCTGAAGAAAACAACCAGGCTTCACAGTGCTTCCTGAAGGATAAGTAACTCCCCATCATATATAGATCCTTTGGGATAGCCGTCCACAGAAGGTCTAATACATGAAAATACTTTGATCTTAGTATCACATTGTGTATTCCTTCTATGAAGGATATTAGACTATCGAGTATCTTGTGATGACCACAAGGATTGCACTGGGTTCTCTAAAATTTGCTAATTGTGCTTGGCATGCATAATTTTAGTTCTAGAGAAGATCATCTAGCATGTTATCCACCTCGTGGATAAAACTGATTTCGTTATACTTTGTAGTTACTGCTGTGCTTCCAATTCTTACTAAACACCTTCTCTCAGAAATTGCCATCACTCCTGGTTTCTGTTCTGGTCCTTTGCAGCAGATGTTGCCATCTGCACCCTTTTGATTCTAATCGCCATGGCACCCGTAATGCCCTCCACCTATGATCCTCCTTCCTAGCAAGGATACTCAGTGTACTGCTTGGGAGGAAAACAAGCTCACAAAACACAAACTTTCAGCGGACCAGTGCTCTACTATTGCTACTATTGTTTTATAGAGTTACTAGATGTGTACAATGCTGCACCCATGCACCTGAACAGTTCTTGCTCTTTTGAGCTTACAGTCTACACCCAGACGAGATATATGAGGTTCCGTGAAATGTATCCATTACTGTGATCACAGTTCAAATCAACAACACTTCGATCAAGAAGAGCCAGGGTTTAAGATTTTAAGGGAGCGTTTTAGGCAGCGGCATGATGCACCAGTCTGAGATGGCTGTTCCTGGCATTCGGCATATCATGGAGTAAGCAGGTTATGATGGCACAGAGAAGAGCAGCTTGTCGAATGAGAGTGATGGGCTGGTTAGGGAAGCACAAGTTACTTTCATACATAGGTAAGCTTCCTAAAAAAAAAAATATATATATATATATATATATAAAAGGGGATATTTATTAAACAGTAATTAAGGGAGGTAAAGGGGTAATTTTCAGAATGTTCACTTTGGGGCAAAGTGGGTGGGTACTTTTTAACTCGTGGATTCAGACAGAAAGTGCGCAGGTTACTTTCACTTTGAAACTGTGTACCCACTGACTTTTGCGCCCGCTTGGTGGGCCAGAAGATTGTGGAAAGAAAATAACAGATGTCGGCTTGAAAGCACAACCTGCGTGCATTCATTTCTGATCCCGGCCAAAACGTGCCCCTGGGAATGCCTCCCCTAAATGCGGCTAACGGGACAGGCCTCATCTCGCAGCGCGCATTCTTTTGGCTGAACCAAGTGAGGAACATCGTCAGACAGCCAATTTGCCCAGGGAAATAGCTTTGAAAACTGCCCTTGTTCCATTGGTAATGAAAATGTAGAACTAGGAGTCATGAAATTAAACTCCAGGGTGCTCACTGCACTTAAAGGCAAGCTCAGGAGAATAGGCCTTGTTACATCAAACAAAAAGCAGCCCACCCAACTTCCTGGGGAAGTACTAAAATACAAAAACCTCCCTCTTACAGACTTAGTCTACCCATACTTCCCCCCCCCTGCACGTTAGTACAGTTCTCAAGAGGGAAAGGGAAAAAAAAAATAGTACTGTCCCATGACCAGGGGCTAGAGCGGCAGACTAAGAACCAGGGAAGCCAGGGTTCATATCCTGCTGACCCTTCTTGTGACCTTCACCTTCCATTGTCTCAGGTACAGACTTAGATTGGAAGCCCTCTGACAACAAGGAAATACCTACTGCACCTTGCCTTTGAGCTACTAATGAAAAAGCATGCGCTACCTGTAAAATATATAGTAACATGGTAAATGACAGCAGATAAAAACTAAAATGGTCCATTCAGTCTGCGGTGTGGTTTACGCGCAGGCCTTCTGTTAAGGGTTGTAGCTGTTGTTCCATGCAGGTTATCCCCTTGCAGAAATGTTACTCCAAGAGTTACCACAGCTTAGCCCTTTTTCTTCATTTCCATCCTCTAGCCATTAGGGATCCTCTGTGCTTATCCCATGCTTTTCCCGTACATGCATGTTTTCATCACCTTTTCCAGGAGGGCATTTCACGTATCCACCCCCCTTTCTGTGAAAAAATAATTCCTGACATTGTACCTGAGTCTATTCCCTTGGAGTTTCACATCGCGACCCATAGCTCTACTGCTTTTTCATTGGAAAAGGTTTGACTCGTGTGCATTATTAATAAGAACATAAGAAATTGCCTTGCTGGGTCAGACCAAGGGTCCATCAAGCCCAGCATCCTGTTTCCAACAGAGGCCAAACCAGGCCACAAGAACCTGGCAATTACCCAAACACTAAGAAGATCCCATGCTACTGATGCAATTAATAGCAGTGGCTATTCCCTAAGGGGAGGATTTTAAAAGGCCCACCCGCGCCGGCGCGTGTAAGTCCCGGGGCTTTCAAAAAGGGGAGGGAGGGGGCGTGTCCGGGGACGTTCCCGAAACGACGCGGCGTTTCAGGGGCGGGCTGGGGGCGTGGCACCGGCCCAGGGGCGTGGTCAAGGCCTCCGGACCAGCCCCCGGGACCGGAGGGGGGCTGCCGGCCGCGCGCAAAGTTACGGGGCGTAACTTTGCCGACAAAGGTAGGGGGGGGTTTAGATAGGGCCAGGGGGATGGGTTAGGTAGGGGAAGGTGGGGGGAGGGAACAGGCAGGCCGCGCTGGGCTCGGCGCGCACAGGTTGCACAAATGTGCACCCCCTTGCGCGCGTCGACCCCGGATTTTATAAGATACACGCGGCTACGCGCTTATCTTATAAAATCCAGTGTACTTTTGTTCGCGTCTGGTGCGCGAACAAAAGTACACGATCGCGTAGTTTTTAAAGATCTACCCCTAAGTAAACTTAATTAATAGCAGTTAATGAACTTCTCCTCCAAGAACTTATCCAAACCTTTTTTAAACACAGCTACACTAACTGCACTAATCACATCCTCTGGCAACAAATTCCAGAGCTTTAAAAGTGCCCCATTCTCTCCTCTCCACCATTATGTTGCCTTTCTCTGAATCGCTTCTACCCCCTCTCTATTCTTTTTGAGATATGAGCTGCGGAACTGAACATAGTACTTTTACTCCAGGTGAGGCCTTTCCAATGACCTGTACATGTGCATTATTACCTCCTTTTTCCTCCTGGTTGTTCCTCTCTCTGTGCAACCTAGCATCCATCCCTCTGGCTCGAGTCACCATCTTGTCACGTTGCTTCTCTGTCTTCAGATCGTCAGACACTATTACTCTGAAGTCTCTTTCTCGGTCTTTGCACATCAGTCTCTTGGCCCACCCCCCATCATGTACAGCTCCTTTGGATTACTGCACCCAAAATGCACAGCTGTGCACTTCTTGGCTTCGAATCCCAGCTGCCAAACCTTCACCCATTCCTCAAGCTTTAAATAGGAAAAATAGCTGGAACTCCTCCAAGGTGCAACAGGAGTCTTTGTTTCAAGAAAAGGAAGACAGAGACTGAGCTTCAGCTGTAGCCTGAATCTCAGTCTCACAGCTGAATCAACAGAGATTGAGATTTGCCCAATAGGCACAGTGGGCAGATGCCAATGGTCCCCCCTCCCCCAAAATTATGAGGCCTCTCGACTCCATAATTCGATTGTTATATAAGTCTATATGAGAGTAGACTTGTGGGGGTGGAGATCCATGCCGACTCTTGGTGTCTAGGGTCCAAGAGGTTCTTAATCCACTACTTCCTAACAGGCTAATTAGTAAGTACCCAGAACAACGTTTCCTACATAGGGCTTGCAAGATCTGCAGGTTGAAATGTCTGTTTGCTTCCTAGAAGGGGTTAAGTTTGGGTATGTGGCTGCAACCTGTTTTAGCTGGTTCTGCTTGTTTAAACCCTATCCTTTCCTTTTCTTTGGCTGATATAGATTAAACTTATTTATTTAGAAGTTTTATATACCTCCACTTACAGAAGTAGCTCAGGGCAGTTTACAAAGATAACACAAATTATAATAACAAGCACTAAAGCAATGTCTAAAAGACAAATCAAAAAAAGATTCTGCATCCTATAAAATCAAAAAGGTTCCTGATTGCATTATTATTTCATATAGAAGGCCTGTTTAAACAAATAATTTTTAAGATTCTTTTTGGTCAGTGGTCATTCACAGACACTCTGGAAACATGTTCCAGAGTTTGGGTCCAAAAATGGAAAACACCCGATTCCTGGTAGGGTCGAGTCTTGCTATTTTTACAGCAGGGACTTCCAATACATTTTTATCAGCTGATCTCAATTGCCTGGTTGTGTTATATAAGCGTAAAGATGAGTAAAGCCATACCAAGGAATCTTGTTTTAATAAATAGAGTACAATAGTCAGAATTTTGCATTGGATACGTTCTTTTATGGGAAGTGTATATAATACAGGAGAGATATGATCATGTATTTGTTAATATATGGGCAGCAGAGTTTTGGATCAATTGCAATGAATGAATAGCACATGTAGGAAGCCCCAAGTATTCTTTAATACGAGACCTTGAAGCACAGAATGAAAGTTGTTTGCACCTAGTAAAGGTTTTAACAGATGAAGTTTGTAAAATGAAGATTTAACAACTGAACTGCTGACATATATGATATTGTATATATTGCCTGTGATCTGGTCCTAACCACTTTGGATTAGGAGATTGCAGTCTGATATGCCAGTAATCTAATAAGGAATGGTTCAGCCATGGGCGTTACAGGGGGGTGTAGGTGTCTGAGTGACAGGAGGGACCATCTCTAGCCAAAGATGATAAAGGGGACTCCATGAATCCTGGTGAGACCTGGTTTTCGAGGTAGCTTAGGAGAGGCGGCAGATGGGTTGTGCTCTTCCAGCGGTTCATTTTTCTTTTCCTTTTGGGAGAATGTGTTTCTCCTGTCAGCTTGGTTGTTGGAGCTGATCCAGGAGGGTTGCTATCCCCAGGACCTGGGGTTGGGAGCTTGTCCAGGAGGCAGCTTTCACCAACCAGTGGCGTAGCCAGAATTGATTTTTTGGGTGGGCACAAGGTTAACATGGGTGGGCTGTAGGCATGCAGGTCTACTAGTTGTTTTTTTACTGATAAATAATGCCAAATTATGCAGCATAGCATTCACATCTACGCCTAAGTATGAGGTTTACTTAATGATACAAACATAATTCACGGTGATTTGTGGTACTTTAGCCTTCTTATTATTACGATTTTATACACGGCTCCTACCTGTCCATAAATTTTGAGAGAGCGGTTGTGTTGCTTATATTTAAATTGCTAACATCTCAAAATATAGATATATATTTTTACCTTTGTTGTCTGATCTTTGTATTTTTCTAATCAGTTGGTCCTGGTCTCTTTTTCCCATTTTTTCCCTTATAGCTCATTTCCTAATTCCTTTTCAGTGTCTTTCTTCTATTACTGTCTTCTTCCCTTCCACACACACACATACACGCTTTCTCTCACAGACTCCCTCTCACACACTCAAGCTCTCACTCTCATATGCTCTCCCCCCCCCCCCCAAGCTCACATTCAAGTTCTCACTTTCTCACCCCTCCCCAGGCTTATATTCTTATGCACACACAGACGCACATCCAGGCACCCATTCTCACCCACAAACCCATGCTCCCAGTCTCACCCACACATATTCAAGCTCCCATTCTCATCCATACATATACACATTTAAGGTACTATTCTCACCCACACATACACACATTCAAGCACCCATTCTTATCCACATATTCAAGCTTCCATTCTCACCCACCCACACAAACCCAGGCTCTCATTCTCACCCATATATACACACATTCAAGCTCCCATTCTCACCCACCCACAAACCCAGGCTCCCATTCTCAACCACACATACACACATTCGAGCTCCCATTCACCCACATATTCAAGCTTCCATTCTCACCCACATACACACCCAGGCTCCAGTTTTCACCCACACACACTCCCAGTCTCATCCACACATACACATTCAAGCACGTGCACAGCTTCCGCTTTCTCCCCCAGAGCAGGAAGATCAGCTGCCTCTCCTGCTGCCACCGGACTCCTGCTATCTTCGGGCGTCCGAACTTCCTGTCGGGGGGGGGGAGCGGAAGCGCAGCGCACAACGTCCGCTTCCTCCCTCCCCCCCCCCCCCAAGCAGGAAGATCGGTGGACCATACGGCCCGACGCCCGAAGATAGCAGGAGGCCGGTGGCAGCAGGAGAGGCAGCTGATCTTCCTGCTTTGGGGGAGAAAGCGGAAGCTGTGCGCGGCGCTTCCACTTCCCCAAACAGGAAGTTCGGCAGGCCGTTTGGTCCGAAGATAGCAGGAGAACGGGTGGCAGCAGGAGAGGCAGCTGATCTTCCTGCATTGGGGGGAGGAAGCGGAAGCTGCCCGCGGCGCTTCCGCTCCCCACCCCCAAACAGGAAGTTCGGCAGGCCGTTTGGTCCGAAGATAGCAGGAGAACGGGTGGCAGCAGGAGAGGCAGCTGATCTTCCTGCTTTGGGGGGAGGAAGCGGAAGCTGCCCGCGGCGCTTCCGCTCCCCCCCTCAACAGGAAGACCGGTTGGCCATACGGCCGCAGCAGCGCTTCCCCATGTGTGCCGTGATGGCTTGCGAGGCGTGGGTTCTCTTGTTCGCCGTCGCGGGGATGGGATCCCGCGACAGCCTTGCAGTTCCGGTGCCAGTTGGGTGGGCCTGGGTCTCTCTCTCCTTAACCTTTTGTCCTGGGTTTGTTTTATCTTTTTCTAGGTTGTCCTGTTGACGACAATGGGATTGAGTTTCCAGTTGGACAGATCTGGTCGCCTGGTGATCCTTGTGAGATCTGCATCTGCCAGGTGAATAGCCTCAATACATTATGCAGCCTAGTGAGGCACCCACACGAGTGAAACACTGGGGCAAGTCAATCACTGAACTATAAATGGGTTACTTTCTTTTCAGATCTCCTCCAAAGCCATTTTTAAATGTTTGTATTTAAAGAAACATAAGAAAGGGCATTGTTTCATGACACTTTACTAAGAGAGCAAGCACTGGGATTTGATTAGTATTTCAGCACGCTGTGTATGTTTAAAGGAATAGCAGTTATATAATCATTTCTGTTCAAACTGTGACAAAATCAACCTGTCCCTTGCAGATGTCCTGTAATCTGACATCACTGATGCGTGGGTGGGAGCTGGATGTGTGCAGAACTGCAGAAACCATATCTAAAAGTTGCTGTTGATCTTGGCGGCGGGGCCCAAGCTGAGAAGGTGCTGCCAGCACTGATCTCAGGTGCTGAGGCCGAGAAGCTGCTGCCGAGATGCCAGTGACCACGGGACCCAGGCTGAGATACAATGGCCAAGAACTGCCCTGTCAAGGCCCTGTAGGAATGTGTGTCAGGCGTGGGGGTGGGAGAACATCTAGAGGTGGTCAAAGTGGGAGACAGTACCTGGAGGAAGGGAGGAGAGATGGCAAAGGAGAGAGGTGGTGGGAAAAGTAATGGAGTTGCTGCTGAAAGAAAGAATAGTGAACTATCTACAGTTGGGAGAATTGCTGGACCAGGGGCAGCATGGATTCACCAGCTTCAACGGCAAGAGGAAATGTGGATAAAAGGATTTGCGTTCACAAAAAAGTGGGGAGTAGCTTGCTTGTTACGGCGGTTACTACCCCAAACCAAACATGCCTGATACTTCACTTTCAATGCATATCCAGAGTAGCTCTCTGCTTCAATGGCAGGGGGGAATGAAGAAAGATGCATTTATATTCAGATAACAACCAACAAGGACTAAATTGCACAGGCTGGGTAAACAAGCCTGGGAGTAGCTTGCTTATTGCAGCGGTTACTACCCGTAACCAATTAAACTAGATACTTCACTTAGAAGCAGTTCCAGCACTGCTCTCTACATTAATGGCGGGGGTGGATGGGAAATAGAACCAAAAGGTTACTAAATGCCAAGAGTAACAGATAAGCATGAGAGAGAGAGAAAAAAGTGTGAAAGCTTGCTGGGCAGACTGGATGGGCCATTTGGTCGTCTTCTCCTGTCATTTCTATGTTATGCTATGTTAAGGCAGGGAAGAGAGCACCTAGAGATAGAGGAAGGTTGTAAGGCAGATGGGACTCACAGATAAGTAAAATTATTTGGATTTCAGCCAATGACAATCCAAGCACTTTGAGAATAGGTTTTCTGGCTTCTGTGAAAAAATTTATTGTGACACGCAGTACATGACATTTACATGCAACATTGTTTAAAGTACCTATAAATCATTCTGGATTTGACAGTGCTCTAAATCACCCTTGCAAAATTAGTTTACGACTCACCCTTTAACACGTGCATTGCAAAGCTAAATACCCAGCAAACAAAGAATACATTATCCAGGTCTTATAGCTGGCAGGGAAGGAGTGTGCAGTGTCTGGCAATCTCTCTGTAAAGGTTTCAGCAGTCCAATCCAAAGTCTGATCTTGGGACTGCCAGCAGACCCACTGCTGAAGCTGTAGACACAGCCATATCATCTGGAACTCTCTCTTATCAGTCTTGGAATGGCCAATAGCTTTCAGAGAGAAAAGGGGATGGTCGTGACTCTCAGCAAGTTACAGACAGGTCCTGAGAGACTGGTGTATATGGACTTCCAACACATGCAGACAGGCAGGGACACCGGGAGTGTGCTGGTGTGGCAGAAGGAACTTGGCAGTCAGACATGGACAGGGGTTTAAAAGAAACGTCCAGCAGGAAAACCTTAGTTGCTTGGTTTTTGTCAGGTCCTCACATGAATGCCCACGATTCAAAAAGTAAGCCTTCATTGGAATATAATTGGTGGGCTTCAGAAGCTGATTTTCTTTTCAGCAGGCAGGGCCACGTGCTAGTAGAGGTGGCTTGTTGATCAGAACATACTGCTTAGAGGGATACAGTGTCTGTCAAGGCCACAGCAGTTCCTACAAGTTTGTGACTTAGCTATGTCAGCTAGTTGAATAATAGCCGTTTGTAGTCTCCATACAGCCCTGCGGTGTCCATCTTATTTGGTTCAAGTGAGGCGTACACAGCTTTTGCTTGAGTTTAGTGCAGAATTGTCAGCCCTTTGCATCAGCAATTGAGGAAACTGTCTCTTCTGTGTCTGTGATTCAAAAAGCTGTCATAAACAATCAGTATCTTTCCCTGGATCCCAAGAGCCTCCAGCCTTCCTGTTTCTAGAGCTTTTAGCACAGACTCTCAGCAATTAGTGGCAACAATTCCGGCAGTAACCACTTCTGTTTTGTGGTTTACTTGTAAATAAGCTTCAGAGAAGTAACGTTTGTGGCTCCAAGTAGCTGTAGGTTGTCTGCTTTCAGTGTAGGCTTTTTTTTAAATTCTAACCGCCCATTGAAATCTGAAATCTTTCTGAAATGGATTTAGACACTGATAAACACACATTCACAGTTGCTTCTTGTTTCCATGAGCTGAACTACCCCTGAGATAGATGCACCAACGCTTCTCCGTGTACATATGTGAAGAGTTCAGCGGTGAAGCGAATTAGACTCCCAAGTTAGGGAGTTGTATTAATCAGCTTGTGTTTTCTCACAGCTAAGCCTTCAAACAAACTTATCACTGTAGGTTTTCTCGCCTTCCTCTTATGGCAACATAGTGAATGACGTCAGACTAAGTCAAAAGTGGTCCGTCCAGTCTGCCCAGTCTGGTATGTTTCACCTCACTGGCTCTAAACTTACAGGTTTGGTATGGAACAACCTGAAATTGTATGTAGCATTTTAAATTGCAGTGACCTTACCACCCTGCTCTCTCTCTCTTTTTCTGCTTTAGTAAACAATACCTTATCTGCTGCTCTGCTGATAGCACCTGATAAGAAGAAGCTCTTGTCCATCCCACACCCCTGCCAGGTGCCTTTAAGTTGGTATCAATGAACCCCCCCCCCCCCCCCTTTTCTCTCTCTTCCCATCATCCACTGGCTAGAAGTGCTCGGGGGAGGGGGAAGGTGAGGCTGGAAAGTAAGGGGGTGAGCCAAACTACTCATCCTCTTCTTTTTCCTGCAGCTTTGGAGTAGGGTAAGTCAGGGGGTTGCCTCCTCCTGGCTCTTTCCGTGTGGCTGTGCACCCCTCGGCCCCTTCTTAACCACGGCACTATTCCTGCCTTCCAGTTGGCAGGTGGGAGGGAGTATTCTAGCTCTTCCCTGCCGATCCATCTCTGTTTTCTGCTGTTCCTCCTCTGCCGGCGTGGCTGGCCCTTCTGCACACCCTGCTTCCTTTCCCTTCACCTTTGCTCAGGTGTGCAGTGGTGATTCTGCCACTGCCCTGCACCCAGCGTTGGAGAGGTGTGAGCAGTCCAACGGGTGGCATCCACTGGAGGGGAATCCTCCAGTTCCCTTGGCCGTTCACTGGTAGCTAAATCTGCTGCCCAGTCTGAGTCTCACAGATCTGCTTTGTTAGCACATTAGGAACCGAGACCCCTGGGCAGGCCATGTTTTGCAGGAGGTGCAACTGGCACTTTTTAACCCTGCTCTGGGAGCAGTACTCCCCAAACAGTCCCTTCCAGCCTCATTTGCTGTGATTGCAGCAAGTATTGGATACCTGATAAGCACTGTTTCCTAGTGCACTGAGATGCTCCCCGCCCAATCCATGGTTCCCCCAGCTTCATGGAGGGAGGGGCCCCAGCAGAACCTCATGCTGTAGTGCCAGCAGGCACCAGGAACATAAGAAATTGCCATGCTGGGTCAGACCAAGGGTCCATCAAACACTACATCCTGTTTCCAACAGAGGCCAAACCAGGCCACAGGAACCTGTCAATTACCCAAACACTAAGGAGATCCCATGCTACTGATGCAGTTAATAGCAGTGGCTATTCCCTAAGTAAATTTGATTTAATAGCAGTTAATGGACTTCTCCTCCAAGAACTTATCCAAACCTTTTTTTGAACCCAGCTACACTAACTGCACTGACCACATCCTCTGGCAACAATGATAATGCACTCCCTATGAACTTAACTACCAGCTCCTCACTGGGGAAGGAAGGGTTGTCTAATGGGAGGCAATTTCCTTGCTCCACAGAGCGAAAGAAGGCTGAGATTCTAGAATGTAGTGGATAAGTAGCGCTCATATTCTCAAGTATACATGAGGGGGGTGGGAATTCAGCAGCGAGGGTGTTGGTCCTTCCCAGGCACTCTTTTCCCAGTTGTAAATCTCAGCAGTACCACAGACACTCAGGAAGTCAGTCTCCAGTGCTTTTAGGGTAGTCTCGCAGGGTACATTAATTTAGTTCAAGAATACAAAGATTGTCTCAGCAAGGTATAAGAGTTAATGTTCAACCTGGATGGAGTGGGGGAATGCCAACAATGCAAAAATGAAGACGAACAGGAAGTTTCAGAGGCTAAAGTCATGCAGGGTTTGAGAGTAGGGGAATACCAGTGAGGACGAGTTCTCATGGGGGCTCATCAACCAGCTCATGATCTAGCTTACCTGGCTCTGACAATGAGATTGTTAACCCACAGTGCAAGTCCATCTTTCTAAGCAATCGAGCTATGTTGTAGGGAAATGGGCCACTAGCTACTACAAGAAAGGAAATAAAGAAGGTTCATAGATAATTTCACCTTATTAGAACAATTCTTTCTTCCTTTTCTGAAATCACCGTTGAGGCACTTCTTCTCTCTTCCAAACTAACTATCTGTTTCTCGGACCCCATTTCCATCCAGTTCCTCAGCTCTGTCTAACCTTGTCATCTCCATGTGTCACATCCTCAGTCTATCACTTTCCACTGCAACTCTTTCTGCTGCCTTCAAGCATGCTGTAATCACACCACTCCTCAAAAAACCTTCATTGGACCCTATCTGCCCTCCTAACTATTGTCCCATCTCCCTCTTCTCTTTTACATCCAAACTATTCAGATGTGTCATTCACTTCTTCTATCTTGTCTTTCTTTCATCTCAAATCATTCTCAGTTCATTCCAATATGGCTTTTGCCCTCTACATTCCACAGAAATGGCCCTTGCTAAAGCCTCCAGTGACCTGTTTCTGGCGAAAATCAAATCCTTTTTAACCTATCCACTGTTTTTGACACTGCTGATCACCACTTACTCCTGGATACTCTGCCTTCACTTGGATTTCAGGACTCTTGCTTTTCTTCTTACCTTTCCCATCTCACCTTTAATATATGCTCAGGTGGATCCTCCTACACTGCTTTTCCACTGCTAAATGATATGCCTCTAGGATCTTTTATGGGACCTCTTCTCTCCTCAATCTGTACTTGTTCCCTTGGTGTTCTGATCTCCTCATGGTTTTCAGTACCATTTTTATGCAGCTGGCTATCAGATCTATCTCTCTACAGCAAAAATTTCACCAGGAATCCAGTTCCAAATCTCAGCCAGCTTATCTGACATTGCTTCCTGGATGGCCCACTGCCACTTTAAACTCAATATGGCCAAGATACAACTTCTTATTTTCCCCCAAACCAACTTCTTTTCTCCCCACTTCCTCTATTTTTGTGAATAACACTGTTATCTTCCCGGTCCTCTGAGCCCTAACCCTGGGGTCATCTTCAACTCCTCTCTCTCTTTCTAAACACATCCAAAACCCTGCTAAAATGTGTCGTTTCTTTCTCTATAACATCACCAAAATCCATCCTTTCCTTTCTGAACATTCTATGAGAACCCTTGTATACACAGTCATCATCTCTTGCTTAAGACCACTGCAATCCGTTTCTCCCAGTGAACCATCTCGCTCCACTGCAGTCTATCCAAAATTCAGCTATGTAATTATCATCTGCTAGTGTTGCTACAGTCACAAAACCCCATCTTCTCAAGTCACTACACTGACTCTCTATCCATTCTTGTATACAGTCCAAACTTCTCTTACTCTACAAGTGCATTCATTCTTCAGTTCCTCATTACGTCTCCTATCTTATCTGTCCCCTACACTCCTCCTCATGAACCTTGTTCATTGGACAAGCCACTCTTATCAATTCTCTTCTCCTCCATCACCAACTCTAGACTTCATACGTTCCACCTGAAGTAGACTTTCTGAGTCAGTGTTTCATGCTCCATCTCTGGCCTTATTCAAATCCAACCTAAAAGCTTTTAAATCTTAACCCCTGGTTCTCTTGACTTGTGGGATTTAACCAATTTTCATAATAATGAAACTTCCTAAATGTCTCATTTGTCCTGTTTCTCTGATTGTATGCTCTGCATAGCTGGGACTGTATCTTATGTGTAATGGAACAGCACTGTGTATGTCAAGTAGTGCTGTACACATTATAAGTAGTAGTATAAAAGCAGTACTAGTAGTAGAAGGGAATATTAAGAAACAACATGGGAAACACCAGATGAAGGATTCACAAGTGCATAATGTGCGGGTAGCCAGGAATATTGATAATTGGACCTTGGCTTTCCTCATCTTCACTAATATTGTTTGTTTGAAAGATTCTACTCTAATTTCTGATTTGCTTAGCTATGCAGACATGATCGTAAGGGCACTATAACCATTGGGGGTGGATACTGTACACAAGCTAAAATTAATTGCACTGCATGTTCCATGGTGCTTTAGCATGCATGTTATAGTTTCATCAATGCACTTGCTAAAAAAAAAAAACGGTTTAGTGCAAATTTTATATCTGCATAGGCCCTATTTAAGATCAAGAGAAAATACAAGTGGCAATTATTCACAGGAGGTGGATTTTCTAAAGGCTTAACTGGTTAACGTCAGGAGTTAGCTGGTTAAAGCTAACTGGTTAAAAATGTTCTCCCTCTGACCTGCTAACTATAACTGCAGAACATATACATTTAGCCAGTTACAGTGTGGGGCTAGGTTGGGGAGAAATTTAGATGATTAGCATTTATTTTCAGCACTAGCCAGTAAATTACCTGGTTAACTCTGAGCAGAAAAACGTTAAGCCTAAATCTAGCCGGGCAAATGTTGTCCAGCTAGATTTAGGTGAATTTTCAGCCGAAAATCTAGCTGGTTAGGTTCAACTGAAAATCTGGCTACTTCATGTGGTTATCTTTCTCACTCAGTGGGTTTTTGAAAATGGACCTGATGGGAGTTTCTTTGTATTTGCTATCCTTTTATGTTACATAAAATGTGCATAAGTAAAAAAAAAAAAAAAAAGTGGACTATCAGTAAAAATGTTTGTTGGGAGTTGGCAACCCTGGAAACTACAGATTATGACATTTAAACTGAAAATTGAAAATGTTATTCACTTTATTAAAACCTTTAATGTCTCAAAAAGCACAACCTGAAACCATGAGAAACAATTCTATCTGGCCATATTATACTGCTGCCTGCCTGTATAACTGTGAGAGACTGGGCTAGTTTCTGAATATTTACAGCATGCACAGGAAAAAGGGCTTAGTATGTACAGGATGTTTGGAAAGCAGTTTACTCAAAACATATTTATGATTTCAGTCAGATGGCTCTGTGGCTTGCAAGAGAACCAATTGTTTAGAGACCTGTCCCCATCCAATTTTGATTCCTGGCCAGTGCTGTCCAGACTGCTCAGCAGGTAATAGCTAATGAAAGTATTATTTATATTGCTGGCATTATATAAAGAGGGGGGCAATTTGCAAACTGTGAGCCTAACTTTCAAATCTATTTGCAGTATAGCATGATGCAGGGAGATTTATCATAGTATTTTATAAACTGTGCAATGGGCGTTATGCATTTTATAAAATACCTTGTAGTTCTGCTCTGAAAGTGTGCACGAATGTTTCGGTACATGCATATATTTCAAATGAAAGAAATGTTTACTTTCCTACTATTTTGTAAACATATGCATGTATATTTTAGGTGCAAAAAATTATTACATGAAATAACCTCTATTTATACGTGGAGGCAGGTATTTTATAAAGTTTGCTTTGAAAATACTTGCTTGTGCATAAAATCACCAGCTCACCGATGCCATTTCACCCAGTCCATGTCCAGTTCAACTAAACTCTCTCTTACCCTGAGCACCTCCAATTCACCCAACCCTTCCATCAAAAAATTGCAAACAGACAAGTCTGAATTCGCTTGCACCAGTCAATTAGCAGGTGTAAAAATGTCTGAATAAGTTTGGTAATGTATACATGTATTTCTTGTTAAATAGCATCTACTGTGTGCACTTCCGAACCAGGCCGCGGAATGCTCCTTGCCTACTCCTTTTTTTTCTGCTGGTGAAATGTATGCATGGCACAGAATATGCGTGCATATCTTGATGTTTATAAAATAGTATATCTGTGAGTGCATGCTACTTATGCACGCATATGCTACTTTTACACATAAAGATGCTTTGAAAATTTACTCCTGTGCCTTTTGGGACAAAGTCTTCTGGTATTTTATACCTGCAGACTTTGCTCCAATTTTCAAAGCACCCATAAAGCTGGTGCCTCTGCTCATAAGTGTGAATAAATAAAATAAAATAAAATAAATTGTCAAATGCTATGTCTCACTTTGGACACCCCCAGTGCATGGCCAGCTGCAGTAGCTGGACAGCAGCACTGCTTTGGTGCTGATTCACCTCCACCACATGCTACCAGCAGGCCAGCACTGTGGAAGAGGACAGTCGTGCAGTGAAGTTCAGTTGCTCTCCGGCTGATGGTTGGGGAGAAATGCAGTGCATTGACTATGGGTGAGAAGGGGAGGAGAAGAATGCTGGCCAAGAGAGGGCAGGAGAAAAGGAGGCGATATTGGGTGAAGGGACTATAGATGGAGAGAAAAACCGATTTGGGTGGAAGTAGGGTGCTTGTTAGAACCAGAGGATTGGTGCACTGGTTGGGGGGTTGGGGGGGGGGGGAACGGACAAAAGGAGAATACAGTTGGCTGGGACATGGCAACTGAAATGGGGTGGGGAGAATTGCTGGGCCCTAGTTGTGGTCACTACAGGAAGGGAAGGGGGAGCGGTGCTGATCTCTCCTGCCAGCAGTCTGAGCTATATTTCATTACTCAGTCTCCCCTGGCAAAGCAAGGTCTCTTTGGCATACAGTAGGCAGCAGAGGCTGCAGGGAGAACTTGCAGGGCTTTCAGATGATTGCTATGTTGCTATAAGAAGGTGAATGTGGCAAGGAGCCTGGTCAGCCAGGCTCCACAAGCCAAGCGAGTGGTTGCCTTTGGGCTGGTTCTGGGGTCATTTGGTACCCCCTCCCTCCAACTGGTGGTCACATGCTGCTAGAATCACGGCCCTAACAGTGAGTTAACGCTCTGTTTTGTTTTGTTTTTTTTCTCTCGCCAAAGGCTGTTCCTATCATGGGAAACTCATCCAGAACAATGAGACCTTTCCTTCTTCATCAGACCCGTGCCTAACATGCATCTGTCTGGTAAACGTCCACTCCCACTCTTCACCACCTCTGTCTTTCTCTCTTTCTCTTTCCAAACTTTGTAGGGAGTTACAAAGTCTGCTGGTAGTTTTAGCCACAGACTTTGCACCGATCCTCAAAGGAAAAGGATGCATATACTTTCCTTTTGAAAAATGCCTGGGGGATAAAAAAAAAAAAAAACCCCAAACCCCGCAGAGATTTCCACCTGCTTTTTTATGTGGATAATTGTTTTTTTTCCTTGCAAAACAATACACGTAGTTTTGAAACTGTTGCCTTCCCAGGCCTGCTTACTTTTCCCATCGGTAAATGTAGGCAAGCTGTTGAACCCAGTGTACAGGTGTGCAGTTTGCAGACTGCATGTTTACCTGGGTAAATAGCTTATGAAAAATACCCTCTGCATTGGCACATCAGCTAAGAAGTTGTATAACCTTTTAGTGACATAACCCAAGCAGTGAGCCTCCTGATTTTGTAACAGCTTGCTGCACCGTTTCGAAGTTTGCATAATATGGAATGAAATTAAGCCATTACTAACCTCCAACGCATGTAAATCCTTTCATCATATCTCTTTTATCAAAGTAGTTTTGCCGGTTTGTCTTGGTGATTATATAGCATCTGAGGAAACTAGACTTCTTAAAATCTTTTTTTATATGCGAACTGTAGAATAACAAGTTAATTAGCATAAAACATGCAGTTTTTGCCTAGATGGTAACTTTGGTGCTTTGTAATAGGCTAGCTAAGGTATTTATTAATAATAATAGTAATAATAAAAAACAATATACCACCTAAACCAAATCTTTACTAAGCAGTTTACGTTAAAAATCACTCACAGGACCACATTCACTTAATAACCCAGCCATCCCACCATATCCAACCCTGGGTACAATACACAAGCAATCAACCCAACCCACATCAAATGCCACAGCCACCCTCAAAATCCTCCTCATGGTTATCCCAACATTTAAACCTACATTAATCCAAGTACCTCATACCCCTTTTTTAACCCCATCGCTAACCCACAAGACTTCTAATCCCTAGTTCAATGGGCTCAACATCACCACCTCAAATACTCTTCCTGATAAACATTCATGATCTCTTCACACAAACCAACTCAGCCTCACCATCACTAAAAACGTCTATGAATAGCCAAGACTTCAACAATTTTCGACACTTCAATCAATTACCTTCCTACTGAAAACTCCAGTGGCACCTTATTCAACAGAGATCGTGTTGCACAAGAAAAAGCTGAATTTCTCTTCACTACTAATCTTGATACAGATGGTGCCAGTATGCTTTAAAGGATCTGTGATCTAAGATCCCTTCCAAGAATATATGGGACTAACAATGTTGATAAATACTCAGGGCCCTCATTATGTAAACATTTATAAACCAAACAGATCAATTTGAATTTTACTGTCTGGGCAACGGCAACCAATGAAGACTAGAAAGAGCAGGAGAGACATCATCTCTGGATGTGTCTCTGTGGTTCACCAAGGAGTGCTACCTAAGGGGCCTGCCCCTTAGTGCGCCCCTTGGTGAGCCACAGGTCCGAGGTTCACTCCCAGAGGCAATCAGATGTGCCCCTGCCCTGCCTTCAGAGCCACTCAGAGCCTTCAGAGCTCCCGACGGCGGCCCTTTTCGCCTCCTCTCTCGTCCCAGCACCTACCTCACCTTCTGCCGGGGCTCGCGCCGTCCTCCGGGGACAGGAGCCCGCACATCACCTTCTGGTGAGCCATGCAGACGCGAGCGGCAAGAAGAAATTTGGAAACCGGAGGAGGAGAGACTCTAAGAAGCGAATCCTCAGCGCTGCACGTCGCGTGAGTACAAGCCGCGCCCCCGACAGGCACTAGGCCAATCATAAGCCGGCTGGAGCCCCTTTAAACCCGCGAGGCTCCCAATGGCGTCGCGTGCCCGAAGGAGAGCGACCTAAGGGGCCTGCCCCTTAGTGCGCCCCTTGGTGAGCCACAGGTCCGAGTTTCACTCCCAGAGGCAATCGGACGCGCCCCTGCTCTGCCTTCAGAGCCACTTTTGCCTCTTTCCCACAGCTCTCTTCTGACCATCTTCCAGCATTCACCCAACCATCATTCAGCATACATACATCCAGTCCCCAGCATTCCAGCACTCATCTCCAGGCATACATGCATTTCAGCATTCATCTCCAGCACTCATCTCCAGTTTCTAGCATTCATCTCCAGCACTCATCTCCAGTCTCCAGCACTCATCTCCCCTCCTTCCAGCATTCATCTCCAGCATTCTTCTCCAGTCTCCAGCATTCATCTCCAGCACTCATCTCCAGTCTACCATTCACCTAACCTCCTTCCAGCATCTCTAGGCTCCAGCATTCATCTCCAGCATTCATCTCCAGCACTCTTCTCCAGCACTCTTCTCCAGTCTCTAGCATTCATCTAACCTCCTTCCAGCATCTCCAGGCTCCAGCACTCATCTCCAGTCTCCAGCATTCATCTCCAGCCTCTAGCATTCATCTAACCCAGCATCTCCAGGCTCCAGCATTCATCTCCAGGCTCTAGCATTCATCTAACCTCCTTCCAGCATCCATCCATCCAGTATCCAGTACTCCTCTAACCTCATCCAGCTCCCATCCATACAATCTCCAGCATTCAGATGGCCAACCAGGAGAGAGCTCCGGAGCCCTTTAAACTCACGCGAACGCTAAACGTCGCGCGCCGGGCCATCTCTTCCCTAACCTGACCACTCTCAAATTTTCTCTCCATCAAGCATTCACTATATCCTACCTCACTGCCATATAACCTTAACCACCATGTTCGGCTCTATGCTCTACCAAACCTATCAGCCAGCCTACCTCTTTCAGGCACAGCAAGCCAAAATGCGACCAATCTCAACTATTCCTATCTTCCAACACCATACTCCCACAACAGGAACTCCCTCCAGACAAGCCCGTCAACACTCATTAATAACCCTTACGCCTATCCTGATTTCACCGATCACGCAACTTCTAGGCATTACTCTTTTCACCCTAACTCTTTTCAATGCGCAATCCCTTAACAAAAAATCTCTGGTACTCAATGATTACCTGGTAGATGCCAAGCCAGACATATGTGCTATAACTGAAACATGGCTGAAACCCACCGACACCGCAATAATAAATCAATTACCAATACAGTCCTACAACATGTTCTCCCTCCCCAGACTGAAAAAAAGAGGCGGCGGCATCTTATTAGCAACAAAAAAAGGCCTCAGATTCTCTCAACGCTCAGTCACATCTGACCCTAAACTAGAAATCGGCTTCTTCACATCAGACCATCTTCAAATTCTTTTAGTCTACACCCCTCCAGGCCTCTTGGAATCAGACACTTCTCCTATCATTGAACTAATCACAATCACTATCAATTTGGACGCCCCAGCTATAATTATGGGAGATTTCAATCTACACGTAGATGACCCTACTCTCTCACCCAGTTGCGAAGCTTTCCTCACAGCCTTATCAGCCTTGGGATTCAAGCAGATAGTCAACAAACCCACTCACAAAGCAGGCCACACACTAGATCTAATCTTAGTCAACTCAGGCATCAATCATGCTTCGCAACCGATTTGCAAGAAGGTCCCCTGGTCAGACCACACACTAATTTCCACCAAGTTCACAATAAATGAAACCACCCCGGTCCACAGACCACAACCCTCCTTCCAATATAGAAGAACATGCCCGTCGGAAGACCTCAGCAATCAACTCACCTCACAACTCTCCAACATATATCTCACCAACCCTAACTCAGCTCTCCAATCCTGGAACAAAATTACTGAATCCATAGCTAACAATCTATGCCCCCTTGTAACAAAAAAAACCCAACACCAATGTGCTCAAAAGACACCCCTGGTTTACCAACAAACTCAGAAAACAAAAACAAAGCTTAAGACAGAAGGAGAGCAAATGGCGTAAAGCCCCATCAACTAGCACACTCTCCGCCTACAAAATGGCACTCCACCAGTACAAGACATCAACCACGAAATCCAAAAGGGACTTCTACGCACACAAGATTCACGACCTTGCCTTCGACGCCAAAGCGCTCTTTGCTTTCGTCTCCAATCTAACCCAAATCAACGCACCAACTATCGCTATTGATCAAGCTCAATCAAAAGCCGAAGAACTGGCGCTGTTCTTCCACAACAAGATCATCAATCTCTTATCCCAGCTGCCCAACTCCACCCCTCAGTACTTGAGTTCACTCCAACTAACAAACAACAAATCCATATTTATGGATGCGTTCGATCTAATCTCAGCCAAAGAGATCCAGTCACTCTTACAGAAAATGAAGCCCTCCTCTCATCCCGCAGACTACATCCCTACCAAACTTCTCCTGACAATCCCGGAATCCATCTCTCAATGCTGGCAGATATCATAAATTGCTCTTTATCTCAAGGCTTTTACCCAGACAATCTCAAACTGGCTTCCCTCAAACCACTTCTAAAGAAGCCAAACTCAGACCCCAATGACCCAAACAACTACCGACCGATTGCCAACCTACCACTTATAGCTAAAATCTTGGAAAAACTAGTTAACATGTAAATCACAGACTACATCAAAGACAACCTCCTCTTCCCCTCCCAATACGGGTTTCGCAAAAGTTCCAGCACAGAATCTCTCCTCGTATCACTGACAGACCACCTTATTTTGGGTCTAGACAAAGGACAATCTTTCCTTCTGATTCTATTAGACCTTTCGGCAGCTTTCGATACCGTTAACCATGCCATCCTCATAAACCAACTCTCAACCATTGGAATAATAGGCATGGCTCTAGCCTGGTTCAAAACTTTCCTCAACAATAGAGGCTACAAAGTGAAAATTCACAACAAAGAATCTTCCCGACATGACACTCCTGTAGGAGTCCCACAGGGGTCCTCATTATCACCCACCCTGTTTAATATTTACCTTCTTCCTTTAAGCTAGCTTCTAACTGACTTAAAAGTCAAATACTTTGTCTATGCGGACGATGTCCAGATAGTGATCCCTCTTTAAAGATATACTTGGCAAAACTCTCGAATATTGGGAATCCTGCCTTGTAAAAATTAATAACCTGCTCGCCAGCCTAAACCTTGTACTTAATACCACCAAAACAGAACTCATGCTAATCTCTCCAGAAATGAACCACAATGCCAATACCCCTCCAATCAACTCACTCTCCTCCCAAGTCAGAGACCTAGGAGCTTTAATTGACAACAAGATGAACATGAAAGCATTTGTCAATCGTACCACCAAGGACTGCTTCCACAAACTCCAAGTGCTGAAAAGGATAAAACCGCTTTTCCATTTCCATGACTTTAGAACAATTCTTCAAGCAATTATTTTTGCAAAATTAGATTACTGTAACGCTATCCTACTAGGTCTCCCTTCGTCGTATACTAAACCGCTACAGATGGTCCAAAATGCAGCGGCAAGAATCCTTACCAACACCAGAAGAAGAGACCACATCTCCCCCATACTAAAAAACCTTCATTGGCTCCCCATCCATTTCAGAATTATATATAAGTCCATCACCATCATATACAAAACCATCCACCACTTTACATCACTCGACCTTCAACACCCTCTCAGCCAACACAACTCCAAAAAGACCGACCAGAGAAGCATACAGAGGAACCCTCCAGGTACCCAATACGAAATTCACGCAGCATATAACCCTGAGAGAACGGGCCTTTTCGACAGCTGGACCTTTTCTCTAGAACTCCATTCCCACGAATCTTCGCCATGAACCTTGCCTCCTTACATTCCGAAAAAGACTTAAAACCTGGCTATTTAAACAAGCCTTCCCAGAACACTCTTAAATCTCTCACCTCATCTACTCAAAGAATGTTTCCACTCCGGCACTGTAATTAATTAACTATGATGTTAACCTACTCATGCCTCTCTCTCTCTTCTCCTAATTCCATTACCCTTGTTCATTGTAACTTCATTTCCTATGCACGAGTTTTCAGTTTTATGTTATCCTGCACTCCTTGTTCAAATGTAAACCGGCATGATGTGATCTTATCATGCATGCCGGTATATAAAAAACCTAAATAAATAAAATAAATAAATCATCTCTGCTTTTCAACCCTAATTTCAGCCATACAGCTGTATTTTGGATTAGCTGGAGTTGCTTTAATGCCACACCCAGTAGCCCCTGATAAAGGACGTTACAATAGTCCATGTGATTAAGAACCTGAGCAATAGTTTTCAAATTGCATAACCTACAATTGGTCACACTTTGTGAATCATTGGCATAGACAAAAACGCCATCCAAGCTACCTGAGAAATCTAGTTATGCATATTGAGTGAGGGATCTAAAACCACCCCTAAGCTTTGCGCTGTTTCTTTAACTCTACCCCAGAAATAATCAGAGCAAAGATCAGTGTCATATTAGTCCTGCTGAACCATAGCATCTCTGAGATATCTAGGTTAAATTTTAACTTGTGATGAAGAAATTAGGATGATATCATCTTAAAACATAGTAACATAGTAATGATGGCAAAAAAAACCTAGTCTGCCCAGCAAGTTTCTTATGGTAGTAACTGCCGTTCCATGCAGATTAGCCCCAAGCCTTATGTTAAGTGTAGTAATAGTACTAGCATCATTTTCACATGGTGAGCAGCCTTGATAATTCAGACAATGCTGCTTTAATGTGCTTTGCTTTTGAACTTGGCCATAGAAGCAGCCCAAGAAAACAAACTGGTAGCCGATCCAAGATGGCTGTCAGCAATGAAACACGTAGATGGATCGGTGTAAAAAAGATTTTTATTGAAGCTTGCCCGACTCTGGCCCCTGAGGCAGCTCTTTGAGCGGAACTCGGCCAGAGTCAGGCAAGCTTCAATAAAAATCTTTTTTACACCGATCCATCTACGTGTTTCATTGCTCATAGAAGCAGCCCTGCACTTTTTCCCTAATGTCTGTGTATCAGTACCCCGAACCGTAAAAGTCAGGGCTCAGTGTTAGCTGTCATCTGAATCCAATTCCTCTTTCACCCCTACCATTGAAGTGGAAAGCGATGTTGCAAAATCATAAAAGCTACTTGTTTAAGGGTAGTAACTCCTGTTCCGTGTAGGTTATCCCCTTGAACCCTTTACTTCATTTTCCAGCTTTTAGGGATTCTCAGTATTTAACTCATGCCCTTTTGGATTTATTTACATTTTCATCCTCACCACCTCTTCAGGAAGGGCATTCCAGACATCACAATCCTCTCCTTGAAGAAATATTTTTTCGTTCTGAGTTGTCCTCCCTGGAGTTTGATTTCATGATGCCTAGTTCTACATTTTCCTTACCAATGGAAAAGGTTTGAAGTTCATGCATCATTAAAACCTTTCAGGTATCTGAAGGTCAAAAACATCTCTCCTGCACCTCCTCTCCTCCAGGGTCTACAAGTTTAGATTCTTCAGCCTTTCCTCATAAGTCTTCCGATACAGACTCCACACCATTTTGGTCACCTCCATCCTGACTCTGTCCCTTGTGAAATATGGTCTCCAGTACTGAACACAGTACTCCAGGTGAGGCCTCACCAAGGACCTGTACAAGGGCATTAACACCTCCTTTGTGGGACTTCACGATTAAATTGAAACTGTTTTACTAAATTAATCAAAAGATACACACCTCAAAATACAATTCCCCCTTTTTTTTTTATAAACAAACAAAACATGGGGAAAATACAAGTCTTTTTGGATAGACTATAATGTCCGGAATCCTTAAGGGTAACAACCAAAAAGGAAGTACCTCAATGTTAGTATATACCATTTTTACTTTTAATTTTATGAGTGAGCTTTAGTGCTAGTGTTTATGCTTCATTGTATATATAATATGTGTATTCTATCTTTTAAAAAAGTCTCCTTAATAACCACAGGCCTTAAAGTATTTAGGATCGTCTAAATAAAGTTGTTTTATAAAACATAAGTGAAGCCACCCATTTCTAGGACGGCTGGTATCGTCAACTTAACTTCTTTTTTATCGATCCGCCGCATTGCTGATGAATTGCTTTAGGCGATTGTAAAAGCAACGTGAGCGGCTTTTTTTGTTGAGTGATATTGTTGATATTTTATTTTGTTGAAATTGAATAAATATAAAGTTAAAAAAATTCACAAAATCTCCCTCTTTAGTGGAGATACATAACCATATCTCCCTCTTTAGTGGCGATACATAACCATATCTGCACTTCATTAAAACCAACTAACAAATATAGAACATTGCTAAATGAATGGTACTGTTTGTAGTGAATTGCTTAACAACTCTGCAACTCATTGGCTTCTTGTTCTGGCATTACATTGGCCATCAAGTTCCTCGCAGCCTGTGCTGTATGTTTTATGGCCATTTTATATATTCCTCCCTTAGCAGATTGAGCTACGCAGAATTAGTTTCTTGTTTAGTGCCTTGGAAGACTTTGTATAATACTCTCTTTTTGCATTCTTCAGCTGGGCTCCGTGGCATGCTCTCCAGTAGAATGCACAATCAACTGTACATACCCTTTTCATGCAGAAGAGGAATGCTGCCCAGTTTGTCATGGTAAGTCCATCTGCAGCTGACTAACAAATGCTGCTTGTGTTTGCCGAACTAAGAAAGGGCTTGACTGATGTCCCCTTCTTTTGCACAGACTGTACTTATGAGGGGCGTAAGGTGCTCAATGGCCAGACATTCCTACTGGAGAAGGAGCATTGTACTCAGTGCACATGTCAGGTGAGCCAATCACCCTGAGGCATTCAGGAGTAGGGTCCTGAATACAGATCCTTATGTCTGTGGATGGAGAGAATTGGGAATGATGTTGCTGGATCCAGGTCTAAATACGAGCTCTACCGTAAGATAATAAGAAAAATCTCACAGTTTTAATATTTACCTGTGAATTGTTTTCCTTCCAAGCTTGGCGAGGTAAGGTGTGAAGAAATTGTATGCCAGCATATCTGTATGGACCCTTACATTCCTCCAGGAGAATGCTGCTCTACGTGTGAAGGTAAAAATGCAACTAATTTTCTTTCTTTTTTTTTTTCTCTCTCTCTGTCTTGTCTACCATGGTATCATGATAGAGAACATATAATAGTGCAACAAACCACATGTAAGCATAAAAAGCCACTTGTACAATGAAAATAGGTGTTAAACCCTCATAGATGAGCAGATGGTATGAATGCAAAAAGTGTTTTTTTCAATTTGTTCACTTATTGATAAAGTGTAACAATAGAGTCTGCTCTATGTATTTAATCATGGGGTTTATTAACACTGGGGCGGATTTTAAAAAGCATTTACATGCGTAAATCTGGGTTTTACGCATGTAAATGCACTTTACGTGAGTAAATGGCTTTTGAAAATTGCTACAATAGTAGTTACATTTATGCGCGTAACTCCTTTGAAAATTACCCCCACTCTATACAAGCATGGTAAGCCACTTTTTTCCTTGTTTTTAAGTATATTTCTCAAAAAAAAAATTTTTTTTAATTTAATCTTTATTAAATTTTTCAAAAATGCCGTACATCATGAAAACAAGAAAATATGTATATCAACATAAAGCAACAAATATTAGAAATCAATTTCCATTATTTCTGTTGTTACATATACCATAATTGTGGGAGACTCAAACAAAATTGTATATAATCTATATATTATTAACTACTTCAATAATTCATACATTCTGTTTTAAACAAGTCAAGAAACAGTATTTCTCAAAAAATATTTTAATGCTACATTGAGCACATGTCTTTTTTTCCTTTTTTTTTGTTAAACACATATGTAGTGCTCCAACACCAAACAAAGCTTAGAAAGACACTTATCCTTTTGTGTAGCACAAGAGCGTAAACAACAGTTCTGTGATGCCCGACATTGTTGTTTTATGTTAAATCTTCTCAGGGGCTGCATGACAGGACTGCAATGTACTGTTTGGGAAATTTTTTTTTTTTTTTTTATTTATACTTAAACAATACAGTTGTAAAATCAAAAGAACAAATTTTGTATGCAAAGAAACAATATTTCCACAATTTCTTAACATCCTTATTAGCATCAAAACTCCTAGTCCACAACATGGGAGGAATTTAAAAGGTAAAAATAAATAAACCACAAATATACTGCAACATACTCGTTACATACGGGAGAATAATTTTTTTTTTTTTTTTTTAACAGCCTATATCTCAACCTTTTTCTTTATCTTCCAGAAAGGTTTCCAGGTGGGTGGGATCATGAAAAATAAACTTATTCTTATGAAGGACAACCACACATTTGCAGGGAAATTTTAAAAAGAATGTAGCTCCCAGAGTCAATACTCTGGGCTTCATGTTCAGAAATTGTTTCCTCCTTAATTGTGTGTGCCGTGACACATCAGGAAATATCTGGACCCTTTGTCCGCAGAATAAGAAATCCTTATTCCTAAAATATTTTTGCATTATTAAATTCTTATCATTTTCTCTACACAGAGTTACCAAAAGTGTAGATCTTTGTGGAATATCATCCATTGATGATTCCAAAAAGGATGTTAAATTAGGTGACTGCTGCTGGACTAGGTCCATGCCTTCCCCTTCCACCTGGCTCCTTAATCTGGTGTTCATAACATAATATATTTTTGATATACTTTTATCATCTATTGTCGATATTGACAAAACCTCCGTTAAATATTTTTTAAATAACTCAGTCGCAGATAAGAGTCTGGTAACAGGAAAATTCAAGAATCTTAAGTTCCTAATTCTTAATTCATTTTCCAGATTCTCCATCTGCTTGTGGGTTATCAAGCTATCTTTAATATGAGAATTATTTATAGCTTGTAAAGATGAAACTTGCTCTGATGTTTTTTTCCCCATTTCCTCTAGTTGTTTTAAACGAGAATCATGTGTTTCTAAAGTGTTTTTAATTTCAGCAGAGGTTTTGTTATTCTGACTAACTGCGTTAGAAACTATCTTCTGAAGTTCAGTAATTGCTCTCCAAACATCTCCCAATGTAATATTTTGTGGGTCTATGGATTCTGTAACTACACTATGTAGTCCCATGCTCACCATATCCCCATCTGATGTGGAAATTTTTAAGAGTTTAATTATTGGATATTTTATTCATTAGTGTACAATTCTGGTTTCCACACCTCAAAAACGATATAGTTGCACTGGAGAAGGTACAGAGAAAGGCCACCAAAATGATAAAGGAGATGGAGAGAAAGGCTAAAGAGGTTAGGGCTTTTCAGCTTAGAGAAGAGATGGCTGAGGGGGGATATGATAGAGGTGTTTAAGATCATGAGAGGTCTTGAACGAGTAGATGTGAATCGGTTATTTACTCTTTCAGATAATAGAAGGACCAGGGGGCACTCCATGAAGTTAGCAAGTAGCACATTTAAAACTAATCAGAGAAAATTATTTTGCACTCAATGCATAATTAAGCTCTGGAATTTGTTGCCAGAGGATGTGGTTTGGGCAGTTAGTGTAGCTGGGTTTAAAAAAAGTTTGGATAAGTTCTTGGAGAAGTCCATTAACTGCTATTAATCAAGTCGACTTAGGGAATAGCTGTTATTACTGGCATTAGTAGCATGGGATCTATTTAATGTTCCTGTACTTGCCAGGTACTTGTAACCTGGATTGGCCACTGTTGGAAATAGGATGCTGGCTTGATGGACCCTCAGTCTGACCCAGTATGGCAACTTCTTATGTTCTTAATGTTTGTTCTTTTAATTAGTATGGTTATACTAGTATTGATGATTTGTATTCTTGTATTTATTGTTTTATATTTTATGAGGAATGGTAATGTTTCTGATTTTTCATTGCTGCATTGTATATAGAGTCTGGCTTGTTTCAGTTTCTTTCCAGTTCATTTTTTGTGCGTATTTCTATTGATACTTTATGCTCTCTTTATTCTGAATTTGGTGAGGGTCTGCCCATGTTCTACATATGTGACTGAGGTGAGGTATTCTTCTACCATGTAGATTCTCTGTAGAAATTTATAGCAACCTTAAAGGAATCATTTGTCACTGAAAATTAGTCTGCTGTGCACAAAATAGGAAACAAATTTTAATCTTTGACAGGCTATTTGCGCAAAAATGTTCCATGCAGTGAAATTGAACTTATTTAGTTCTGAAATTTAAAAACCACATGAACCGCAGGTTGGAATGTTAAGTAACATTGTTTAGTTACTGGCATTATTGTTTTATGCTTGCAATTTGTAAAACGTGTTGAAACATATATTACAAAATGTCACTTTTTAAAGCTGGCCTAAAGTGCAAACAAACAACGCATTCATTTAAATTGGAATGGCTGAATGAGACAATAGAAACAATGACACTGTTCTTGCTTAAGCACACTTGCCTCATAGCACACAAATTTTAATTCCACTTATAAAAAGATGCACATATGAGATTTTTTGCTCACATAGCATGTCAAAAATTTGAGGGAACATTGACGGTCCCTATGAATGCCAGTCTAAATGGCTGAGGGGGCCATTTGTCAGGGACAGATGGCGCAGGGCCTCTGGTCTGTGTCATTTAGAGACAACGGTGATGAGGAAAGGTACAGGCTGCTGCGAAGGCCAGTTACAGAGTAAAAGCACTCCATGGCCCCTCACCTGAATGAAATGAGGTTTCTGAAGGGGTTACAGCATTTGTATCCCTCAATTCAGTAGGCGGTTCCACCATAAAATCTTAATTTGGTTTTGACGGCCTTTGAACCAATGGGGAAAGCAGTATGTTTGACAGCTATTTGTTCAGCTAGCCGTATTTCAGAGTTAAAGACTTTGTCGTGCAGGGATCCCTTCCTTCAGTTTTTGGAGGATTGAGTTTCTATTCAAATGGCTCCATCTTTTGAACCAGAGGTAGTTTTTTCTTTAAAGTTGCCTGCATTCAAGAAACTGGATTCTTCTTCAGTGCATGCTAAAGAACTTTATGTCTTAGATGTGCTTACGGCCCTTCTGAGATACTTAAGGGTCACGAATGACTTTCGCAAGTCAAGTCATCTTTGTGATTGAAAGCTTCTATTGCTAGGTGGATTAAGGAGGTGACAGCATCAGCTTACATTTGCGAGGGTCTGGACTCTTCAATGAGGCCGATGCAATAAAAGGCGCAGAAAGCGGGCACTGAAAAGTCAGCGCCCGCTTTCCCAACATGCGCGTGGCGCCCCCCTTGCGACCCCCACCGTGGCTGCCGGTTTTGAAGACCGATGCTGGTAAACTTGGTATCAGTCTTCATAACTTGGCAGTCTGCCGAGGGTTGTTTCTTTTTTACTTAAGAAAAGTACAGAAAAGCAGTTTCTTCTGCTTTTCTGTACTTTTTACCTGCGCTCAGCTATTAACTCCTGCTCCAGGCAGGCGTTAATATCAGAGCAAAATTTTTTTTTTTTTGCATGTGGAGTGAATGAGTAATAGCTTCATTCACATGTGATGAGCGCTATTGCATTCACTCTGCGTCCGACGCAGGTTAAATAGGCGCTAATCCCCTATTGCATTAGGGGGTGGATTAGTGCCTATTTAACCTACGTGGGAGTGCGGGTTATACAGTGCATGAGCTGAGCGCACTGTATTGCATCGGCCCCAATGTGTGTACATATTCTCCAGAGAATTTGATTACTATGGTTTTGCTGTATAATGTTGTTTTAAGATGATGGGGCCGATGCAATAAAAGTGCGCCGAAAGCAGGCACTTCTCCTGGGGAGCGCCATGCAATATTTAAATTAGGGGTCAGCCTGCCAAGGAGGCACTAGGGTCGATTGAGCTCCCCTAGTGCTTACTTGGCAGCAGGTGCCCAGGAGAGGTCAGTTATCTGCGGGTTAAGAAAGCAAACGCTCAATTTTACAAGTGTCCATTTTCTTAAACTGTGCACAGCCACGATGTTAGGAAAATGGACGCTTGTTAACTGAGCATCCGTTTCCCTAACTTGACCACCGGCACTTTTTTTTTTTATTATTCCTCCAATTTAATGTCGCCACGATATTAAGTTGGAGGATGTACAGAAAAGCAGTATTATTTTCTGCTTTTCTGTACAACTTTTTGGGGTGTTCAGAAATTAATGCCTGCTCTGGGTCCGGCGCACATTTTTTTTTTTTTGCATGTGGGGTGAATAACTAATAGCCTCATTGACTTGCATTTGTATTTGATGATGAGTGCTATTATTTTCGCAGTGCGTTGGACACACATTGTGGATGCGCTAATCCCCTTAATCGCATAAGGGGCTGTGGACGTGCCTCCAAAATGCGTGTCCAACCGCGGGTTAAACAGTGGGCTCGGCTGAGCGCACTGTTTTGCATCGGACCCCAATGTTTGTTATGTATAATGTAAAAGAGGGAGGGTGAGGTTGTTCCAGGGATGGAGCTTCAGTTTAGCTGGATAGTGCCGATTTCGAGACCTGCCTGGCTAATGGTAAATCTGGTCAGAAAAAAATGCTGTCCTAAAGTTACCTGGGAGAAAGCCTGCTAGATTTCTTTCCTAAAGCTACCTGGGTGACTTCCTACTCCCCACACTGCTGAATATGGTGGTGTCTGAATGCTTAGGCAGTACTGATGTTTATTCTAAATGCCCTCTCACCTTGGCTGGCTGTGTTTTTGTGTTTGTCTGACAGAATGCCTGTATGAAGGGCAGGTCTTGGAAGATGGAGATTCTTATACATCAAAGGCTGACCCCTGTGTTGTCTGTCATTGTGATGTAAGTACTTCCCAGTTAATGCAGACAGCTTTATGTATTTATTTATTTATTTTTCTGTCCCTTATTGCTCTTTATTCATTTATAGATTTATACGATTACTCTTAGTTGCATAGTATCATATTACAATTTTAGAGGAAATGAAATCCAGATGAAAGGGTTGACCTTATTTATTTAGTTAAAATTTTTGATATGCCACTTATATGCAGCCCTAAGCAGCATACATATCAATAAAGCAACAATCAAGCGAAAAAAAAAAAACCAAACAAACCTCAACAATAAACAGCTGATGCTTGTGGCTGATGCCGCAGCACTGCACTGAGGCACAGACCTGTGTTTGAGTCTCCTGTCCAACGGAGCCAGCAGGGGGTCAGATATGCCACAGAAATAACATGCTTAACACCAGGGAGGGGGGGAAAGATGGCTGCTCCTAGTGTGGCAATCTCTGCTGACCAAAGTATCAGCGCTGGATAAGTCTCAGCGAAGACCTCCTTTCGTGTCACTTGGGCATGACATCTAGCATTGGAAGTTAAGAAAAAGGTGATAAGAAATTTAAAAAATCATAGGGATCACTCTGCAGTCAAAAGTGCTAGTCTGAATGTGTAGACCTGGGACTCCCGTAGTCAGATTCAGTGCTGGATAATCCCTGGGTGCCAGGTTGCTGGTCCGGGCCCAAGAGGAGCTGCTGCAATGGGCCTGGGCACAGTGGAAGCTGCTGTGGCAAGTCCAGGCCTAAAAAGATCTGTTGCTGTTGCTACTGCAGCAACAGGTTTGGGCACAAGAGGAGCTGCTACCGCCGGAAGGGGAGGAAGAGAGGCCAAAGGGGAGAGACAAACATACAAAAAACAGAAGCATAGTAGCATAGCCACATAGTAAATGTCAGCACAAAGACCCAAGTCCATCCAGTCTGCCCAGCAAGTTGTTTAGGGTAGTAACTTGCTGCTCCATGCAGGTTACCCTCATGCCTTGGTTACAAGGTAAAGGAAAATTGGTTCTTACCTGCTAATTTTCGTTCCTGGAGTACCATAGATCAGATCAGACTCCTGGGTTTTGCCTCTCTGCCAGCAGATGGAGAGAGAGAAATCTTTACTGACACTGCTAATTAAGCCAGTGTGCCACCTGTAGTCCCTCAGTATGGCCTGTATCCAAGCCAAGATGAGAATTATTATAACAGAGACCCTCAACGAGCAGGAGGAAGACGAAGCCCCTATCAAAAACTTGTTCAAACAACATAGAAACAGAAATGACGGCAGAAGAAGACCAAACGGCCCATCCAGTCTGCCCAGCAAGCTTTCACACTTTTTTTTTTCTCATACTTATCTGTTACTCTTGGCCCTTATTAGTAACTTTTTGGTTCTAGTTACCTTCCACCCCCACCATTGATGTAGAGAACAGTGCTGGAGCTGCATCTAAGTGAAGTATCTAGCTTAATTGGTTAGGGGTAGTAAATGCTGCAATAAGCAAGCTACTCCCACGCTTATTTGTTTACCCAGCTTGTGCCATTCAGTCCTTGTTGGCACAGGCTGGGTAAACAAATTAAGCAGAACATCATTTAACCAAAACAAAGTATTCTGCATCAGTACATAGTGTCATGATGAGTTGGCTTTCTTGAATGGGCGGGGTTCTGGACTGATCTGGGGTATTCCAGGAATGAAAATTAGCAGATAAGAACCAATTTTCCTTTCCTGTTCATACTCCAAGTCAGTCCAGACTCCTGGGATGTACGTTCCCCTATTTTGGGTGGTAATGCGATAGTTCTGCTTGCAGTACACTCTCTCCAAAAAACTGGTGGAGTATGAATCTCGGACATCCAATCGGTAATGTCTAGTGAAAGAGTGTAAAGACTTCCAAGCAGCCACCCAACAGATTTCCTGTGGCAAAACCACTAGCTGTGACACCCATCCCATAGGGTCAAGTGAGCCCTTAGAGCCTCCGGCACTGGACGACCTCTGCAAATGTATGCTATAGCAATCACGTTCTAAAGCCAGCACACAATAGTAGCCTTGGATGCTTTGCACCTACTCTCCTTAGTCCATTCCAAAGCACAAAGAGATGATCCAATCTCTGGAAACTATTAGTCATTTTAAGATACCTCAACAACGCCCACCTCACATCCATATTAGGAAAAAGCAGGAAGTTCCACTGGTTTGATCAAAATGAAAAGCCGAAACAACCTTCGAAAGAAATGAGAGCACTGTTCGCAATAACACCCCATTCTCCATAAATGGAAGACAATGCCTGCAGCTCTGAAATTCTTCTGGCTGAACAAATTCCCACCAAAAAAAACCCACCTTCAGAGTTAAATCCTTTAGAGTCGTCCTCCGTAATGACTTGAGCAGAGCCTCAAACAACACCCCCAGAACCAAATTAAGATTCCACGAGGGACACACCTTCTGCACCGACAGCCACAAGTGTTTTGCCCCTCGAAGAAACTAAATCACATCCAAATGGAAGGCCAGGGATACTCCTTGCAACTTACCCTGAAGACAGCCTGAAGAAACCACCTGTACTTAAAGGGAATTATAGGCTAGACCTTTCAATAGACCGTTTTGTAGAAAGGTAAGCAATGGGAAACTGAATCCTGAGTAGGCTGAACATCTTGCTCGATATACCAAGCTTCAGAAATCCTCCACATACTAATGAAGGTCAAAGATGTGGATGGTCGAGCAGCAAGGTGGCGATGATGTCTCTGGAATAATTCTTCCATCTCAAGTGTCTCCTCCCAAAAGTCAAGACATAAGACAGAAGCAATCCTCCTGATCCGAACAGTCTTTAAGGTGATTGAACCTTAATCACCTTCGAGTCTAGGTCCACGAACCATGGCTGACATGGCCCCTCCAGAGCCACTAGAATCACTTCATCCTGGGTGTCTCTCTATGCATTGTAGCACTTTTCCCAGCACTAACCATGGGGGAAAGTCATAAATAAGAGTCCCTGGTGGTCACGGAAGTATCAGAGCATCATTCCTTCTGTACCGTATTCATGCTTGTGAATGTAAAGCCTTGGCATTTTGTCTCGTCAGCATCAACTCCATGCAGGGTGTTCCCCACCTGGTCCAACTGAGAAGTGTTGCTTCCTCTGACAGCTCCCATTCTCCAGGATCCAGCAACCCAGTGAACTAAATGCTGAGTCTCCTGAAAAACAGTCCAACTTTTGGTGCCTCCTTGCCAGATGATATATGCCGTTGTCATTGAAATGTTAAATAGAAATCGCACCACATGACTTTGTTACTGTGGCAGAAAGGAAAATGAGGCTAAACGCACCAAGCTAGTCTAACCAATTAATAGACCACAATGCCTCCTCCATTAACCATTGGCCTTGCGCTGTCTATGCCTGACACACCACTCCCCAACCAGATAGGCTGGCTTTGGTGGTCATTAGCACCCTATCCAAAATTTCCAAAGGTCATCCCCCCCATTCCAGATTGACCTGACTAAGCCACCACCTGGATCTCCCCCCCCCCGAGGGGAAGAGGAAATTGAAACTCCTCTGATAATGGGTTCCAGCAGGAGAGGGGTATTCTCTGAAGGGGCCACATATGTGCAAACTGCTAGAGAACCAATTGTAACATTGATGTCATAGAATCCAGAAGTCACAACAGGCAGCAAACCTGACTCACCATCCTCTCCTTTGTGAGGAACACCTTGGCAATCTGAGTGTCAAATCGAGCCCCCCCAGACATTCCAATGTCTGGGATGGCATTAGATGGCTTTTCGCTAGGCTCCCCACCCTACCCCAAGTCCTCAACCTCTGTAGTACCTGTTATGCCAGCTGACAGAGGTCCGCAGTATTTTTCCGAATAAGGCAGTCATCCAGATATGGGTGTCCCATCACTCCTCCTTTCCAAAGGGCTGCAGCCACTATGACCTTTGTGAATGTGCATGGTGCTACCGTTAACCTGTAAAGAAGGATGCCCAACTGAAAATGGGATGTATAGATAGGGCTCTGTGAGGTCTAGCAATGCCAGGAACTGCCCCAATGACCAAACTCCACATTTCCATACAAAACTGTGGCCCCCTGAGAACCACAGTTACCTTTTTTAAATCCAAAATCGAACTGAACGGCCCCTCCTTTTTTGGGACCATGAAAAAAATGGAACACCAACATTTTCCCCGTTCTGCCAAGTAAATAAGTACTATTGCCCCTAACTGCCGCAAGCAGTCAGTCTACCACGCCGCAAAATGCCACCTGTTTGGCATGGGGAGCACAAGAAGAGACAATATAGGCTTCCCACACCCGGTGAGTATATGCTAATGAGTAGCCTTCTTTTATCACTTCTAAGACCCCATGCTCAGTCATGATTCTGGTCCACTCCACGGAAAGGTGACCTAAATGTGCCAGGTCATCCAGAAGAGAAGAGTGGACCAGCCTCGCTCCCTTATGAAGACAACTCCACCGGTTCCCTGACTAAGGGTATCTCGGGTTGGATTCTGTCTGCCTCAAAAGGACTGGGTCCTGTCTGAACTTTGCATTGCTGAAGGGCATCTGCCCTGCCGCTATCTCGTATAGTCTGTAAAACACAAACAGGCTGGAAAGGATTTCTTTGGAATAGTGGTCCAGCCACCTTCTGTTGAGCTGTTTCACTTCCTCCGGCCCCTCTGTCCAGAGATTCCCAGATGGCTCTTCGCAAAGCTTACATCTTGCCAGATCCATGACTCTGGGAGGAAGAAGAAGCTCTACCTGGATGGCATCTCCCTACCGCCCTCTATCACTCATCGTAGGACCTTTGAGTTTCTCTTTGGGCAACTGCAGACTGGAAGGGTCCACCAAAAGTTTTAACAGAATCCTTAAGATGTTACTAAACAGCTAGACTTCAATGGAAAGACCTCCCTGTTGAGATGTAGACCAGAGCTCCTTCAAGCAATTGCGCCACCAAAGCACTGCCTATGGTGGAAGTGTATCGCTGGGTATAAACAGCATCCGCCATGCCTGCCAGGGCAGAGTTTAGCCATCCTACCCATTTGGCAAGAGAGAAGGGCCACAAACTCCTATTGGAATCCTCATACTGCTCTATCAGGGAATTGGCACCAATGACAGAACCAAGCACTCTCTAAAACAGGGTGCGCAGTAGGAAGGCCAACCAGGACACCTAAGGAAATATAATTTGACTTATAGGGAAATAAAACGAGCACAAACCCTGGAGAAGGGGTGCCTCAAAAGCCAGCTCCCAAACTGCTGAAAAGTAGAATTCTCTTTGGGATTAACCTGCTGCACCCTGATATCCTTGCCTCCCCCTCCCGAGGAAGATCTGTAGGGTTTCCAATAGCCTGAAACATTAAAATGGCTGCAGAGCCACTTCCTTCAGGACTCCTCCAGGAGAAAAAGAATGAGAAAGACAAAACTGCCCCCTGCCAGCATGTGGAATCTGAGTGGGGGATCCCTCTGCATGGAACTATCTTCCTCCTGCAGGTTATAACCAGAAGCATTGAACCTGCCCTGAAGACCCTGCCTTCCTCCTTTTATTGGGCATGATTATTATGCAGGAATCTCTGTCATGGCCCCGTGGAAATCTTCCTCAAGCTCTCAGTGGGAGTTCTGTGCTTTTCGCCATGAGATCTCAGGCCGATGAGAGGAAAACCCAATAACCATGCCCCTAGACTTCGCTTCCTGTGGAAGTGATTAACAGTGGTGCTTCTAAATTACTTGAACTGAGAGCACCCACTCACTGTGATGCCACCGGCTTCCTCTCTCTGTTCCCAGGAGTGAACACACATGCTGCAAAAATAAACTGCCTGCGCTAAGAATTAATTCCATGGCGCCATGGGACCCCTCTCCCTGCTTTCAGTGAGAGCTCGTTCAATAGTGGTGCAAATTCAGCTTAACATGCACCAAGCAGGAATGTTTACCATGCCGATGGCGGTCTTCTGCTGTCAGCGGGATCAAGTAAAGTGGCACTGGAAAATTAATCTGATTGCTCTGAGCAGAAAAGCACTGATCAACTCCTTTTCTTGCTCCTAGCAGGAGCGGTTAAAATGGCACTGTAAAAAAAAAAAAATAAATTGTTTGCACTGAGCAAGCCCACTCACCATAATGTCGTTGAAACCTTAACATAAGAAATTGCCATGCTGGGTCAGACCAAGGGTTCATCCAAGTCCAGCATCCTGTTTCCAACAGAGGCCAAACCAGGCCACAAGAACCTGGACAGTACCCAAACACTAAAGGATCCTATGCTACTGATGCCAGTAAAAGCAGAGGCCATTCCCTAAGTAAACTTAATTAATAGCAGTTAATGGACTTCTCCTCCAAGAACTTATCCAAACCTTTTTTAAACCCAGCTACACTAACTGCACTAACCACATCCTCTGGCAACAAATTCCAGAACTTAATTGTGCATGGAGTGAAAAAGAATTTTCAATTAGTCTTAAATGTGCTACTTGCTAACTTCATGGAATGCCCCCTAGTCATTCTATTTTCCTAAAGTGTAAATAACTGGTTCACATCTACTCGTTCAAGACCTCTCATTATTTTAAAGACCTCTATCATATCCCCCCTCAGCCGTCTCTTCTCCAAGCTGAACAGCCCTAACCTCTTCAGCCTTTCCTGATAGGGGAGCTGTTCCATCCCCTTTATCATTTTGGTTGCCCTTCTCTGTACCTTCTCCATTGCAACTATATCTTTTTTGAGATGCGGCGACCAGAACTGTACACAATATTCAAGGTGCGGCCTCACCATGGAGCAATACAGAGGTATTATGACATTTTCTGTTTTGTTAACTATTCCCTTATTAATAATTCCTAACATTCTGTTTGCTTTTTTGACTGCTGCAGCATGCTGAGCCAACGATTTCAAAGAATTATCCACTATGATGCCTAGATCTTTTTCCTGGGTGGCAGGTTCCATATTAGGAGCTATCATCATGTAACTACAGCAAGGGTTATTTTTCCCTATATGCAACAACTTGCACTTGTCCACATTAAATTTCATCTGCCATTTGGATGCCTAATCTTCCAGTCCCTCGCAAGGTCCTCCTGCGATGTATCACAATCCAATTGTGATTTAACTACTCTGAATAATTTTGTATCATGTGCAAATTTGATAACCTCACTCATCGTATTCTTTTCCAGATTATTTATAAATATATTAAAAAGCACCAGTCCAAGTACAGATCCCTGAGGCACTCCACTGTTTACCCTTTTCCACTGAGAAAATTGACCATTTAATCCTACTCTCTGTTTCCTGTCTTTTAACCAGTTTGTAATCCACGAAAGACATCACCTCCTATCCTATGACTTTTTAGTTTTCTTAGAAGCCTCTCATGAGGGACGTTGTCAATTGCTTTCTGAAAATGCAAATACACTACATCTACCGGTTCACCTTTATCCACACGTTTATTAACCCCTTCAAAAAAAATGAAGCAGGTGAGGCAAGACTTCCCTTGGGTAAATCCATGTTGACTGTGTTCCATTAAATCATGTCTTTCTATATGCTCTGTGATTTTGATCTTTAGAATAATTTCCACTATTTTTCCCAGCACTGAAGTCAGGCTTACTGGTCTATAGTTTCCTGGATAGCCCCTGGAGCCCTTTTTAAATATTGGTATTACATTGGCCACCCTCCAGTCTTCAGGTACAATGGATGATTTTAATGATAGGTTACAAATTTTAACTAATAGATCTGAAATTTCATTTTTTAGTTCCTTAAGAACCCTAGGATGCTTACCCTCTGGTCCAAGTGATTTGCTACTCTTTAGTTTGTCAATCTGGCCTACTACATCTTCCACATTCACAGTGATTTGGTTCAGTTCACCCTTGAAAACTATCTCCAGAACTGGTATCTCCCCAACATCCTCATTAGTAAACATAGAAACAGAGAATTAATTTAGTCTTTCTGCATAAACAAGTACCCCGGCATTGCAGGCTGAGCAGTATGAGTCAACTGCCAGCGATTAGGTCCTCCTGTATTCAGCCGCACAGCTGCCGGTTACAGTCTCCACCTCCCTGCAGTGAACATACCACCTACAATTTACTCGCTCCATGAGAAAGGCTACCTTCATATTCCCCAGCTACTTAACTTTTTTTTTTTTTTTTTTTTTTTTTTTTTTAAATCAAAGGAAAAGAAAATATTTCCCCATCACTAGTGTTCGAGAGCCACCATGGGGGAGCACAGCAAAGCAAGGAGGGGGGAGAGAGGCATGAGGGAACCAGCACCACCGGATTTCAGCACTCTCTCAGAGCAGAAGCACTCCAAGGGTCACCAGCCTCCTGCTCGCTCGCCTCAACCAGGAAGAATGGCCCCACAGGAACCTAACACCTCCTGGGAGAACTCTTCTAAACTGCTCTCTTTCTTTCTTCTTCTTTTTTTTTTTTTAAATAAACTCCAAACTACAGGTTTTACACCTCTACCATCTGCGGGACTGCAGGTGACACTCTAGGTTAAGTAGCAGTGTCAGTAAAGCTTTTCTTCTGTCTCCATCTATTGGCAGAGAGGTAAAACCAAGGTGTCTGCACTAATCTGGGGTATAAACAGGAAAATACAATTTTTTTGTACTAGCTCTTAAAAATGTTGGCTGGCGCCCAAGTTTTTTGTACGTTTCCATCCCTTGTCAAATCTTAGCAAGCTTGACATCTCTGCTTGATAAAGTGAGGATCAATTATATAGTATGCGCTTCAGTTATGCTTTCCAGTATACGGTTAGAAAGAATTATGCAAAAAGGGTCTCTGTTTGTCCAGGGGCAAAAATAACTCTTCAGTCCAGCAATCAAGGTCATTGGGTCACGATTTTTCAAGGTTGAATCCTGCCAAAATATCTCCACTGTTATTTACAGAACAATTTAAGAATGCAAAATGTTTAGTGATTCATCCAGTCCAGTCTACTTCAATGCACAGAAATAAAGGATAACAAATAAAAAAAAAAAAAGTCTGTCCAATAAAAAGGAACTCCCTTTTATGTATATCCATCTGTGTATACACACACACACACGCGCGCGCGCGTATATACATATATATGCGTGTGTGTATATATACATATATAAAGATATACACACGCGTATATGTGTATATATGCGTGCATGTGTATATACACGCGTATATACATATATATACATGCACACATATATACATATCTATGTTTATATATGTGTGTATATATATATATACACACGTGTGTGTATATATATATATACACACGTGTGTGTATATATATATATACACACGTGTGTGTATATATATATATATATGCACTGTGTGTGTGTGTGTGTGTGTGTGTGTGTGTGTGTAAAGCCCCATCCCCGGAAGTGGAGTGCATGCCTGTGGGGCCTTAAAAGCATTGACAGTCTCTTCTGGGCTGGAATCATTCCTGGCTAGCTGATACACAAAATCTCTTCTCCCCAGGGTCTGGATAGTTTCTTAGTGGCAGGGGGAAAGACTTAACTTTCAGGGCCCATAGTGCTAAGGGTGACACATTTGTTTGTTTCTTGTCCCTGGGAGAGGGTACTTTTCCTCACTGTGTGCGCTATACATTAGAGCCAGTGGTTTAGTGTCCAAAATGAAAGTCTTCACTGATGGAAAATCAGATGAAATATGGCACAGTAATTTAGCCCTCAGCACCACAGAATTTCTCTTTTGTTACGTTCTATTATCTCAGTTACCAGGACAAGGGAGTGGAGTTCCCAGGTGGGCAGGGTATTCTTCAATTGGGCAGAATGATCCCTTCCAAAATGGGTAGAAAGCAAAAATACTTCTCTGCACAGAAAGTCACAAATCCTCTCTCTCCACAGGGGTCAAGACTCCAGATGGGTATCCTTAATGGTCTCAGAGTTCTTACTTACAGTCAGTAGATATTTCTTCTGTTGTCTACTGCTCTCAGACAAATTCCTGATGGTAGGGATCCTCTCAAGGACACTAGATATCAATGTCCCTCGTTCCAGGTAGGAAAGGGGCAAAACTATTCCCCCTAGGCAACCAACACCAATCTTTTTCCCCCAATCATATGTAAATGCCAGAGGACAATGTAGTGGGTCACCACCATTCATTGGTTCGTTGGTAGGTCACAGCAGGACAGTTTTCCCTACCCAATGCCCTCCAGAGAAAGGTATCCCAAGACCTTTCCCCAAGCAAAACACCCTGGTGGTCTCACAGTTCTTATACCAAAAGGTAAAAAATTCCCCAAATTAACCCAGAACAACCAACCTGCACCTAAGGAGTGGGCTGCAGGAGTAAGTTCCCAACGTAATTCAAAGGTCCCGGGCTAGATGGAGCCTCAAACTCCAAGTAGGCCAAAACTCCTCAGAAGAAAAACTCTCCAGCCTTCTTCAAAATTCCAAACTTATACTGTCCCCCATGAGCTCTCAGGAAAGAGCTGCTTATAAAACCCTAAGAAGGGGATGGTTATTCCAGCACCCTCAAAGGGAAGGGCTGAATACGAATGACACCACCTCTAACTGAACTATCCCTAGCTCATTGGAGATCACCCCGGGCTCTACTGGTAATGTGCCTGGAGGGTCCATTACATATATTGACATTTTTTTCCAGTGAACTTGTATAGATTCTGCTAAATTTGATGCAGATTCCACAAGTCTACTGAAACTTTAATATATCATTGTCATTGTGTGGAAGCCACATTGAATTTTATTGGAAAAATCTTTGAACTAATTAGACAAATCACAGACTTTCTTGTGAGTTTGTCTAGCTAGTTTGTGAACTTTTTAAAAAACGTTGCTGGGAGAGACTACAAGCATCTATAGAACAGATAAGAAAGACAAAGCAAGAGAAAGAAATGTTAATAAAATCAAGACAGGAGGAAGATGATATGGTAGAAAGGGAGAGAAATAAACCAGGCCACAAGAACCTGGCAATTACCCAAAAGCCCATTTCTGTGGGTAAAACACTGTTTTATTCATGCAAATGGCTTTGAATAGTGCCCTCTGTCTCCCATTGCTTCAGGTACCCTCTTAGATTATATGCTCTTTGAGAAAGGGGGGCTCATGAAGCAATATGTAATTTATTGTACAGTGCCCTGGTTAGGAAAGATGTGTTCATGCTGCATGTCATGTCGTTTTGTTTCAGTCTGGAGATGTGCACTGTGAATGGAGAGGAGATTCTTGCCCCAAGGTAGTCTGTCACCAGTCCCTCATGCATGTTCCTGGAGAATGCTGCCCGATATGTTTAGATGGTAAGTTGAAGAAAGAGGAGGGCAGGGACAGAAGAGAGATGAAAACTGCCTTCCTTTAATCAGGTTAAAAATGTATACCAAGTTCCACAGCATACGTACTTTAAGCCAGACATGTGCTGTTCCAGAAAATATGTTTCGGACGGATTCCAAAAACTACATACATAGATCAAAGTTTCAGATTCACACAGGTTAATTTTCAGCAAAATGCCTGCATTAAAAGCTGGTGCAGTAGTCCCTGGGTGTTTTATATCCACATTTTCAAAGTGAAAGTACCTCCATGCTTTCTCCTTTGAAATGCGGTGCGAAGATCACGGGTAAAAGTACCCAGGGGCTTTATACGAAGCAGGACAGTTTTACCTGTGGAAATACTGTTTTACCTTGTTCTAAAATTGCCCGCCCAATATGTGGATAAACTTATGTGCGTATGTCTTGTGTGCGTATAAGATTATCTAAGCCTGAGCAGAGGTTTTCTTGGGGTGGAGTTGGGGAAGGTTTGGACTTAGATGCATAATTTTGGGTTTTTGAAAGTATGCATATAAATTGCCTCTAATTTCTTTTGCACAAATTAGTAGGTAGTTTTTCTGGGATTATTTTCAAAGCAGATGTGCGTATGTTTGCTTTGAAAATTGGTGTAACTTATGCTTGTATTTGCCAAAAATTACCCCCATAATGCTTTTGATCAAGCATATCAACACTGGGATGTCAAGAAACATATTGGGGTATGATAATCAAACTACCCATGTTCTAGGTAAACACTATGAAAAGTACCCACTCCATGAAATGTACCTACATAAGAAGTAAGAATTTTTCATACTGGGTCAGATCAAGGGTCCATCAAGTCCATCCAGTTTCCAACAGTGGCCAATCCAGGTCACAAGTACTATTCAAGATCTCAAACAGTAAACAGATCCCATGCTGCAATCAAGTCGTGATAAGTAGTGGCTATTACTTAAGTCTTCTTGTTAATAACAATTTATGGACTTCTCCACCAGGAACTTGTCCAAATCCTTTTTAAACAGCTACCTAACAAGCTTAACCACATCTTTCAGTAATGAAATCCAGAGCTTAATTGTACATTGAATGAAAAAGAATTTTCTCCGATTTGTTTTGAATATGCTACTTACTAATTTCAGGGCATGCCCCTTAGTCTTTGTATTTTTTGAAAGAGCAAATAACCGATTTACATTTAACCATTCTATTCCATTCATTATTTTATAGACCTCTATCATATCCCCCCATCTCCTGTCTCTTCTCCAAGCTGAACAATCCCCATCCTCTTTACCCTTTCCTTGTAGGGCAGCCGTTCCTCTTTATCATTTTGGTTGCCCTTCTCTGTACTTTTTCCAATGCAACTATATCTTTTTTGAGATGCAGCGACCAGAACTGCACACAGTACTCTAGATGTGGCCTCGCCATGGAGCGATAGAGGCATTATGACATTTGCTGTTTTATTCCCCAATCCTTTCCTAATAATTCCTAGCATTCTGTTTGCTTTTTTGACCGTCACTGCAACTGAGCTGAGAATTTCAAAGTATTGTCCACTATCCTGCCCAGGTCCTTTCCCTGGGAAGTAACTCCTAATATGGAACCTAACATTGGGTAACTATCTTGTGCGTTACTTTTCCCCACGTGCATTTGAACTTGTCCATAGTAAATTTAATCTGCCATTTAAATGCCTAGTCTTCCAGTCTGGACTGCTATCTGCATCTTCAGATTGTTGAGTCCCTAGTTAATTGAAGTTGCTATGGGAATGGGGATCTGTAAATTAAAGTCCTTTAAATTTATGTGATTCATTTAATGTTAATTTGGCAATGATCTGCAAGGGGACATTTAATCTAATTGATAAGGGCTAGGTCATTCCCTTATTCTACATTGATTTTTGATGTGGAAATGACTCTTGTCCTCTTATATGGGATAAAGGTTTATAAATCAAATGTATGCCTGTGGGAAAGACTATAAGCATCCTTAGAACAGATACATGCTGGTACATGTTTTAGGAAAAAGTATGCAGGTCATTTGATTATTCAAAACTATCTGCGTAGGTGCCTCCCCACACCTAATCCCATCATGGGAACACCTTCAAAGATACGTGGGTAGAAGTACTCATGTACTGAAATATGCAGGTACTTTCACCAACGTAGAGAATGGGCAGTAATCTGAAAGCCCATTTCCATGAGTAAAAACATTTTGTCCACAGAAAGGACTTTCATTATTGATCTCCATTGTTTAAAAAAAAATAAATCTCTTTATTGGTTTTAGCAAGGTTTAGACATGAACAGTAAGTCACGTTGTAGTAAGATATGCCTAAAAATAACAGGTATGCTACTGAATGTTCTTAAAAACTGTCAGTGCTTCTTGGGTCAGATGTTACTTTTTGAAGTTCCCATTACACCTATGCTCAGCATCTCCTTTCTCAAGATTAATTTTACACCGAAAATAATTATATATAGGCAGACTGATGTAGACCAGCTATTTACTTGCTATTTACTTGCCAGGTTCTTATGGCCTGGATTGGCCACTGTTAGAAACAGGATGCTGGGCTTGATGGACCCTTGGTCTGACCCAGTATGGCATTTTCTTATGTTCTTACATTATATGGTCTGTGTACTAAAGAGCTTACAGATATTGCACATTAGATGTGCTGATGTGTTTCCAAACATAGTCGCAAATATGAGAAATTTCATTGTTTATGTGGCTATCTAATTTAGATAGCATTTAGTGATATGTAGAGCGCTGCCATATTTCAATGGCTGCACATGGTTTAGCGCAGCCATTGTAACACAGTAATTTTCTGCATTTCGTTAGCAATGTGCTGTGTTAAATAGTGGTCTAACGCCAGCAGTAAGATCGATGGGTTATGCATGGTAATTGATGATTAAAGTAAAGTGTTTGCTTCTTTTGAAGCATGCCCTAACATTGATGTCTTTATTTTTAGCTTGGGATGCTACTTTTCCACAGGATCTCATTGCTTCCTCCCACGTACAAGACAAAACTTTCATGAAGGGTTCCAGATATCCTAGAAGACACACCCCTGTGCCGGTCACCTCCATCAGTTCCAACCCCTCTCTGGCGCCTCCTGCTCTCAGTCAACAATCCCAGCTTCTCCGACTTATTTTGAAAAGAAACACAGTCACTCCAGGAATACTGCAAAAAATCACACCCATGTTGGACTCGACCCTACCTTCTCCAGTTATATCTGGCCACCCTTTATCCTCTCCAGATGTGCCCAGTCATTCGTATGTTCCAGGTGTGACTATTCCCCCAATTTCTATTTTAGATGTATCTAGTTCTAGTTTGCTTCCTCCAGCTGTGCCCAACCTTACCCTCCCATCTCCAGCTATGCCTATTCCTCCTTTACGTCCTCCAGCTGTTCCTGACCCTTCTTTGTCTCTTCTAGGTGTGCTGAGGCCCTCCCTACCACCTATCATATCCAGTTTTCCCACTTTCCATGCAGGTTCATTACAGAGCACCTCTATTCATGCGTCATCTGGAATATCTTCCTTTATGCTCTCTACAACAGTTACAACTTTTTCTCTGCTTCAAGTCTCAAGACATTTTACCCTGTACACAGGAGTCCTGGATTCTTCGCTTCCTCCAAAAAGAGTCCTGGCCTCCTTGCCTTCTGCAGAAATTCTAGGCTCACCTCTGCCTCCAGCAACAACATTAATACCCCTGCAACCTCCAAAGAGTCTGCCCTTCAAAGAAGAGTCCACTGTGGCTATAAGATCTGACTGGACTTCTGCAAAGAAAACCCATGTGATACCAGTGAAAGAGACTGATGGTGATCTTCTCGGACAAAAAGGCCACTCTGGTTAGTGGATCTATGGGAAATGAAGGCTCCAGCATTTCTGGAGTCGGTTATCCTTTAGTCTAAAGCCAAGCCTGGATGAGATGAGGCAGTCACATCTCATCTGAACTCAGGACCAACAAAATACGTGTTTTCTGATTTTAATTCAGAAATCCCTGGAAAATTCAATTAGTACCTGAAAAACAATTTGCACTGGTGTTTTTTAGAATGATTTTGAGGATCTTTCTTTGGCTACATGTATATTTAGGCAGCTTAAGCATAGCACTTATGCTTAAGGATAATGTGGTCAATTTTCAGAAAGCCCACATCGTTGCAGTTTCTGTGGATTATTGGTTTCCTTTCAAAAATTGCCTACAAGGTTTGGAACCTGCAACTTTTGTGGGCAGAAAAAGGCTGGAAAACAAGGCACGAAGATTTGAACATCAAATCTTTACACTTAGCCTGCCCTCTTCCTGCCCCTCAATCCAGTTAAAAGCACAGACACCGTTGAAGCCTTGGTGTACTTTTACCTGGATGGAGGAGGGAAATTCTCAGGCAGACCAATATACCTCAGTAAATCCCTAGTTAGCTGGGTAAATGGCTTTGACAATCATCAACTCCCATTTTCCGGTATAGCTCCGGAGTGACGTGAATAGGGAACCTGAGGATGTCAAATTTCTTGTGTGACTTTTTACCAAAAACAACACACTTCTGGGCAGAACCATCACATATGGATATATGTGCCCAATTTAACCACAACCCCTCCAACACTGGACACTAGTACCTGGGAAACATTTGGGGGTAGATTTTCAAAAAATGCGCGTTCGCGTACTTTTGTTGGCGCACCAGTCGCAAACAAAAGTACGCTGGATTTTAGTAGATACGCGGCGTAGCCGGTGTATCTGCTAAAATCCAGGATCGGCACGCACAAGGCTGCCGATTTTGGGCAGCCGGCGCGCACCGAGCCGCGCAGCCTGCCTCCGTTCCCTCCAAGGCCGCTCCGAAATCGGAGCGGCCTCGGAGGGAACTCGCTTTCGCCCTCCCCTCACCTTCCCCTCCCTTCCTCTATCTAACCCACCCCCCCGGCCCTATCTAAACCACCCCCCCTACCTTTGTCCGGGGATTTACGCCTCCCGGAGGGAGAAGTAAATCCCCGTGCGCCAGCGGGCCACTAGCGCGCCGAGATGCGACCCGGGGGCGGTTCCGGAGGGTGTGGCCACACCCCCGGGCCCGCCCCAGAAACGCCGCGATCGGCCCCGCCCCCGACAAAAAAAACCCCGGGGACTTACGCGAGTCCCGGGGCTCTGCGCGTGCCAGCAGGCCTATGGAAAATAGGCGTGCCGGGCCCTGCTCGCGTAAATCCGGGCGGATTTACGCGAGCAGGGCTTTTAAAATCCGCCCCTTGGAGTAAAAAACAAGAGTGCAGTAGGTACTGCTCAGTAACTTGATCATAAGCTCTACTCATCTGGCACATATAGAAATGTGGTAGGCAAAGGTCTAGATAGTTTTCCAAGCCCTGGAATCCAATTCAATGCCCAAGTCTTCATTCCATACGTTGATAATATATTGTGGGGTTTCTTTGCTATATTTACTATGAAGATTCCCCAAATACATGAGTGCAATACATTTGACATAGGCAACTGGATCACTTAAGAACTCTCCAGACCATCCAACTAATGCAAAGGCTTGGTCAAGTGAAATCAGCTCCACCAAAACACACTATAAATAGAAAGCATGGGAGTCTGGAGCAATATCAAATTCCTCACATAGAGCCTAAAAAGTGAGAAACCCCTCATCATCCCATAACTGAGCTATACAAATCAATCCCTTGTCTCTCCAAACCTTAAATGCAGGTGAGAACGAGCACCCTGAGATGGTTGGGTTTTCAAAAATAGGAGCAACAGGAGAAATTTTCATTGTCCCTACCCAAAAATGTTAAAATCTGCGAATACCTGGTTTTGACCCTTGCCTGGACTCTTGATACACCTGACCATTGCCTGCCCTTTGACCATGCCCTTAGCCTTAAACAGAGACCTTCGCCTAAGTCCTGCCATCCCCAGGTCCCAAAGCCTCAACCAGAGAGGAATGTGGGCTGGTAAAGGTGAAGCTCCTGACCAATCTCTGCTTCGCCTGGGTCTACCTGCTGCTGGTGAGAACCTGCAGGGCTCCTCCCTGCAGGTACAGCCAATCTCACCCCAGTCCAAGGGTTCACAGATACAACAATTGGCTTTTGCTTTGATGACTGCTCCTGGAAAAAGCATCTGCAGATGCTTTCTCTGCATTTAAATTTTCCATCGGAAACTATGCAGGTTGACTTAAATAGCCTACTCACGTAGTTCTTCCCTAAAAATGCCTCCAGGATCCATGGGTAAAAGTATGCATGTTGAACAATGCACATACTTTTATCTGCAAACAGGTTGAGCAATATTCAAAGTCCCCCACTTTAGTAAGTAAAATTAATTTTTACTCATGGAAAAGGCTTTGAAAATTGGTTTGTCTTTGTAACTTGTTTTTATTAAGTTTTAAGGAACATAGAACAAAACATACAATTATTCACGATTGTACAACCTTTACACAAAATTGACCACTATTTCAGATGACAGCATAATCCACAGTTAAGCCACATTTTATCAGAGGCTTCCGACTACCCTGATTTGAAAGGAAATTCAGTTACAATCATCAAAACAGAAGTTAGGGTAACGCTGAAGAGAATGAAAGGTCATAAGAAAAAACCTCATTCTGGGCCATTCAACCAATCCCAACAGATCCCGCTGCTCATCAGTTCCCCGTGAGTCTTTTGAACCCGTCCTCACCTAACAGAACAACAGAACAACATAACAACCCGTAACCCGTTCCCGGAAACCTGTCCCCTTCCCCCCCCCCACCTCCCACCCCCCTTCCCTCCCTCCCACCCGCGAGAACCCGTGTGAGTACAATGTGAGGTGGGAGTGTGACTGTCCTATACACAGAGACCTTGGGGGTTAGGCATGTCATCATTGAGAGAATTCGGCAGAAGGATAGGGGGAGAAAACCACAGCCCCAATTTCCCATAAGCCTAGAACAGAGAGACGCTCAGGGACCCGGACCCCCTTCAGGTGGTGATTGGAGGGCCTTAAGTATGTCTCCAAAGGTTGCCAAACATTTCCCATATGCTTCATTTTGTGCTGAAGCCTCCTGCCACAAACATGTTCTAAGGTAAACAATTCGATCAGAAGCTTGAACCACAGTTCATGTTGTGGTGCCGCATCTGATGTCCAACAGGCCAGAATGGCCTTCTTACCCCGTCAGGCTCGCTCTACGAACAAATTGCAGCCCTGATTTTCCCAAACCCGGGATAGGATTGCGGTCCACTCCAAATAGCCAAAGAAGTGGGTCACCAGGGAGGTTCAACGAGAGCAGGGAACTGCAAGGTTGCAATCAGCTCTCTCCAAAAAAGAGAAGGAAATTACACTACAAGTCCCAAAATTGATGGACATAAGTTCCTGTTTCCATTTTACACTTCAGGCATACAGACGAGTCCGTTATACGAGCTAAATAAGCTCTATCCGATGCTACATATAACGTCTTAGAAACTTAAATTGAATCTCCCTGTATAAGACACTCCCTAACCATTCATGAAGCCGCTCATAACATTTCGCATATTCCTGGCTAGTGAGTGTAAACTCAGACCACTTGGACCACTGCTGCCAACTCTGAAATGTAGTGTCTATTGGAAAATGCAGTAATAAAGATTGAGTAAAAGTGGCAACAGCGATCTTTTGGGGTTTATGCACTGGGAGAACCTTGTGAACCACCCCGAATTGAGTAGAGCCCCCCGTTAGCATCTTATGTGCCTGACTAAAACCTCGGAGTTGCCTATAGGCAAAATGGTCCAAGGGGGATAAGCTATATAGCTGTTGCAATTCCGGGAAGGAGTAAAATTGGTTCGTTTCTAAAGAGATGTATTGGTATAACCATATCAATCCTTTCTCCTTCCATTTGTGAAAGGTGGATGCAACCATTGCCGGCGGGAACAAAGGGTTACCGCAAATCGGTAAGAGAAGGGTAAACCTCGAAGGTAGCCGCGCCTGGGTGCATAAGTAAGCCCAAGCCTGATGACATGCCCTTAGAAGAGGTTGAGTCCCGAGCCCTGTTGGTAATTGCGCTCTTGGGAGTTGGAGTAAAGGGTTTAAAGTTTGCTGATTCCACCATGAACGGAGAATCTGGAGGGGAGTATAATGTGAAGTGTCTCCCAGTATGTCTTTTACATGGCATAGTATGCATGCTAGGTTGTATCTACGCAGATTCGGGCATCCCAGGCCCCCTTTGTGGAGAGGCTGTGTGAGAATTGTCAATGAAAGACGGGCTTTGCGCCCCATTCCATATAAACTCCTAAATAAGGCATTGACCCCCCTTACATTCCTTACCCAATAACCAGAGTGGGGACATCTGCAGAACATAGAGCCATCTAGGTAGGATCATCATTTTAATAAGTTGAATACGTCCAGATATTGATAAAGGAAGCCCTTGCCATTTCTTTAATAATAAGGACGTCTTCTCCATAAGTGGGTCTATATTTAATCTATGAAAATCCCGCACATCTGAAGGGATCCGTAAACCCAGGTATTTCATGGTAGAGGACACCCATTTGAGAGGGAAAGGGCCCTGCCAATGTGGACGGACTCGACTCCCAACATCTAGGGCCTCTGATTTGTCCTTATTGATCCTTAACCCTGCAAATTCGCCGTAATTCTCCAATATGCTCAACAGGGGATTTAAAGACTGTTGTGGGTTCGTAAGGTAAATTAATATATCATCCACAAATGCGGCTATCGAGAACACCTGGGGGAACTTTCCCATAGCCGCGTATGAGCGGGGAGGAAGCAATTTTTCTAAGGAGGGGATCAATAGCAAAATGTACAAGAGTGGGGGATAGGGGGCACCCTTGCCTTACTCCTCTTTGAATGAGCACCTCCCCTGACTTAGAGCCATTGGCCGTGATGGTGTCTTTAACTTGTAAAGCACTTAGTTAATAATAAATGTTTTTAAATTTATATTCCAACTTTCATAACATTTCAGAGCAGATTACATTCAAGTGCTGTAGGCATTCCCTTATCCTCAGAGGGCTTACACTATACATTTGAGGTAATAAAAATAGTACTTCTACCCACTGTAGTCCAAATTTAGTATGAGACATTATGAGGGCCCATATTGATGCAAAGTCTACTTGCGGGCATTGCATCCATTTTAGAAAGGAAAGTATACTTTACCTTGAAAATTGACTTGGGAAAAGTAACTGCAAAGATTTGTGCCTGCTTTTTCTGTGAGTACTTTTTCCTGCCAAAGCAACACACGTAATTTTTTAAATCCAGAACTATGCACATTGTTGCCTCTCCAACCTCATCTCACCTGTGGGAATGCACATTATAGAACCTGCATAATTTTACCACACTGAGCAAGGGACTTTTTCAAAGTACCCTCTGTTGTGGATAAAATGCTTTTTTTTAACCCATGGAAATGGCTATAATATTTGTCTCTCTCATGTTCTCATTCCACAGTCTGGTTACTTAGTCAAGGTATGGAGTCCTATGCCACAAAGGTCAATTTTAAAAGCATTGCTCCCATGTATATGTGGGCCGCATGAGAGCAACACAGATGTAAAAAAGGCCACAATTTATGCGCGTATGTACCCCTGAGCTCGTTTAAAATAAGGGGCCGGAAAAGAAGGCAAGACATGGGTGATCCAGGGCTGGGCCAACACTTATGCATGTAACTCTGTATTTTAAAATGGGAGGCTGCAGCGTGCATATATCTTGTTATCTGCATAACTTCACATTTACCTCTGATGAGGAGCAAATCTGTTTAGGGCTTACAAGACAGGGTGAGGAGTCCAGGTCAACTTGGGTGGCTTGCAGGATGAAGAATCAGAAGGGTCTGGAAGACCTTGATATTGACTGGCAAACTGGTGGACTACTTGGAAAAATTGGGAATGTCCCTCGCATGAGCATGTTTTTAAATCCGCTTACATACGTGTGTTAAAGCTGGCAATGTCCCAAGGGAGATACGCAAATTTTGCGCAAGTTACCTCTTAAAATTAGGAGCATACTTACACGTGGTAGATGTATTTTAAATCAAATGCACACATGATTTAAAATTCCTGCATATCTTCGCTCGTGCACAGATATGTTCATGTATGAGCACACACGTGCTCGTTTTAAAGTTTGCCTATAAGAGTGCCATGTGTGTGGCTAAATTTGGACTTAGCTGGACATATGGCAGGATTTCAAAATCCCGCCATGCTGACCAGCCCTGAGTTAGCTGGATGATGGTTTATCCAGCTAACTTTAACATAACCGGGTATATTTAGTGGTGCGCCCATGCTGCTGAATATCCTTGCAAAGTCAGACGGATAAGTTTATCTGCCGAAATTTGCTAGCCAGCTAGTGGCTGAATATGGACCTCTAAAAACGTGCCATAGTGCACATGCTTAACCCTGTTTTGAAAGACATTAGCATGTATGCACATTTAAATGAAGGAATGTCACATTTTAAGAAATCATGTTGACGTTTTTGCTGCTTTGAGTCTTAAAAATTACTTGTCATAATTTTGATATGGGGAAGTGCCAAGCTAAATACCACTGCTCTACAGCTCCCCTGACTTTTCATGATCTGATGGACAGCTTTGTACTGCATGCTGTGGAGATGTTGGTCTTGTCTCATGTACTTGCTTCTCAGTATGGTGCAAACTGAAACACTGCTGTATTTTGGAGAAATGTCTCTTGTGAAGATTTCCTGCTCTGCGGCTGCTGGTGCATTTCCCATTTCACTGAATTAACCTCCCCAGTGTGAATCAGTGGAAACAACTAAGGTCCTGTTTTCTAGCCTACCTGAAGCTGGGTGTGAAATGCATGATCGTAGCTCCATTTTAGTGGTCATGGAGCAAGTGCCATCTCAGGCTACCCCATCCTTGTGACTTGTGATATTGTAGGAAGGTTGCAGATGCAACAGATTTCAGTGGAGTGAGTCAGCGGGAAACATTTCTCATAGTCTGACCAAACTTAATGTTATCTTCTTCTGGGGATGGACCTAGAGCTTACAGGGGAAGACTTCTCCCTGTCTATCTGGTTTGCTATGTAGAGTGGAAGATTTGATGGTGTAAGGCTGAAAGAAATGCTGGATTAGAAATTCAGTCTTTGAATTCTTGTTTGAATGTACAGAAAACAAAGTCTAAAGATATGGAAAGAAAAGTGGAAGTTGTTGAATCCTCCATATAAGGACAATTTGTTTCCTCATAGGACCATGGAAAAGAAAATTAGTTCTAAGAATGATTGTCTGCTCGAGACATGTTTTAGTTATACCTTTTGGAAAAATTAAACATGTTTGACACTTCCCTGCCTTCTATGGCTAAGGCATACTATGGATCTAATATCTAATAATTCAAAGCTTTGGGTTCCCCCTGTGGCAAGAAATGGAAAGAGGTTGGGAATATCGTATATCAGAGGTCCCATTAGGGATCATGTTTGAGAGTTCATTACCCAGTTTGTCAAAAGGTTTGTTAACTATATCACCGGCTGAGGCCTGTCAGTAGCTGAGTGTGTTTTCTCAATGGATAGAGATCTGATTCTTGAGACCTTTTCCAAACAAAAATATGGTTTTCCTTAGCTTAAAATTTCTGGTTCTCGCCGTGCTCATTCAAGAAAGAAATGTGTGCTGAACTTCACTGCACATTTTCTTTATTCATGTGCTAAAAAAAAAAAAAAGAGGTTAACTCCCAATACAGTTAGCTAATATGTCCTGTACGCACATAAGTTTACATGGACTGAGCAAAGGCAAAAATGTGTGCAGAAAGACACGCTTAGCATGCATACCTGATTTATGCACACGCATCCCCAGCACAGGACTCCCGCACCATGAACTCCAGGTTCAGCCCTATAGACTAACACTAGTCCCAGAAACCTTACTCCACCTCTGACCAGGAGTTAAATTTCCAGCATTAAGAAAGTGAGTTAAGCCTGGGCACTTTTCTGCATTGGAGAATAATAGCTACAGCCTCGATTGTCATGGGATTTCCACGGAGGCATGCCAAGTTGTGCACCCAGTTTTGCTTACATATGCATGCATGTTTTGTGTGCTAAACTCTTCGTTATCAGGAGAAAAATTGCGCACAGCTCGTTAATGTGTGCTCAGCTCAGCACCCTTATTACAGTGGGGTCTGTGTGACCTGATGTCTTATCACAAGGGGCTCACGTCTTCTTCTGGTTCCCTTTTAAATGTAAAGTAAATTTCAAAGGTTTGAATACATTTTCTTTGATCTTGTTCAGTTAGCTGGATTTATTAAAATACATGCCACACTGGTTGTTCAGGCTGACCCAGCCAATTCTTGACAGTTACTCTGAATTATTAGGAGTCTTTGTAATTCCACATGTAGTTTGATTTATTATATTTTATTTCCTTTTTATTTCTGTCCCAATGTATAATAAGTGCTTTGTGGTTTTCTTTATTTCCTATTTGAATCTAAAATTTCTGCCTTTTGTCATTCCTTTCTTACTTTTTGTCCATGCAGACCAGTCCAAATGAATGGGTTATGCTCACCAACCAGCAGATGGACACAGAGATAAACAGGTTCACTGATGTCACCCCTTATAGGCATCTGTGCTGCCCTTTACCTGCCAGTATTCTCTGTCTCCAGTGGATGGTAGGTGAGCATCCCATTCTGTGGACGAAGGCCTGGATAGATTTAGCAGAATCAGTTAGGGGGTTGCTTCTGAGATGAAAGTCTAAATTCCTTCCGTTGGTTGAGGTCGGTCTTGGTTCTGGTTTTCTTCCAAATTAAAGGCAGCTCTTAAAGTGAAAGACCTGTGCTCACTCCTTTGATTGAGAAGTGCCAGGACCAAGGGGCTTCCAGATTTGCTGAATTGGGGTAAAGTTTGTCTCTCTTTGCCCTTCCCTTGTTCTACCCCTCCTCTTTTTGGCAGCCCTTCTTTATTTCTTTGCTGGAAAATTCAGTCCTTTCTCAATGTATTTTGCTTGGTCTCCTTGGAGCAAATAAAATGGAAAAAAAAATGGAGACCGAGGTAGTGTGTGTTTTTTTGTAAGAATTAGGCTGGGCGGTGAAAGACTCCAAGAGCAGTCTAGTTCTGAGGACATACCCTTTACTTGGGTCTCCCGAACTCTTCAATTAAATCTCTGCAACTGATTCAGAATACTGATGCTAGAATTATCACTAGCAAAAGCATTCATGAACATATTACCCCATCATTGGTGCAGCTCCACTGGCTTCCTATCTATTTCAGAATTAAGTTTAAAGTAACTCTCCTTGTGTTTAAGGCTTTCTATGGATTAGCACCCAGTAGTTTTAACCCTATTTTAAAAATCTACCAACAAGGGATCTTCCACTCAGATTTTATTGTCTGTACCTTCTCTACAACAGAAGAGACTAGCCAAGTCAAGAGAATGCTCATTTTATGTTGCAAGTCCAATGTGTTGGAATTAACTCAACCTCAAAATTAAATCTGAATCAACTTAACTTGTCTTTAGAAAGAAGTTGACATTTTTTCTTTTCATACAAGCTTTTGAAGGTATGTGAAACTCTGGTCTGTGGCCCTGAAATAATTACTGATGTATATAAACGGGAATGAGCTCATTTTATTTTATTGGTAGGGTTTAGCAGATTGATTAACTTACTTTTGTTTTATTGTTTATTTGCTTGATTGAATTGTCTGGTTTTATATGTTCATATTGTTATTTATTATATGTGTATTTATGTAATCCACTTAACACTATGGATTGGCGGAATATAAATTCTTAAATAAATAAATGTTCTTTTATTTAACTTGGTAAGGCATCCAACAGTGTGGAGTTTTCTACAGCTTTGGGTTTCATAACAGCAGCATTGGACCTAGTTCCCTGGGCAAGGGCACACATGAGGCCTCTTCAAAGAGTGTTGCTGTCCAGGTGGGATCCTTGGTCTCAGAACACTGAGGGTTGAACTCCAAGAACTTGGACTGAAAGGGAGAACTGGATCACGGCAACAACTGGTGCCAGCCTTTCTGGCTGGGGAGCTCATTGGAACAGATTGTGCAGGACTTGCAGTCTGAAGAGGACGTAGGTTAGTCCATTAATCATTTGAAGACTAGGGGGATTCATTTGACTCTCATATGCTTTGTAGCTCTCCTCAAAGTTCAAGCAGTCTGAATTTTATCAGACAATGCTACAGCAGTGGACTATGTGAATCTTCAGGGGGGTACAAGACGTCCTTAGGTATCAAAGGAGATAGACCTGCTTCTTTAGTAGGCACATTGCTGGAGAACATGCAAGCAGACATTCTTAATCAAAATGTCCTCGAAACAGGGGAGTGCTCCTTGTCTCAAGTGGCCTTCAATCAGATAGTGCACTGATGGAGCAAACCAGTGATGGACTTGATGGCTACCTCAAAGAACGTGAAAGTGCAACATTTCTTCAGTCACTGGAGAGAGAAAGTCATCAAATCTGGATGGCTTGCTTCAGAATTGGCCAGTGGGAGTAGTTCCATATGAGTTTCCTCTGTGGCCTATGATATGGAGAGTTCTCCAAAGGATTTCATCAGGCGTTGGTAATTCTGGTAGCTTCAGATTGACCGAGGCGTCCCTAGTATGTGATGAAGTCTGATTTTTGAATGGGAATCCCTTATGACTTCCTCAAAGCAAGGATCTTCTTTCTCAGGGACCAAGTCTTCACAAAGACCCAAGTAAATTTTGTCTTATGGTCTGACCCTTAAGAGGTCTCATTTTATGCTTTTGAAAGCGAAAAAAACCTTTACATCCTTAGCATACATTCAGGTTTGGAAGGCATTTGAAAGTTGGTGCTCTGTTAAACAGGAAGTTTCCAAGAGTGCTTTTATTCCCTGTATTCATAACTTTCTACATGAAAATCTAGTAAAGGGGCTAGCTCTTAACTTCTTGAAGGTACAGGTAGGAGCTATTGCATATTACAAGGGAGGCTCTTGTCTGCTCATCCAAATGTTACCTATTCTTTGAAAGGGGTTAAGTATATTAGACCTCCTATCAGGGATCCAGGTCCTTCTTGGGACTTAAACTCGGTGCTGTCTTTCTTAGCAGGTTCTCAGTTTGAACCTCTTAAGATGATTTCCCTAAGGAATCTTACCTTGAAGGTGTTTTTTTCTGGTGGCGATTTGTTTAGCCAGATGGATATCAGAACTGCAGACTTTGTCCGGTAGACAGACTTTTTTGGTAATTTCTCAGGATATGTTCAAGATTCGTACAGTTCCCTCCTTTCTTCCAAAGGTGGTATCAGTTTTTCAGCTGAATCAGACGGTCTATTTACCTTCTTTTAATAGGCATGCTGAAGGGCAGGACTAGTTTGCACTGTCTTATTTACATAATTGACAGTGACTAATGGTTTCAGGAAATCTGATCATGTATTTGTTTTGGGTGCCGGTGAATGAAAAGGTGGGGCTGATTCAAAAGCTATGGTGGATTAAGCAGATTATCATAGCATCTTATGTTGATAAAAGGTAAAGCCTAAACAGTTTAAAGCACATTCCACTAAAGTCCAAGCAGCTTCTTGGGCATATTTGTGGTTGGCATCTCCGCAGGAAACTTGTAAGGGGACATTATCGCTTGGATGTGCAAGCCAAAGAAGAAGCTGCTTTCGCTGCGGAGGTGTTATGAGCAGGTTTGGCAATAACCTGACCAGATCAGTAGCTTGGGTACATCCCACTCGTCTGAACTGGTATGCATGGACAAAGGAGAAAAAATTTACTCTTACTTGAACATAAGAAATTGCCTTGCTCGGTCAGACCAAGGGTCCATCAAGCCCAGCATCCTGTTTCTAACAGAGGCCAAACCAGGCCACAAGAACCTGGCAATTACCCAAACACCAAGAAGATTTCATGCTACTGATACAATTAATAGCAGTGGCTATTCCCCCTAAGTAAACTTGATTAATAGCAGTTTATGGGACTTCTTCTCCAAGAACTTATCCAAACCTTCTTTGAACCCAGCTACACTAACTGCACTAACCATATCATCTGGCAACAAATTCCAGAGCTTAATTGTGCGTTGAGTGAAAAAGAATTTTCTCCGATTAGTCTTAAATGTGCTACTTGCTAACTTCATGGAATGCCCCCCTAGTCCTTCTATTATCCAAAAGTGTAAATAACCGATTCACATCTACTCGTTCAAGTCCTCTCATGATCGTAAAAACCTCTATCATATCCCCCCTCAGCCGTCTCTCTCCAAGCTGAACAATTTCCTTTCCTTGTGTCTAGACAGAGACCAGTTCAAACCCCTCCCAATCTTCTGCCAAAATATATTTTAGTTTTCAGTCAATGAAAGTCTATGTTCAGAGAAAGGCATTGACAGACATCAAGAATTGCAGGTGAGAAAATTATTTGTTCCAATGTGTAAGTGTTATGTGTTCCGGTTGACATATTTATATATTGTTGGAAGCCCTTTGGTATTATGGGGTCCTTAAATGTTGGAGTTAGCTTGTAACAGATAATATTGGCAGGCTGAGGGCAATATGCCTGTAAGGGTGATATGAGTGAACCCATTGCTCCCAGTCTCCATCTACTGGTTGATGAGCATAACCCACCCATCTGGACTAGTCTATTTGGATTCAAGGAAAGGAAATTATCAGATAAGAGTAAATTTCTCCTTTTTATTTGAGGTCTTATTTTCTAAGCCTGAAAAATTATTTGTATTATGAATTCTTTCTCTTTTTCTTTATGCTTATATTAGGTTTGAATCTAAGAGGATCCATTTCCTGCTTTTGTTTGTATACATGTAATAAATATAATGATTATAAATTAAATAATGAATGAAGGAACATTGGATGCAAGTTAGGTTTTAATGGGCACATGTTAAAAAGAATAGTATTCTCTCTTCCATATGATATTTACTATGTACCTGCTAAGATCTATAATTTAACACCTGCCTTAGAAATGCTGTTTGCATGCTGACCCAGTGGCATACCTGGGAACTTTTGAGTTGTGGTCACCCTGATATTGCTGTTGATTAGCAGAGAGTGGGGGAGGGGGAAGGAATGGAATAAGATGTATCAGCTTTCTCTCTTCCACTGCCCCCCGCCCCCCCACCCAGCTAATCCACACTTTTTTTTTCTCCCACCCATCACCGGTTTCCCCTCTTGAGATGACCCAGCATAATTCCCCTTCCTCTCACCCTGACCCCAGCACTCTCTTTGCTCCCTTCCCCTATAAGTCTCAGCTCCATGACTTATGCATCCTCATTCTGTCAGCTGAGTGAGTCCCAAGTCCTGGAATCACAGCTGCAGACTGAGTTTTGCGTATATTGCAGCCCCTCTCCAGTTTCTCCCCACATGCGGCTTGCGGTGTCTACTCCAGGCTCGCTCCACTTCTCCTGTTCTCTGCAGGCTTACTGAGGAAGGGGAGAGGCTGCGCTGTATACAGAGAGGCCCTGAGATTTCTAGTGTTTCCCCTGAGACCTTGCAACGGATGCAAATTCCCTCAAGGTGAGGTCCCAGGTATGCCCTATGGGCACAACTAACATTTAACTTTTAACACTGGGGGAAGCCTTGTCAAGGCCTTCCTTACAAACATAAGTCTCGTCTTGTTTCCTCGATGACACATTACCCTCATCCCTAACACCATGATCAAGTGGCCTTGATGACCTAAAGTAACCCCTTACCCCCTGCCCTCACTCGCAGACACAACTAGCAAGGGGCTTCTGTGCCACAAAATAAATAAGAACATAAGAAAATGCCATACTGGGTCAGACCAAGGGTCCATCAAGCCCAGCATCCTGTTTCCAACAGTGGCCAATCCAGGCCATAAGAACCTGGCAAGTACCCAAAAACTAAGTCTATTCCATGTTACCATTGCTAATGGCAGTGGCTATTCTCTAAGTGAACTTGATTAATAGCGGGTAATGGACTTCTCCTCCAAGAACTTATCCAATCCTTTTTTAAACACAGCTATACTAACTGCACTAACCTCATCCTCTGGCAACAAATTCCAGAGTTTAATTGTGCATTGAGTAAAAAAGAACTTTCTCTGATTAGTTTTAAATGTGCCCCATGCTAACTTCATGGAGTGCCCCCTAGTCTTTCTATTATCCGAAAGAATAAATAACCGATTCACATCTACCCGTTCTAGACCTCTCATAATTTTAAACATCTCTATCATATCCCCCCTCAGCCGTCTTTTCTCCAAGCGGAAAAGTCCTAACCTCTTTAGTCTTTCCTCATAGGGGAGCTGTTCCATTCCCCTTATCATTTTGGTAGCCCTTCTCTGTACCTTCTGCATCGCAATTATATCTTTTTTGAGATGCGGCGACCAGAATTGTACACAATATTCAAAGTGTGGTATCACCATGGAGCGATACAGAGGCATTATGACATTTCTCATTTTATTCACCATTCCCTTTCTAATAATTCCCAACATTCTGTTTGCTTTTTTGACTGCCGCAGCACACTGAACTGACTATTTCAATGTGTTATCCACTATGACGCCTAGATCTCTTTCTTGGGTTGCAGCACCTAATATGGAACCCAACATTGTGTAATTATAGCATGGGTTATTTTTCCCTATATGCATCACCTTGCACTTATCCACATTAACCTCAGATCTACTAATTTCAATCAAACACCTTCTAAATTCCCTGAAACTCATAATCAATTTCGACAAAACCGAAATTATTCTGATGGACAAAAAACAGAATCCAGTTCCTCCACCCCTGATAATTCCTGACAAACATATGACATCTATAATTCCTACCTCCCACACCAGGAACCTTGGAATTATCTTTGACAAAGATCTGTCATTTAAGAACCACATATCAAATAAAACCAAAGAAGGATACCACAAGCTCCTAACCCTAAGACATTTGAAACCATTTCTCAACACTGACGACTTTAGAACCGTCCTTCAACTACTTATCTTCTCCACCTTCGACTATTGTAACTCCCTACTAATAGGTATACCCCTTCTCATCCCTCAAACCACTACAAATACTTCAGAACTCCGCTGCTAGAGTCCTAACTGGAACAAAAAGAAATGACCATATTACGCCCATTTTGTCCTCTCTTCACTGGCTCCCTATTACTGCACGAATCGCATACAAATCCATGACTATTATCCACAACATTCTTAATAATGATCATCAAGGGCTAAACACCCTTAACATAACTCTTCAAAACTCCTCAAGAAACCTATGCTCCAATAACGCAAACTACTTATTAATCCCCACTATCAAAGATGCTCATCTAACAACAACAAGAGAGAGAGCTTCTCCATCGCCTCCCCCAATCTTTGGAAAACTCTACCTGAAGACCTAAGAACTCAACACAACATAAAAACCTTCA